>NC_137089.1:32863315-33246561 GCF_951640355.1 Cnephaeus nilssonii | reverse complement strand
GCTAATTAATGAGCTTGCTAATTAGTCCTCTCCATTGAGGTAGTTCAACAGGTATATCATTCTGTAGATAGTGCCAGGTGGCTTTATACAGGGGATGTGTGTATGTGCAAGGGAGGAGAGATAAGCATAGACAAAGATGGTCTGTGTTCTGGAGCCTCATACAAGAATCTTATAAAATGTTGGTAAATGCTTCCAAGTCTCTGCAGTTTACTCTTGGTTTGTAAGTTAGACACCTTTGTTACACACAGAAAATTAGTGTTCTCCTATTGGGACATTAACCATTCCAATCCTTTGATATTGCTCAAGTTACATTTCCATCTCAGTTCTGTCTACCCTTTCTTCCCTGAGAGACACTTTGGTCAAATATGATTTGCTATTAAGTGATGGAAAGGGGACATTTCTAGTAATTTTTCGAAAATGTAGCTGTTTAGTCAGTAAAATGATTCGGAATGTCTCTCCAGCTGTTAGGTAATTAATTATATCAAGAGGCAAGAGGAAAAGGGAAATCTCCCTAAATAGCATTTTAAGGGAGTCTAGATAAATCATTCTTTAAAAAAATATTTTCAAAAAATCTATTTAATTTAATTATGCAAGGAAATTTATTGTTACCCATTGAATTGTTATATATTAGGTTTTGCTTGTGTTTATGTGTTTTGGTGACTAACAAATGTACTTCACAGTACACTAAGGACCTATATAAAATCTGGGTGGGCAGTACACACATGCCATTTTGTAGAACTTGGTGCATAGATATATTTCCAATTTTTCCATCCAGGTTTATAATTGCACCCTTATTTTTGACATATCTTAGGTCAGATTTAGAATACCATACTCATGATCAGTCATTCTTCTGCTGAATATATATATATATATATATATATATATATATATATATATATATTTTAGAATATATTTTTATTGATTTCAGAGAGAGAGGGAGAGAGAGATAGAAACATCAATGATGAGAATCATTGATCAGCTGCCTCCTGCACGCCCCCTACTGGGGATCAAGCCCACAACCTAGGTATTGCCCTTGACCAGAATCAAACCTGGGACCCTTCAGTCTGCAGGCCAACACTCTCTACCACTGAGCCTAACCAGCTAGAACCTGAAAAACATTTTAAGCACAATTATATAACACCACACAGATTAAACTTTGGAAGATAATTATAATTAGGTGAGAAAGACATGCAGGGTGTCCCCTACATAGAGAAATCCCTATAGAATATTTCTATGCTTGTCCTGCCCTAGAAAAGATGTAAAAGTCATAATGAATTTGTTTTTGGTAAGCTAATTGAAAGTGTTCTTCTACAAATTAGATAATTTTTATATGGCCTGGCTTTAAGAATGTTTTAATTTTCAGTATTACTAATCTCTGCTAAAGCTAAAGCAGTTTAGATCCTTACTCATATGAGTTTCAGGATTACATGAGCTAATTCCTATCTAATAAAAGGGTAATATGCAAATTAACCATCACTCCGTCACAAAGATGGCAGCATCCATAGCACCCCGGCCTGTGGAGGGATGATGGGTGGGCGCGCCCTGGCCCATGCATGAATTTTGTGCACCGGGCCTCTAGTAAAGAAATAAGTGCCCAGTCCTGATGCCACAGGATGAAGAGAGGGTGTGGGGGGATGTACCAGTGGGGAGGGAGCCTCATATGCCAACAGGGCCAGGGTAGGAGGGGACTGAACAGTTCAGGGCATGTTTTGTTCATTGGAGTAATGCTTTGATTCTCATAGTTTCCAGTTCAGAAAAACCGGTGGGTACTGAAGACAGCTGCAGTCAGTTCATCATCCAAGAGAGCTCACTCCTGGTCAGCCATCCATTGTCAGCTCTCCTGAGGGAGCATCCCTGTCCTGGGAGAATGGCCCGCCTGGGACGGGGCTGGGAGGACAGGGTGATGGGTGGTTGTGGCCGCTTCTACCTCTGCCTTCTTTGACTTCTGTCCTCTGTAAACAAGCTGTCTTCTTTCTTTCAGTGCTTTTAAATGTTTCAACTAACTCATGAGAGTAGACTACAGAAGACTCTTAATAAGCAGTTTCCTTTGCTCTAACTTAGTTTTTCAGAGCACACGTGGCTCATTCTGAGTTTTAAAGATGCTTTTCCGTTATGAAGATTCACTATATGATTGTCCCAGTGGTTTATTTTTATTCCACCCCTGGTTTTTCTCCATCTGCTAGCAAACTCTCTTCAAGTTATAGACTGTTCTTCATTGGAACTTCAGCACTTTGAAAACTAGCTCCTGGGTATAAATTAGGCTTTAAAAAGAAAACAGTTGAACACCAGAGACTAATAGGGGGGAAATCTTAGCTAAGGAGCATTTTTAGCCATCCCAAATTACATTAATTTATTTTCTCTTCTTCACAGCACTGAATGTAATCTTTAATTACATATCTGTTTGTTCTACACTTTCTTCTCCTCAGGACCCCAGTTCCCATGACTCAGTGATCACATTTGCTTGGTGTTGTGCAAATTCAGCCCCCAGGTCAACCTCTGGCTCATCGCAGGAGCTTAGGAAGTAGCCTTTTCCTGGACGTTAAACAGAATTAATTTCTTGGTGACATTCAGCTGGGGCCTATTGAGGGGGTGAGGCCTAGGTGTCCCTCCAGCTATTTTCAATATTTCAAGAGTTTATCTCAGAATAGAATTTACATCCAAACAAAACACCAACTGCCTCAAACAAACAAGAAAAAACCACTCTACATTAGATGCTAGTTTTAGTTTCTATTTTTCTTAACTTGTATACTCAATTGCATATATTTTTAGTAGTAAATATAAAAATAAATTACTGATAAACACAATTCCTAAAATAATATCAATGTTTTCTAAAAGTTCATTTTCAACCCTTTTTTTGGGGTGTTTACCATGTGCCAGACCTCCTGCTATGTGCTTTTGTTAAATATCATAACAATTTCATTAAAAGGCAATATTATTAGTTCCATTTTAAGGATGAGAAAACTGAGGCTCAGAGAGGTTCATTAATTTACATGAAGACCTATAACCAATATTCTTTGGAGTCAAGGATTTGAATCCAGACTGTCTAACTCCAGAGTTCCTGAATCGGATAAATAAAAGGGAGGAAAGTGATTGAGAAGGTATTATAATAATCAGACTTGAATGTATAAATAATTGGTAAGGTTCAGCTGATGTTGCTCAGTGGTTGAGCATCAACCTATGAACCAGGGGGTCACAATTCAATTTCCAGTCAGGGCACATACACAGGTTGCAGGCTCAATTCCCAGTAGGGGATGTGCAGGAGGCAGTTGATCAATGATTCTCTCTCATTATTGATGTTTCTATCTCTATCTCCCTCTCCCCTCCTCTCTGAAGTAAATAAAAATACATTAAAAACAATAAATAATGGGTAGTTATTTGCCTGTTACCTTATTGAGCCAGCCTTAACATGTTTATTTAGCATGACTAGTAGGTAAATAGCAAATGTGAAGAGCGTAAAAATATTCTTAGAAACTCTAGAAGTCTGTTTGGGGCCCTTTAGATATTATATCTTTAACTGGCAGTTTGCAGAGAGGCAGTTAAGTGCAACGCACAGAGTCCACCCGCATCTAGAATCAGGACGTTATACCAGAGAAGCCTGGGAGCTCATGGAGATATAAAGGAAGATAATGAACATAACTTAGGCACCCAGCTTTTGAGTCAGCTTCTTCCAGAGGCATATTCCCTGAGGGAGTTCCAAAGAATTATGTTAAACTGTATTAATGTAAGAGGGTGAGAGAGGAGCCTGATTTCCAATTCAGCTTGGAGTTCCCTTGGCTGGTGAAACAATTACAGGTCCCTTGCCATCAGCCTTCAGCATGTCAACAATTTTTTTTCATTGCTTATTCAAATGCATCCCCAGATGTCTTAGAGAATGTTCCCTGTTTCCCTCACTGCTTTCTTCTTTATTTTTACCACAACACTGCTTACAGAAATGGCACTTATTTGTAGTCTTGTTTGTACCTTTGTTTATTCCTTTTTAAATTCATTGTTCAAATAAATAAATAAATAAATAAATAAATAAATAAATAAATAAATAAATTCATTGTTCTATTCATTAATTCTTCCTATGTCTCTCCCATCTCATCCCATATTTATTGGTCAGGCATTCTGTACTGTGCTTGGTTCTGGGCACAAACATGAACCAGGTGGCCCTGGCTCTCTTCTTCCCCAGCCCCTGGACCCTCGTATGGCTCCCACTGACACATTCTCCATCAGGCTGGGCAGATGGGGCAACTCGGCATTCTATGCACCAAAGTTACTGACTTCATCTGTGCTCAATAAATTTAGCTATTCCTTCACTCACCTGACTTCTTATGCATGTTAGGGAGAGAAAGCTGATTGATCTAACAAACAAAATGCCTCAAATCTAATTCTTGCAGAGTGGTGACTACAAGTTACTAAGCTCTTTCATTTGCTCCTCAAAACAACAATATATTGAGTGGGGAAAAGAAACAAAAAACTAGTTGCAGAATAATGTATATATTATAAATAAATTTTAGTACAAACAAAATCCCTCTTTGTTTATGTTTTTAAGAGAAAGGAGGAGGGGGTGGAAGGATATGCATTGGGCTGCGTGCATTGCCTATATCAGAGGAAGGAAGTGGGGAGGGTAGAGAAAAATCATCTTTGCCTTCCTACAGGCTTGTTTCGTTAGCATCTGTTTCGTCAGGTAAAATTAACATGCATTACTTTTGTAGTTTAAAAAGTATCCAGTAAAATTTTTACATTTAAAAAACAAACAGATAATATAAACAATCTTATGAGGTTTTTATGGGTGGAGAAACAATCTGGGAGAAACCTAGGTCTTCCTCAGGAAATGGGGGCAGAAACAGGCAGAGGAAGGCTCCAACCCAACTCTTCTAGTTGGGTGGACAATGAGATTTCTGCCCACAGCAACTGATTCTTTTCCTTAGAACAAACACATCACAACTTGTCAAGATGTAGAGAAAAGTATAAAAGCAAGTAAGTCTCAAGTACTGAGGAATAAGACATTTTGACTAAGGGGATTAATGGTAGACCAGTTGGCTCTGGGAATGATGTCCAACACCAGGTTGACTGATTACCTGAAGTTCTTCATAACTTCTTCAAGTTTTCCTCAAGTCCAGAGACCCTCTAACCATCCCCAACTATTATCAAACCGCTCTCACACTGGGTTTCCCAGTCTCTGGCTTAAGCAAGTCGATTAAAGATGACTCTTATTTATAGGAATGGACACTTGTGTGAGTTGTGAGAACTTAACTGGGAAATACTTGGGATGTTTTTCTACCTGCTTCTCTGTATTGAGTACAGTTTTTAGTATTTGATGCCAATGAAAACAGTGAACAATGAAAGAAAGGGAGAACTGCCTCAGCTGCAGACTACATCAAGGGAGGTTTCCATGACTGTTTGAGATGCTCTTTCTACTCCTGCATTCCTAGGTGGAGCTGTGTCCTCAGGTTACTTGTTTGTGCGCCACTCTTTTGATGGAGATAGATGCAGAGATAAGAACTCAACCTAGTTTGTTTCACTTAAATATTTCATATTTTTCAAGATAATAAGAATAAAAATCAAGACCTTGAACTCATGTGAGAGAGCATCTTGGGATAAACCAGTCAAAATTCAGTATTTGTTCTACCTATTGTTTCTAATATTTATTCTATGCATTGGGATATCTATCTATCAACCTATTCACCTATATATCTATTTATCTATCACCATTATCTATCTATATGTTATTCAGTAGAGCTTTTAGGGAAACCAGTGCTGAAATTTAGAAGAAAATAATGATAATAGACAAATATCACTATTTAAAATAAATACGTAAGTCTCAAATTCCACATCTGGGGATAGCTCCAGAAAAATACTTGTTAATCCCAGAAATTATGCAAAATAAGAAGGTTTGTTATTTCTGATTTTCTTCTGTTACAAGTTCCCTAGCCTTTCTATCCAAGGGCACATCTCCACATCTTGGGAGTTGCTGGGGCTCCTCTTGACTCTAGTGCAAGTGTCGTTGGAGAAAGTCCACTCGGCCCACATGCAGCACTAAAGCATCCTCCTACGTATGCTCTGGTGGGTGGTGCAGGGAATTCACCAGGCTTTGGTTTGTGCTGGTCACAATGTAGCCTCCCAATGTAGCCTTGAGATCTTCAAATTTTTGGATAGTGTACCCTTATCCACTTTGACTGCATGGATCAAATCAATGAAGACAGAAAAGAGACTTTTTTTTTTGCTGTACCTCAGTGGGCCATTTTGTACACCACCTGGGCACTGCTAGTCTGTCTCCTACTTAAATAAAACATGTGTTTCATCACCTTATGAAAGAGGATAGGTGGCCACTCGTTGGAAATAGTTGCATTTTAGGAGAGCAAAAGCCTGGAGTCTATACAGGCAGCTGTGGAAAGTATGTGAGAGTGACGTTCCTCTAAGGTTCCCTGAATTCTGCTAGTCTGCTGCTGTCCCTCCTGTTCATAGTTGCTCAGGATTTCTGATGAACAGGAGGGAGCAATCTCCTGAATAGCTGATTATTCTGATGCCTTTGAATAAAGTTCCATACCTTGAGATGACTTTACCATTGGAAAGATAATTAAGAATCTCCTAGCATTCATTTTTCCTTGTTACAGATTTCACCTTTTTTTTTTCCCTAGAAAATGTCTATGACACAAATTTATGACCGCAAAACAAAGAGATTGGGAGGCTGAGAACAGTGCAGCCCTAAGCTCTGAGCTTCCAGAACAGCTGCCCCAGCTTCCCACCTGGGTGACCACTCGGGAGGCCACCACCTTTTTGGCTCCTACCCTCAGGAAAGTGTCAACAGGCAATAATGAATAATGTGAAAAAGGGGCCTGATGTGAAGTGACAAAGCCTACGAGAGCCTAGAAATGCAGAGAGAAATGGTTTGGGAGAAAAGGCCTTAGAATACAGATGAGGCAAGAGCCAGTGAGGATAATTAAGCCCAAAGCCTTGGGCCTTCGCCCAGAGCAGCATTTCCCTCTCCGGTCTTCTTGGAGCCGGAAACTTCAGTTACCTATTTCCATTTCCCAACCCCCCAAGAGCAACTAACTGCTGCCTCCCTCTGTGGCTTACAGTGTGGGGTGCAGAGAGTTAGCTAAACCTACGAATCTATAAAATATGCTAATAAATTGTCTGATAAGCAGGTGGATGGTCCCTGACAGAGGCAGCTGTGTGAGGACAGCTGCATGTGACACCTATCCCACTGGCCGGGGGGTGGGGGAGCCACCTGCCTGAGGTGGTGGGGAGGGTTCGGTTACGGCACAGAGGGGCTCGTTATAGTCATGTCGGCTCTCAGCACCTTAACTGTGCTCCTCTTTCTCTGCCTCTGTAGACGTCTCTTCCTCTCATAGCTTTTCTCAGTGGATTACAGGCTGGTCACAGGGAAAGTGAAGGTAACAGCAGGCTCCTTATACTGACTGGTAGCCTTGCACCCACACCCAGCTCATGGAGGACGCCGCTTCTCCACCTCTTGGACCTGCCATCTCTGCTAAAAATGTCTCATTCTGTCCCCACGTTGTGTCACAAAAACTTCTCAGCCCCAATACAAGTAGAGAGAAAAATAAAAGTAAAATATGAAAACAAGTTTTCTGATCATTTCAAATAAAGCTTGAGTGCCTTTTCTTCTTCATCTTTTATAACCTAGTTATTGTTCAATAAATAGATCCCACTTGAGTCATGGAGCCTGTCTTGTCTGAGGGCCTAAACTCCCAGGTTATGCATTACTTTCTTAGAGCTTCAGAGCATCTTTATTTTCACACATTTATTTCTTTGCAAGTATTAGCTTATATGTCTATCACTCTCACAAAGCTGCAATCTGCCTGAGGCAGAAGTCCAGATTTATTTCTTTTTCTTCCCCTTCTCATTTTTATTTTATTTTATGATATCTTTTTTTTTGTGTGTGTGTGTGTGTGTGTGTGTGTGTGTGTGTGTGTGTGTGTGACCTAACCCAGTGCTCAGTGTCTATTGATTGATAGGCCCCTGGATCTAATTTATTAGTCAGTTGTTCGAAACTGGAAATGAAGTTTCCCAAAAGTCCATGTCCAGAATGGCAGTTAACATTCCTGGAATCATTAAAACGCTCTCTAAGCATAAATTTGTGATCAAGGAGACACCCCGTATATTAGCTATGAATAACCCAAGGCAAGTCTATTGCAATATTAATGGAGTATATCCTTTGCATTTTGTGAATATTACTGCAGTATATGATTTGCTACATAAAATAAATCTTTGACCAGGAGTTTCAAACAGACCTCAAAGGAGGTTGAGATATCGACCCTGGGCTGAACCACGCCTGCTCAGTGGCTAAGTGACACGCTGCTCCTCGAGGCTCACAAGGCACTGAATTCGAGGGCCGCCGCAAGATGACAAATTGTTTGCCACGGTGATAACTCACACATAGATGACATTAAAATGTTAGCTCCAAAAATGCACAAAAGCTTCTGAATGTAAATTAGAAAGGCAAAAAATCGAAGAGGAAAATATAAATATTCATTACCAGTGGGGCAAGTAATTAGGGAGAAGAAAAATGTGCCAGCCCAGCCGACGAGGCTCAGTGGTTGAGTGTCGACCTATGGACCAGGATCATGGTGTGATTCCAGGTCAGGGCACATGTCCAGGTTGTGGGCTCGATCCTCAGTGTGGGACTTGCAGGAAGCAGCTGATCAATGATTCTCTCATCATTGTTGTTTCTACCTCTCTCTTCCTCTTTCTTCCTCTCAATATACACTGAGTGGCCAGATTATTATGATCTCTGAATGCATAATAATCTAGCCACTCAGTGTATATCCTATATAATAAAAGGCTAATATGCAAATTGTCCCCTCGACCAGGAGTTTGACCAGCAGGCAGGGCAGCCAACTGTCCATGTCCCCTCCCCCTGGCCAGGCTGGCCGAACCCCACCCATGCACGAATTCATGCACGCATGCACCGGCCTCTAATACACACACACACACACACACACACTGATTGGCCAGATTATTATGCATTCAGAGATCATAATAATCTGGCCACTCAGTGTATATCCTAGTAGTATATGCCATTTAGAGACTTCTCTAGTGATTCTGATAAGAAGCTCTAGGGAATTGAGAAACTCCTAATACCAGTTCTTAGCTCCTCTGTGGACATTCAAGACCTGCTACAAAGTAACTGAAACCCAGGTGTCCGCCTCAGTTCTCATTGCCTCCCTTGATGTGCGGCTCGTCTTAACCAAACTGGCTCTTCCTTGCTCTTCCTTGAGCACCCGGCTCTCCCTGCCCTGATGTTACGTGACCTGGGGCAGCGGTAGAGGACCAGCAGTCGCTCCTTCCCTGGTTGTCACCAGGATGGAGTGCCACCATCTGAGAGTACGTGGGCTTTGCACAGATAAGTTGGACTCATTATGATGCCATGGAATACACCTCAGCCCCATCCCTCATCCATTCTCATAACCAGTGTAGACACCAACGCAGAGCTTCTGCTATGATTCCACCTCATGTCTGAGGTCTGAGTCAAATCCCTTTCTCACAAGAACGCCTGCGTGGAGATGCCTGCCACGTGGAGTTATTGGGTTTTAGCAAATTTTCACAGAATATCGCTTTGGATTTTTCTTTGACTTGGTCCTTCCCCTATGTTTCAGCTGCTTTCAGTGCACATCTCATAGCCTTTCGATGAAAATGTTAACTTTTTAATGTGAAATAACTTAAAATCTGTGTTTTGCTTTCATTATTAGTGTAATGTCACATATTCCACCAAACCATCATTTTGTTTAAGGATAGGACTTTGTCATTCCCATCGTTTTACCCCCCAGGACCTAGTGTGGTGTGAGCTCACAGAGAATTTGAGTGAATATCTGCTGACAAGTGTGATGGGATGAGAGATGCAGGATGATTGCCTTCAGTGGCCTCGCAGCTTCCTCTTCCTCCACTAGTCCTTCCTGCCTGGTACAGGGGATATGGAAATATTGGGTGAATTGTATGAAAACATGTGGATTTTAACCTTTTGCACTCGGATGTCGAGTGTGACTCGACACGGTTAGCATGGGTAGCAGGAATCGAGAAAAAAGCAAGCGAGTGCAAAGGGTTAAAAATAAAAATCGAAGCACTAACATAGCTGCACATCCCAGCTGTGATCAGAGAAGGCTTCTTTTCATTCCTCCCTGAAAAGCACTATCATTCTGAGGAAGGCTGGAAAGATTTGGAAGAGAAAGGGAGAGCGGATAAAAGTGTGTGGATGTACCATAGTTTTCTAATCCACTCATCAGCTGATAGGCATTTAGGCTATTTCCAAATCTTAGCTATTGTAAATTGTGCTGCTATGAACATAGGGGTGCATATATCCTTTCTGATTGGTGTTTCTGGTTTCTTGGGATATACTCCTAGAAGTGGTATTACTGGGTCAAATACACAATAGAACACTACACTGCTATAAAAAAGAAGGAACTCTTACCATTTGCAGCAGCATGGATGGAACTGGAGAGCATTATGCTAAGTGAAATAAGCCAGGCAGAAAAATACCACATGATTTCACTCGTTTATGGATAAAAAAAGAACATTATAACCTGATGAACAAAAAGATAGATACAGAGGCAGAGAAACATTGAACAGACTGTCAAATTACAGCAGGAAGTCTGGGGAGTGTTGGGGGGTTGGGGAAGAGATCAACTGAAGGACTTGTATGCATGCATACAATGGACACAAGACACTGGGGGGAGGGGTGGGTAAGGGCATGTGGGGGGGGGTAGGGGAGGCTGGGGGAAGGTCAATGGGGGAAAAAAGGAGACATATGTACTACTATTTGTAATACTTTAAACAATAAAATAAAATTTAAAATAAAATAAAAAAGAAATACAAAAGACAAAAAAAAGTGAGTGTGTGGGAGAGGGAGAGGGAGAGGGAGTGGGAGTGAGCATGTGGGAGTGAGGGTGTGACTGGACAAGTGAGAGAGAGGAGAATGCATGAGTAGATGCACAGTGAGTGTGACTGGGGGGCTGGGTGTGTGATAGGGAGTGTGACTGAGGAATAAATTTGAGCAGGAAGTCTGAGTGTGTCAAGTGAGAGAGATGGAGGTGGAGGTGGAGTTTCTTGAGGGAGGAGGGTGAAATACTGAAGAAATGGGATGCGATGGGACCCTGTCAGGAAGGAGAGGGGGGAGGAGGAGGTTCCTGAGTGGGTCCTGGGTGGATGTCAGGATAGGGAGGCAACAGCAACTATGCATTGCCTGCCATCAGAGCACCTTTGAACACCCCCTAACCCCGCAACCACCTCCTCACCCTCTGGGCCTGCCTGGGTGGGGTCGGCCTGGCCCTGCCCTGCTTTCCTGGTTCATAGGGGGGCACTCGCCTGCCTCTCACCACACAGTGTCATGGCAGGAGACAAGGTGAGCTGGGAGGCAGAGGGGAAGGGTGGAGGGGAGCCAGCAGTGTGGGTGCCTGGTGGATCTCGGTGGGCACTCGGCCCCTGAACCCTCACAAAGCCTGCCCTGGGCACTCACTGTGCATGGTTAACAATGGCCTGAACTTGGGGTCGGTTGTGGGGCGGGGGAGAACTGAAGGGCCTGGCGGGGGCTCAGGATGAGGGGGTTGGCATAGGGTCCCCACCCCTGTGACCTAAGACCAGATGTGTGGCAGGCCCACCCCTCCTTAGGTTACCCACAGAGACAATCCTGGCAGCTTTGGGAAAACCAAACCAAAGGACAACAAAGCACTCACCCTGTACACTAGGACAAATTGCAAATGGATGAAAAATTTAAATGTAAAATAAAAAGGAACCATAACATTTTAGGAGAAAATCCAGAAGCCATACAAAATTGATAAATGCTACAATAAAAATCCCCTTATCTAGCAAAAACAAAACAAAGCAAAAAAAAAAAAATTCTGCAAGTAAAATAAAAACCAATTGGGGAAAAGAACAACTATGAGGAACATTTGCAAACTGTATCACCAAGAGCTAATCTCTCTAATATAAATTGATATAACCAACAACATAATAAAAGAAAATTGGAAGAGGATAGGAACAGGAAATTAACAGGAAAGGAAATACAAATTCCATTTAAACATATGAAAAGATGCTCCACTTCAGTCATAACGAGAGAAATGCAAATGAAGCTTTCACTGAGAAAAACATTTTTTATTCTATGAGGCTGTCAGAATCCGCAAGTCTGTAGATCCGTCCTGCTGGCAAGGCCTTGGGTAATAGGCACTCTCATCCGTTATTGATGGTAGTGGATACGATAATGAATCCTCTATGGAGGGATACTTCTGAATATTTACCCAAATTACTAGTAAAAAATGGCTAGTTTTTAATATGTCCAGAAAGCCTACTTCTGGGAATTTATCTCGCAGGTATAATTGCACATGTACAAAATGATGAATTAGAAACTTGTTAGTTGTTGCATTGGTTGCAATAGCAAAAGATCACATTTATACCAAGTATTCATTTATAAAGGACTGTGCTAGGCAAACTGTGGTACATCCATGTAATGGAATATTATGCACATGTAATAGAAAATAAGGGGGGAAGTTCTCTATGTGAAGGTACACGATTTCCTTTCTATAAAATGACATGCTGAAATCCCCCAGACATACTGTTTAAATAATAAAGCAAAATATATAACACTGTATAGAGTATCGAATCTTTGAACAAACAGGAGGAGTCAGGAATACATACTTATGTTTCTCTTACACAAGAAACAAAGACACACACAGAAAAACTAAAAAAGTTACCCCTGTGGAAATGAAGGCTAGGAATGAAGTAGAAACATTTTGTTGAATACCTTCTTATATTATTTTGATTTACATGCTATATGAATGGATTACCTATTAAAAGCTTATATATATATTATATGTCAGTCATATTGAAATACTTCTGACTTTAATATTATCAACAAAAAAAGTCCTCTTTAGGGAAACCAAAGCAAAACTCAAAAATGCTTCTGATAAATTACCCTGTCTCTCTTCTTCTCTCTCTCTCTTTTTTTTCCTGTTCCCATTAGGGCTTTTGAGCCTGACATATTTCTTCCTTTGACTTGGAGAAGAAGAGAAATAACTGTGCTGATGAGTGGCTTGAGGATTTGGGGTGTTCTGTCAACAACACGGAGACCACCATTTCCCCATTAACTCTGGATATCTGTCTCGGAGATGCCAGCTTTTCTTAGCACACGGAGTGAGTGTTTTCCTTTATAAATCACTGTTCTCAACCGGCTAGCTGCACCCAAGCAGATCAACAGCTGTCATGTGCCCAGAGCAGGGCTGAAGGCAAAGGCAATGTCTCTCACTGAGATCAATAGCACCAGGGTTCCAGGTATGTGCCCCTATGTGCCAGAGCTTATTTTCCTCGGTTATAAATGATTTATATATTGCTTAATTTATTAATGCTTCCCCGCAAAATGTAAGAATTTCTAAACGCGACTATGCAGATGAACTAAAATAAAGTCTGTAACTTGCTGTAGGCATATGAAGCCTTGCCAGTCCCTGGCCCAGTGGGTCAATTTCCAGGTGTGGAGAAGACATGGATCAGGTTGTAACATCAGGTGAACCCACCTGGGGGAGCTGAGGAGGGGAGCTGGAGGAAGGCAGAAGCTTCCGCTTGCCTATCTTTCCAATCTGATTTTTTTTAACTCTCTTCTTCTAAAGCTCTTTGCACGTGCTCCGTCCTCAGCCTAGAAGCTGCTGCCCTGGGCTGAATGCCTGTCTTCTCTACGGTCTAAGCTAGTGGTCGGCAAACTCATTAGTCAACAGAGCCAAATATCAACAGTACAACGATTGAAATTTCTTTTGAGAGCCAAATTTTTTAAACTTAAACTTCTTCTAATGCCACTTCTTCAAAATAGACTCGCCCAGGCTGTGGTATTTTGTGGAAGAGCCACACTCAAGGGGCCAAAGAGCCGCATGTGGCTCACGAGCCTTGGTTTGCTGACCACTGGTCTAAGCTAAAATTTTATTTATTTATTTTAAAATATATTTGTATTGATTTCAGAGAGAAAGGGAGAAGGAAAGAGAGATAGAAACATCAATAATGAGAGAGTATAATTGATTGCCTCCTGCACTGGGGATCAAGCCCACAACCCGGGTATAATAAAAAGAAACCATAACATTTTAGGAGAAAATCCAGGAATCAAACCATGAATTCATGGTTCATAGGTCAATGCCCAATCACTGAGCCATGCCGGCTGGGACAAATTTTATTTCTTGAGATGAACTTCTTCTCTTGCTTCCCCATCCCCTCTTATTCTATTCAATTACATAATTTTGTTTTATTTTCTTGAGAGCACTAGTCATTGTCTGAAATGGTCTTGTTCACCCATTTGTTTACTTACCATTTGTTATTCTCTCCTCCCTACCACCCAATAAACTAGAAACTGCAGAAGAGTGGGACCTGGTCTGTCTTGCCTTCCTATGTATTCTCAGTGCCTAGAACACTGTGTGACCCATAATAAGGTCTCAGTAAGTATTTGTTGAATGAGTAAGTGGAAGATTAGAGCCCAGGTCTCATTGGGTTTTATGCACAAAACCTAGCAAATGAAAAACCTTTAACAAATGAATGCGTGAATGAATAAATTCAAGTAATTTCTCCTTAGAAATTTGTCCTTTAAAGCACTCAATCTGGCAAAGAAAAGACTCTGGCTTGACCCTTGGTTGGTCAGTGATCACTCTTTTCTCTCATACTTAGGACAATTACTGAGATGCCTGAAATTCTGAATAGAAGCACAGCTTTCTCTTAAAATTCTCTTAATTGTTAAGAAGACCCAATATACATTAAAAGGCTTGTTAAAGTTAAAAGACTTAACTATCAGACAACTTATTTATCATACATGTAATTACTTTCTTGAGAATCAATGGAACTTGTACTAGACTAAATCTATTTTTCCTCCAAAACTGGTTTAAAAATCAATTGCACAAAATTCTTTAGCATCAGCAATGTAATATTTTTAGGTATTTTATTCTAATTTCAACTGCAATCTTGTAAGTGTTAAAAAATAAATTTTCAAATTGTATAAACAACTAGAGATTATTGATGTGTTGCTTTAGTAAATCCTAACCACAAGGCTACATTTAGAGTATTAATAATTCTATAGACATAGTTAGTTACACTTAAAAATAGAAATAAAATCTGTGCTTTTCAATGAGGCTCACACATCTTTTTATAAAGAGCATTTTCCTTCTCAAATGTATGTCCTTTTCTGATGAGGCAAAATTAGAGATGGTGAGCCAGGTTTCAGAAAGGGAAATGAACATCTATTGTGTGTCTGGACACAATCTAGACAGGGTCCTGGGTATTCTTTATATGCTGGGACCAACCAAATGTTCTCTGCTAATCACTCGGGCTTTAAGGAGCAACCCTTATGGGATAGAGTATGTGGTGTAGTCTCCATTGTGATATGGTCCCTTGGGGAGCGAAATACCTTTGACGTGGGTCCAAGATAAATCTTATTTTATATTTATCACTAATAATAAGGTTCAATATATTATAAACTCCTTAACACTGCAGAATCTTGTCATTTGGTGAATTCTTGATTAAGATGATTTTATCTAGAAGGAATTGTATCCAGACTTCCTGGGGTTATGTCAGTTAATCAGGAATTGTGTTAAGTTCTCTTCCATTCTGGTGATTATCACGAACTATTTTTGCCTTGGAAGTTTATTATAATGAACATATGTCTAAAAATCACATTTTAGATCAGAGGAACTAACTGATTAATGGTCTTTGTGTAGTGAATTAGTAAGAGAGAGAGAGAGAGAGAGAGAGAGAGAGAGAGAGAGAGAGAGAGAGAGAGAGAGAGAGAGAAAGGAAGGAAGGAAGGAAGGAAGGAAGGAAGGAAGGAAGGAAGGAAGGAAGGAAGGAAGGAAGGAAGGAAGGAAGGAAGAATTTTCTTGCAGCACAGAGGAGGGAAAATAATGGACATACATTTGTCTTCAACACTATTTCTTTACTTCTCTAAATTTAAGGATCTGCTGTGACATATTTTTTTGGACGATAGTTTGGAGTTCACATGTACTGAGTGGCTGATGTATTGAGTGTCTGATGAGTTGAGAGAAGAGACAGAAATGGAAGAGAAATTACTCTCTCCCTTTCAGACAAAACAGAACTATGAATTACAATTTGGACTTTGTCTTATCTATGAACAGGACATAATGAGGAGCTTGAATTCTGTAGAGACTTTGCTTGGTAAAATGGACTGCCATACATTACAGAGGGAAGTGCAAATTGGTGTGTCATGTCTGAATGGCAATGTGTTAATGTGTATCAGACACCTTAAAACATGTATAGACTTTGACCCAATAATTTCAAGGTAATGAAAGGATTTATATACAGTAGCAGTTCTTAAATTGTAGTCCACCATCCTGCAGGGATCCCTGAGACCTTTTTTGGGTGACCACAAGGTCAAAAAAACTATTTTCATAATAATAATAAGATTGTTTGCCTTTTGCACTGTGTTGTCATTTGCACCAAACATGCAACATGAACAAAGACAGTGGCACCAAACTATATGAGAACTCATTGTCTCCCACACTACCATGCCCCAGGAATAAAAATTATGTTGGTTCTACTTTGATCAGTAATGTTATTAAATCTTGACTCTTAAATCCACAGCGTTTTAATATTCTGTGTGGGGAAATGGGAAGTACATGTGAGCGCTCCTGTTGCGCACTGAGGTATGACCCGGTGTCTTGAGGAAATGTCCTTGTGCCATCGTTTGACTTGAGAGTGCACTAGCTGCTTCTTACATGAATGACTGAGAGGCAAACATGGGTTCCGATTTGAGTTTCTGGCAGATGCTTTCTCCAAAATGAACAAAGTGACCCTGCCATTTCAAGAAAAACAAGCAATAGCATTTTCAAGTCAGAAGAGTCAGGGCAAGAGCCATGCTAGTACAGTAATTAACACAGAAATATTAGAAAAGGAATCAGTGCATGAATTTACTGAACCTTCAGAGTTCTTTGTAACAGTCAAACCCCGTTGGCAAAGAAAGCAGCAGCCATTTCCCTTTAGCTCATGTAGAGCAGAGGCCTGATGTGGTTCTGGTGGCCAAGCCCTGGGTCAGCGGCAACTGGTTGGTTTTAAGCCACATATGGCTGTCCTCCCTATGCTTGTACCTAGTAATCGAGCTTGACATTGAATCTCCTCTCCTCCAAAGGCTGGCTGTCATCTCAGGGGATCTTGTGGGTAGGCTGACCCCAGGGCTCTGCTGACAGGTCTCTGAAGGGATAAGTATCAAATGCCAAAGTTCTTATTACCTAAATGAGCACGTTAGTTCTTTCATCCATATAAGGTATGCGACTAGCTCAGACAAACGGTATAGCTGCAAAGCCACCAGCCATTTTCCTCTAATTAATTCATAACAAACTCATCTGCTCTCTGCCGTCAAGTTTCCAAACGTTTCTCCTCAGTAGCTTGAGGGGTATTGTGATCTCTGTCACTTGGTAGTTGCTATTTTGAAAAATCCTGTTCTCCTCAATCTTTCTAGTGTGCTCTTTATAAGGGAGGCTAATTATAATGGAGCTTTCACCTGTTCCATAAAGACGAAGATTCTTTTAATTAAAACCCCCCATAGGCACTGAAATGAAAATGTAAACAGGAGGTGTGTGTGCATCTAATAGAATTTATTCTTTGAACAAATATTTATTAAAATCTCACTGATGAATCATTGTGGTAGATTTTAAAAAATCAAAATATAAGGTCTTTGCTCCCAAGGAATGTATAATCGAAGAAGGCTGAAAGAGAAGTAAATGGACTCTCAGCAAACCCTGGGAGGGTGCTGAGATAGAAGTGTGAACACTGGCTGTGGAGCATTTGGGAGGGAGCCTGGACCTGACCCAGGGCCAGGATGGTTGCTAGGGAAGGCGCCTACCCTTCGAGGAGTCTCCAAATCTGGTCCCAAGTCATCGGTCCATGTTTATGCCCTGGTATTTCCAGTAAGGACTCCTCAGCCCAGGCAGGGCTCCCTGCTCACTCTCCCACTCTCCCCATAGCTGTTGCTGCTCCAAGGATCTTGCTTCGATGTTGCCTATGTCTGGAAATCTCTTATTATTCTATCTGTAGCCACATTTTCCTGTTGCTTAATGACCACGCCACTTCCAGAAGCTTGCCTGATCACATCAGCTTCCTTCCTACAGGCAGCATTTGTCATTTCCTCAGGAAACTTCCTGTCGGTGCCCTTCCCACATGTTCCCATAGAATCTTGTACTAACCTTGGCTTCTGTACTTATATATTCGGCTGCCGAGGTGATAGTGCCCCTTGTAAGATTTCACATTTCCAATGTGCAAAACGGAATTCCTGATCTCCCGCCCCCATCACCAATTGATTTGATATAAAGTCTTTTTCTTCCTCCCCACCCTTCCCCATTCTCCTATAAAAATCCTGAATTTGTCTTTGACTCCTCTCTGTTTCAAAAAATCGCATATCCAGTGCTGACTCTAACCTTAAATATATTCAGAATCTGGTATCTTCTCACCACCTGCACTGTTTCTACTCTGATCTCAGCCACGAGAATAATCTCAAGTCTAAATTATGCCAGTGGTCTCCTAATGGTTTGCCTGTATCTGCTCTTAATAGTATCTCAACTCTATTCTTCACAAGCAGCCAGAGGAATCTGTTTAAAATGTAAATTTCATTGCACCACTGTTCTGCTCAAAGCCCTCCAACTGTTCTCCATTTTACTAAGACCAACTCTGTCCAAGGCCCAACAGAACACTCCAACTCTCTGACCTCATCTCCCTATAACTGCTTCCAGTCACTTAACTTCGGAACTAGAATATTCCCAGCACATTCTCACCTCAAGACATTGGCTTAACTGTTCCCTTCACCTAGAACATTCTTCCCTCAACAGCTGTATGGTCAACAACAGTGATGGGCAACCTTTTGAGCTTGGTGTGCCAAACTTTGCCAAAAAACTGAGCATAACTCGGGTAGTGTGTCACTTTGAGGAAAAAACTAACTCCAAGACTCTAGTTGCAAATGTTTCATCCTCAGGAGCAGCAAATGTTTCATCCTCGGCATGCAGCCACGTGTCATCAGAAATAGCTATGCATGTCAGTGCTGACACGCGTGTCATAGGTTCGCCATCACTGGTCAACAACCTCACCTCCTTTAAATTTTAGCTCCAATGTCACCTTCTCAATAAAGCTAATCACAATAACTCTACATTATTTGTTATTTTTCACTTACAGATGACATACAAAATTATATTAGTTTTAGATCTACAACATAGTGATTAGACATTTAGATAAATTGTGAAATGGTCACCCTGATAAATCTAGTACCCATCTGTCACCATACATAGTTATTGCAATATTATTGACTATATCCCCTAGTCTGTACTTTACATCCCCACGACTATTTCCATAACTGGCAATTTGTACTTCTTAATCCCTGCACCTTTTTTACCCAGCCCCCAAACCCTCTCCCATCTGGCAACCATCAATTTGACAATAATAACCCTACTTTAAAGTGCAACCCATTCTCATCCATGCTCCAGCAGTCCTGATTGCCCTAATCTGTGTTGTGTTTTTTTTCTTTTCCATAGTACTTCTTTTTTTAACACACTATATAATTTATCTATTTGTTTATTGCTTACCTCTCACCTCTATCTGGGCAGATATTTTAGTCTTTTAAATTCATTACTGTGTCATGAGCACCCCTAGGAAACGCTCTATGATGGGTTTTAATAGTATTTTCTGAATGAATAGTTATATGTTAACTTGTACTACTTCTTTAGTAGACTATAAATTCTTTGAGCACACAGATTCCGAGTTATTCAACATTACATACTCACCTGGCATATTGCTAGCACAGGGTCAATAATTGTTCACTGAATGAGTCTTTCCCTCCACTGAACAGCTATTGTCTGTACTGCCCATTTTGACATTTAGTTATTGCTGTTCTTTGATGTCTTACTCAATCTCATGTATGAGAATGGACAATTTGATGAAACTTGGTTTTGTTGTGATCACAGGCTGCAACATTTACTTCTTTTATACATGAACATGATTACCTAATATATGTTCTACCACAGTTTTTAGTTAAATAGACTGTATCATAACTGGTGGTAGAGTGAGGGGTGGCAGAGATGAGGGATGAGGGTCCCTAGGAAGCATTATTCATAGAACATTAAAGCAACTGAGACAAGTCACAGAGAGCATTATTTCCAGGGATTGAGACAAGTTCCGTGGAAACCCTAGATTCCAACACTTTATTTTTTGTTCATGTCTTTTTTTAATTCATTCTCTCCTCCTCCCCCCGTTTATATCCCACAGGCACTAGAACATTTAATTTATCTTTATGGTGTTTATATGCAGGTTTAGAGTTATAAAACTCTAATCTTAAAACGTGCCCCTGAAGTTTATAATGAAGTGTCTAATTGTATCCCTCACTAGTTTTATGACCTCGAGCAAATCATTTTGATTCTTGATTTACTATTTACACAGGAAGGTGCTCTAGTAATGAGTGATTCTCAAAGAGGAGTTCCTGGATCAGCAACATCAGCATCATTTGTGAACGTGACTGAAATGCAGATCCTGAGATCCCATCCCGACCTGTGGAGTCAGAAACTCTGTGGATGGGCTCAGCAATCTTCCTAATGTTTAAATTTTCCCTATGGATCTGACACATGCTAAAGTTAGAAATCCACTGATTTATACCATCCCCAAGTTCTCTTTTAAATCTAAAATTTAGTGTTGGGCAGCACTGATAAATAAACTCAGATGAGTATAGTCGGGCAGCTTATGGTAGCTCACAAATATTGAATATTAGGTTTATGCTTAGAGTTGATTCTTTCCTCTGTATCTACTATACTTGGAGTTAACAGACTTATTATATGCAGCCAACTTTCTTGTGGAAAGTGTTGTAATAAGTCACTCACTTTTTAAAGAATTGTGAATATTAAGGAAAAACACAAAAGAACAATAAAGAAATGGAACTTTGTGCCAAAGTACTCAACAAGAACATGCTCTGACCTGAGAGAAGTATTTCAGAATGTTCTCGGGCATAGGTCTATCAAGATGCCATTTCTTTTATAGCTTCAGAGTCAGGTTCTCTCTTTTCTAAATCTCTTTCAGAACTGAGTTTGCCCTTCCAATGTCTTAAAATCCACTTTAATGTTGCCCTGTACTCTTGTTTTTCCAAGAAGATCTTAATTAAAACCTCATTTAGTTAATGGAACAAGTCATTCATAATTTCTTTCAAATCCTTAATGAGTCTACGGATTAAGGCATTAGGGATTATTCCTTTCAATTAATGGCATTTCAGTTGAGCTGGCATTAGCTTAATCTTTTAAGTTTTTTTTTCGCATTGTTAATAACCTCCATTAAATATCGTCTAATGACTAAATTCTACTGGATTATTATTAAAGCAGGAGAAATTGTCTTTATAAGTATGTATTTTAGAATTCCTTAGTAGTCAAAGGTGTGCCCAATAACTGCCCTGTACCTGGCTGAACCCATCTCCTTTTTCCTTTCCTCTCACGTGGCCCCAAAGAAATACCAATTTACTAGGTGTACCAGTTAATATTGCGTATTTTTTTTCAATAGATGGAGTTACACATATGTTGATATACATGTGATTTGATATGTATGCTATTTTATTGTATTGACAACAAGCTTCAAAACTTCATATGTCAAATTTGCTGAAGGGGTTAATTAACATCATAGATATTTTTACACTTAAAAATGTCAAATTTTGTGCCAAAAAAAAAAGAGCATTGTGGGAAGTTTTAATTCATTACTTTATTTTGAAGAAAAGTGCTGCTGAATACTTTGGGAAGCTTATGGTGAACATGCTCCAAGATATGTGTGAACGCTGGTTTAAATGCTTTAAAAGTGATGATTTCGATGTGAAAGACAAAGACGTCCAGGTCAACGGAAAAAGTTTGAAGACGAACAATTACAAGCATTATTGGATGAAGATGCGTGTCAAACTCAAAAACAACTTGCAGAAAGATTAAACGTTGCTCAGCAAACAATTTCCGATCATTTAGAAGCAATGGGAAAGATTTTAAAGAATGGAAAATGGGTGCCACATCAACTGAACAAAAGACAAATGGAAAACCGAAAAGTCATCAGTAAAATGTTGCTTCAATGGCATGAAAGAAAGTCTTTTTTTGCATCGAATTGTGACTTGTGATGAAAAGTGGATTTATTTTGAGAATCCCAAATGCACAAAATCATGGGTTGATCCACATCAACCATCACCATTGACTGCAAGGCCAAATCACTTCGGAAAGAAGACAATGCTCTGCGTTTGGTGGGATCAGGAAGATGTGATGTATTATGAGCTTCTAAAACCAGATGAAACCATTAATATGGATTGCTACTAGCAATAAATAATCAATTTAAACCACGCTTTGATCATGAAACAACCAGAATGTTCCAGAAGACACGGCAAAGTAATTTTGCTTCATGATAATGTACCATCACACAATTCAAACCCGTTAAAGACACGTTAAAAGATCTTGCTTGGGAAGTATTAACCCACCCGCCATATTCACCATACCTTGCTCCTTCAGATTACCACTTGTTCTGATCGATGGCACACACACTTTCTAAGCAGCACTTCAAAATATACAAAGAAGTGGGTCTCTGAATGGTTTGCCTCAAAACAAGAAAAGTTCTATTGGGATGGTATCCACAAATTACCTGAAAGATGGGGAAATGTGTAGCTAGCGATGGACATTATTTTGAATAAAGCACTTTTGATGTTTCTCTTGAAATTATCGTGTTTTCTTTGATTACAAAATCCACTATTATTAACTGGTACACCTAGTAATCTTCATCCTGTCCTGGGGGCATGACCAGCTGGTCCCTCCACCAATGCCTCCTTAGAACTCCAGCACATGGCAGGCTGACTACATAGTTGTTGAATTGAGGTGAATCCCATCTTCCCATCCCTTGCCAATTCATATTACTACTCACCTTTATAAAAAAAATTGGCACCAATTTCTTACAGAAAGCATTCAATGACTAACTAACTCTGTCACAACTCACCTTAATATTTCTTCTGCACTGATTTATCCACCTTCTAAAATGGTATTAGGACTAATTAAAATACATAAAGAAAAATTAAGTTTGATCCCTTCCTCACATCTTTTCAAATGTAAATTTTGTTAAATTAAAAAAAAATTCAAGTCTAGAAAAATATACTCATGAATTTTATATAATATTTGCAGGAGAAAAAGTTTTTAAGTCTTAGAAAATGTAGTTCAACAAACTTGATCCTATAAACTTTTTAAAATGCTTTAAACAGGAACAGCAAAAATAAACACTACTCATTATATAAGAAAATTATGAAAAAATGTTTGTGACGTGATGAAAGTTCAATTTTCTTAAGTAATAAAAATCTTACAAATCAGTAATAAAACAATGTTTAAAAACCTCAATGGAAAAATGCATGAAGCATATTAACAGGAAATAAACAGAAAAGAGAATACAAGTGCCTAATAAATATATAAAAATGTTCCACCTCACTAATAATCAAAGTAATCAGAGCAAACTAAAACAATTAGTGATCATGTGGGGAAGTTACAAGTACATCAAGACTTATTTTTAATCAACCCAGTGTTGATTTTGGTTCAAAGCTGACCCTCTAATACATTGCTGGTGAACATTAAAGTATATCCCTTCTGTAGAGCATCTTCAAGATGCATTTCACCTCTAGAAATTAATTCCAAGGAAGTGAGTCACAAGATCAAAAATTTAGCTAAGGATACATTCATTCATTCATTCATGTCAACATTTTACATAATATGGGAAAAATTGAGAACGGCCTAAACATTCAACAGTTGGCATTGGTTAATATATTATAATACAATTAAACAATGGAATACTATGTGGTTATAATAAATGATGTTGAGGTAAAATATTTAAAGAACTAGAATACTGTTCACTGTGTACTGTAAAGTGAAAAGAGCAGATGTCTAGGTTAAAATATTTATTTCTGAGTAGGGTTGTGAGTAATTTTCATATCTAATATTTATTTACCAGTATTACCAGAATTAATTTTTCTATACTGAACCCCCAAGAGTGGGGTTTAGGGAATAGAAATTGAAGTTAGAGAATGTTACAGGTTTCAACAGCTAGGGGTGCTTAGAGCTTCTACTGCTCTTCCATGTCAGGAAATCTAAAAGACTAGCCTTTAAAGGGCTCTGTCTTGGCAATGTGGAAACTCTTTCCATGATTTAATAAAACATCTGTAGAACTCTCAAATAATTAATAATTTATGGGATTCCTAAGTCATACAGGTGACTAAGAATTTGTCTCCTATGCTGTAAAATTTTCTATATCACAGTATAACTATTTTCGATGAAACTCTACTATAATGCCTACTGAATGTGACTGAGACTCTTCCACATAGCTCAGGGTCCCAGCTATGCACATCATAGCTGGCTTGTTGGTAAGTAATGCTCTCAGAGTGTTGGTACAGTCACCTCTATGCTAATTGGACTCCATCATGGTACTTCCTAGTTTCAGGGGTATAAGTTATCTTATATTGTTTCCTCCCTTTCCAATAGCCATTATGTCTTCATGTAGTTTATATGCGAAGGTGGGTTAGCCCCTGCACCTAATTCTCCTTACAGACTTTTAATATGTGGTGAGCTTGGAAACTACCTGATTAAATCAACACAAATTATGTGTCAAATGAGAATAAATGGGCTCTCAGGGAAAGTTTGAGGGGTTCTCTTAAGAATAAAGCATATAAGCTTAATGCAGCAATTTTGTCACACTTAATTGATGCCACATGTTCTATATTCTAGGCGATAAAATTGGGAGATAATTAAATTCCACAAAGACAATGTACTATTGCATTTCCTAACTTCAATATTTCCCAATAATAATTGTATTTAATAAATGCCAAATATAGACATTAATTGTTTTAGGACTTTGAACAAGTAGTATACCAAGTGTTATACCACAAAAATGATTGACTCAGTAACACCTGAACAGGGGGTAAGTCACCTCATTTTCTTTCATAAATCCAACTGTACTCTGGCAAAACTAATTGGTGTGTCAAGTCAGGATAGTAGCTACCTTTGGGAGTCAGTTTCTGGGAGGGGGAAAGAGAGGCCTCTGGGTAAACTGTAGTGTTCTTTCTCTTGATCAGAGTTTGGTTACCTAAATGCTTTTACTGTCTGAAAATTCACTTGGCTGCACACTTATGATTTGGGTCATTCTCTGAATACATATCACACTTCAGTAAAAAGGTTCTTATGTTAAAATTAGGTCCTTCTAAATATAAAAATAAGAAACCACACTTTGAAATTTTTTTCTTTGGACTAAAAGAGGTTAACAATTCTTATTGGTTTCTTAGCAACAAATGCTTTCCTTTGGTGAAAAGACTATTTTATCACCTATTTATTCTCACAAAGTCCACCTTCTCTCTTGGTGAGACACAACAAAAAGTTTTGGGTCCTTAGTTGGCCTTTGAGGCAAGTGAAACCTCATTTGGAATGTTTCATGATCATTTCAGTCTTTTTCATGTTTTTGTTTTGAACTGATGATTTGTCACCTGCTCTGCTTGTTAACACTACTGTTGGGAGGATCAAATAAGACACGATATGCCCGGCTGGCGTGACTCAGCGGTTGAGCATTGACCTATGAACCAGGAGGTCACAGTTCAATTCCCGGTCAAGGCACATGCCCAGGCTGTTGGCTTGATCCCCAGTAGGGTGCATGTAGGAGGCAGCCTATTGGTGTTCTACTCTCACATTGATGTTTCTCTCCCCCTCCCTTTCTCCACCTCTAAAAATCTTAAAAAAAAAGACTGCTCTTTCATGGTGGTGTGAAGGCTCTTAATATATTCCTCCACTGGAAATCTTGTCTGATGGAGAAGATAAAATACTTCTTCCACTACCATCTTGTTCTCTCTCCTCCAGTTTCCTTTATCCTCCCACCCGCTGTGGTCTGTGGAACATATTTCTTGGTAATGTCCCTTTCCCCACCTCCTTCTGCAAACTAGAGTTCTCTAGATGCCATCCCCATTGAGACAATGCAACAGTTTCTCTCCTTGAAGCCCCGACTTGCTAGTTTCGGTCAGGAGACCAGCTTCTGATTCTTCTTATACCCCCTACTTCAATGCCTCCCTTTCTATTTTGTGGGTTTCTCTTCGTCTAACTTGTTCATTTATGTTGCTCTTTACTTGGGTTCTTTTCACACTCATTCTTCCTCACTCCACATTTTTCTCTTTTCCTGTGACTTCAAATACCATCCACTCAATAAATCCACATTAGACCTCTGTCCTTAGCTCAGACTTAATGTAAACAACTAAAATACACCACAGAATCTTAAACTCACCATGTCCAACACTCACAATGTCCATTATCTCCCCATACCTGCCTGCTCCCCACTGTACCATCTCATAGGTTGGCACCAACATCCACCCTCACCCTAGCTGCCCACCTTAGCTTCTTCCTTGACTCCTCCTTCATCACTTCCCTCTCCCAAGTGTCCAAGCACCAAGTAATACCTTATTTTCCTGCCTATCTAGTTATTAAATCCCTCTATCACTCCTAGTTTAGACTCATTATTTATTTTTTTAAATTTATCTTTATTGTTGAAAGTATTAGAGAAGTTCCCCTCCTCTCCCCCGCCAATTAACTCCCTCCACCCAATACCCTCCCCGCCCAAGCCTTCACCACACTATTGCCTGTGTCCTTGGGTAATGCATATATGCATGTAAGTTCTTTACTTGAATTATTGCAGTTGTCTTTTAATTGGCTCCCCTGCCTTTGAGTTTTCCCTACTCACACTCACCAAATTAATCCCTCGTGAAACATAAGTCTGTGTTGCCATTCTGCCTCAATATGTTCAGTGGCTTTCAATGTCTGCAGGAAAAGACCACGCTCCTTACCATGACACAGGGACACACCAGCTCCTTACCTGGCCCTTACGCACTCCACGAATATGAAATGAATTCGTCCCTCTCCTGGAGCTATGCTTTGCCTCTGTGTTTTTGCCCATATCATATTCTCCTCCTGACATTTCTCTCACCCTGCTTTCACTTGGCTATTCTGCACAAATCTGCTAAGGATCAGGTGTGACCTTGCCCAGGATGCCATTCCTAACAATTCTTGCCTAGATTGGGATTTTATGAACCTGATGCCTCTCTCTCTTTTTGCATGGGGTACCTCATTCTCAGCATAGGTCTGCCTCTGCTCTTGACCGTGACCGCTTGAGAACAGGGGCTGCATCTGTTTACGTTTGTGACCAACTCAAAGGAAAAGCTTAGGAACTGTTACTTGAATGGATGAACCAAAGCATTGGCTAGGTCTATAATGCACGGGAGTCCAGGGAAACTATTTATCAAAAGTATGCTGGAGATAGACCTACTTAATTGGAACTGTTTTAAATGGGCCATACTGTCTGCCATCAGGATCACCGGAGTGTCATTAGCTCTAATTAGTTTCCTGAGTTTAATTGATACTTAACAATGTAGAGCATTAAAGGAGAGATTTTATTCCTCTACTATTTTCATAATAACATACTGCATGATTGCAAATTCAGAATTACAGCTTTGTGGCTTGAGAAGGTAAAAAATAGTTTGTCTAGAGGGAAAGTGTTCTTCAAGCATACCCGGGGTGCTTAGAAAATATAAATTAAGAATCTCCTTGGCAAAATACAAATACATTTTTTTCTTTTCATCTGTTCCTATTTAATATTCTTTAATACATGAAAATTTAAGGATCAATAAAAACACTGCAAATGTTACTGCTAAAAAGAGTCCTACAGGATGAAAATGGTGAATTTGGGCCCCTTTAATCACCCAACTGCAAAGGTGTTGGAGGTAGACTATTGGGTGATAATTAGAACGATCACACCCCATGAAATAGAAAGAAAGGGCACCTCTAGTGCCACAGCATGGGCAGGTGACACCAATCCACACCCAAGTCATTAACTAAGAAGTGTGGGGAGAGAGCGCTCCCTTCTTCAAGGCCAGTGAATAGACAGCAAGGTCTAATTTTCAAGGATCCAAACCTGCAGAACTGGGGCACTGGAGAGCAATTTCACTTAAGTCTGTGCATTAGAGCCACAGGAGCCCATGGATACGTGCTGGCCTTTTCATTCTTTCACTAACACTCTGTCAGTCAGTGAGCACTGACTACGGATCAGGCAGTTTTCATGTACTATTTAATTTTCACCACAAACCTCTGAGGCAGTACTGTTATGACACCATAAATTTACAGATGACAAAACTGAAGCATAGAGAAGTAAATGACTTGCTGAGGACTCTAATTGGCAGAACCCGGATTGAATCACAAATATTTGGACTCTGCTGCCACCCACGCCAGAGTGTGGTTGTACCAGCAGAACCAAGCAGCACCTGGGAACATTTTTGAAGGGTAAACTCATGGCCGCTGGTCCAGATCTACGGAATCAGTAATTCTGGGGTGTGGGTTGTAACCAGCCCTCCAGAGGACTCTGATGCAGTTGAGATGGTGGTCCATCACGTTATAATGTAACAGTATCTGTTAGAGCCGTGCTTCTCCAACTTCAACGTGCATACAAATTACTTGGAGAGCTTGAAATGTGGGTCCTCTGATTCAGTAGGTCTGGAGTAGGCCCTGCCAATCTGCATTTCTAACCAGCTCCTGGTGATGCTGATATTGCTGGTTGGTGGACTACTCTAAGCCTAATAAAATTCTGGAATGTAAGTTTCAGGAAGCCAGGTTGGCTTTGTTCTCTGCTGTAATCCCGTTTAGAAGAATCCCTGACCCACATTTTATGTTGAGTGAATGAATACACTGGGAGTCAGTATGTCTGCCTGTCTGAGTTATGGACTGTTGATTTGGTGTGAATGTACTACTAACTTGACAGACATCTGCCCAGCCTGCCTTTTCAAATGTCTAATCTCTCTATCCATTTATACTCAGGAACTGTCATGCTGCCCACCGACTTACAGACTTTTCACTGTTCTAATCTTTTGAGTGAATATGTCACTTGGAATTTCCCAAGGGCGAGTGAACATATCATATGTTTTGGGAAAAGGTTGAAAAATTAGGATATAGGAAGGAGGCTAGAGAGAATAGACAGGGTCTAAATGGATGTGATAAAAAGGGACACTTGGAAGATGGATGGTTCACAGTTAGCTGAGCCTGTGAACATTGCTCCCAACCTCCTCCAACCCCTGGGTTAAGAGTTGGAAAAGCAATGGACTGCCCTTTCCACCAGCCTGGCTCAAAGCCGTTGAATCAAAGTTGATATAAATATTATAAAACTATATTTGACAACAACAAAAACGGTCATGCAGTCAACCTTGAATGAAGACAATGAGTTGATAAAGTGATTGGCCAGAGAAAATAACATGAGCGCAGAAATGAGGGGGGAAATCACTGCTTAGATCTCCTCTGGTGAGTGAAAAGCAAGTTTCTCTACACCCTTAACAAATGTCTTGGCCCTAAAAGGAGCACAATATTTTGTAAAAAACTTACAGGGTACAAGGCTATACCTCTTCTTAAGTAAACCATTTCAGCACAGCAAGCTCTGTAAGAATGTATCTGGGCTGGCTGAACACTGATAAATGCTGTGTGTTGGTTGTAATGGTTAGGCTGCAATGATTTACACGAAATAATTCCCAAAATTGATTTTGGAAACATTACAAAACTCAAGAGCAAGACTTTGTTGCGTTGCTCATTCTGCCAGAATTCCCCAGCAGAATTGAGACTAATGCTGTGCTGTATTAAATTGGTGGCATAAATATTACTTTGAGTTTGATTAAAATTTAACAAGTTGTAATGAAGAGATACAACAGCTCTTTTAGGCATTATTGACCACATTTAAGAGATCAAATGGCAGAGGAAGAGAAAATGACTTCTAGGCATTCTCAAAATTCATTTTTAACTAGAATTCTTTGAACTAATATTCATAGAATATTCATGTAACTGGGGCAACTTAATATTCTAAACAATGACATTTCCTCAAAGCATTTCTCTGAAAGAAGGAATATTAGAATTTCATGATGAGCTGTGCTGGTATCTTTTGATATAAAAATCTGATCATTCACTAAGGAGCAGTCTTCTGTATGATTGCTCTTATATCTCATTCATTCAGCCTATGAAGCGCATAACCAAAATCCTATGTACATCCTTTTTTTTTTTATATAATTGTTGTCAGAGGCAGTATAATTGCCTATTAAAAATTTAAGATGATATTTTGAGCAGTTTTAGGTTCATAGCAAAATTGAGGGGAAGGTACAGAGTTTTCCCATAAATCCCCTTTTCCCACACATGTATTGCTTCCCTCATTAGCAACATCCCCCACCAGAGGGGTACATTTGTTACAACTGATGAACCTGCATTGACACATCATCATCACCCAAAAGCCATCATTTACATTAAGGTTCACTCTTGATGTTGTACATTCTATGGGTTTAGGCAAATTTATAATGACACGCATCCATCATTACTATATCATACATCCTCTGAGCTGCACCTATTCATCCCTCCTTGCCCCACCCTCGGTCCTTGGCAACCACTCATCTTTTTATTGTCTCTGCAGTTTTGCCTTTTCTAAATGTTACCTAGCTGGAATTATACACAACATAGTCTTTTCAGATTGGCTTCTTTCACTTAGTAATTTGCATTTAAGATTCCTCTATGTCTTTTCATGGTTTGATAGCTCCTTTCTTCTCAGAGCTGAGTAATATTCCATTGCCTGGATGTACCATAGTTTATCTATTCACCTACTGAAAGATACTTTGGCTGCTTCAAACTTTAAGCAATTATAAATAAAACTGCTATAAACATTCATGTGCACATGAATTTTCAGCTCTTCTAGGTAAATACCAAGGAGCAAGATTGCAGAATCTGTTTTCTAAGATGCTGCCAAACTGACTTTCAAAGTGGCTGTACCATTTTGCATTCTCACCAGCAGTGAATGTGTGTTCCTGTTGCTCTACATCCTTGCCAGGATTTGGGATTGTCAGTGTTCCAGATGTTGGCCATTCAGGTGGGTAGTAATATTTCATTGTTTTAATTTGCATTTCCCTGATGACACATAATGAGAAGTATCATCTTGTGTCCTTAGTTGCCATCTTTGGCAAGGCATCTGTTCAAGTCAATTTTAAAAATTTGATTATTTGTTTTTTTACTGTTGACTTTTTAAGAGATCTTTGTACATTTTGGATAATAGTCCTTTATTAGATGTGTCTTTTGCAAATATTTTCTCCCAGTCAGTGGCTTTTTTACTCATTCTCTTGACATTGTCTTTTGCAGAGCAGAGATTTTTAATTTTAATGAAGTCCAGCTTATCAATTATTTCTTTCATGGATTCTGCCTTTGGTATTGTATCTAAAAAGTCATCATCATGCCCAAGGTCACATAGGTTTTCTACTATGTTATCTTCTAACAGTTTTATAGTTTTGCATTTTACATTTAGGTCTGTGATCCATTTTGAGTTAATTTTTGTGAAGGGCGTAAGGTCTGTGTCTAGATCCATTGTTCCAGCACCATTTGTTGAAAATATTATCTTTGCTCCATTGTATTGCTTTTGCTCCTTTATCAAAGGTCAATTGAATACTTGTAATTGCCTTGTGAAGCATAGTAATACAACTGGTAGACCTAAATAGAAGACTGTCAACAACTTGCTATCCCAGTGCCCATCAGCTCTATATTACCTAGTATCACCTTCACTTTGGGGTAAATTGTTTGTAGCCAAGAAAAGAAAAGTAAACATCCTGATTCTTTACATTACAAAGACATTCCAAATATCTATTACTTATTACAGTAAATATTCCATGTGCAGTCAGACCTCCTTCAGAATTGAGGATGTATTCCCTGGAGGCTAGGGGTGCTGCCAGGAGAAAGTTCTTAGATAACAGTGCCCTCTGGGGACTCAAGCTGAAGAGAGTCACATCACCCAAGCTCACAACCTCTTCCCAGGGCAGCCTGTACACAATGACTGAACAAGGTGGCAATATAAGGCCCAGTCCCTGGGTCCCAATGAGGGACAACTCTGAAGGAGCATCTCAGCTTCAGAATGCCTGAGGCGTTCATTGGAAATGACTGAACCTCAGCTTAACTTCTCCTGCTGCCAAACATTCTTCTATGGCTTCTTTTCTACAAATGTTGACCCCAAGAGCACTCCCTAATAAATTTCCTGAAAGTTGATCTCTGTGGCAGAATCTACATCCTGGAGAACCCAACCTACAACAATTAGTACCTGAATGTCTCATGGAATGACTATCTTATCGAGAACTAAGAATGGAGGTAACAGGGCTAAAACTAGGAGTTCTGGAACTAGGTTGTAATGCAGGGTGCAAGAATGCTTTTTAAAAAATGACTCTAACGTATCACTGTCTGAACAGTGGTTCCCCACCCCCTACTCTCTGCAGGAAGGATTGTATTAATTATTGGAGAAGGGGCTGTTATATTATAGGGCCCCAAATTCTTCAAGAGTTGAGCAGCAGGTAATCCTAAACAACTCTGATAAACAGCTGAAACCCCAACCAGATAGCCTAGCCCCAAAGTGATCTGATTATTTCTCCTAACAAGGCTACTTACATCTACCCTACAAATGCAGGACAGCAGAGAGAGCAAGCTTCCTACACTGGAACATAGGATCTCCCTGCCCCACAATCTCCCGTGTGTCTAGCAGACACCCTGACCCCCTCTGGTCCTTCTGAGGATGCAGCGGCTTCTCCTCTCCCACTGACACTGGCTTTATACAGCTTTTCCTTTCTCCACCTGTCTATGCCTTCACCCATGCCAGTGTTGAGAAACCTATCTTGAATCTTCATGGCTGACACATGGAGGCCTCGATGGGACTCTCCTGTACAACAAATAGTGTGACCAAAGGCATAAATTTTGCTTAGTACCAGTTATGACTTGTTTGAGATGTCAAAAGGGGTTGATGGCTACACTAGGGATGAAAATTATCCCTGCCATGAAGAAAGTTCACTGAGAGAGCCAGTGGATGGGGTGACCATGAAGTCTGAATGTCCCCAAAGCCCAAGAGAAGATAGTCTGGTGTGAGAAGTTGTCAGTGGCTGAGCAGAGCTGACTACTCACAGCAGTGACCCTGAGGGCTTCTTCACAGTTGCCAAGACAACAAGCTAAATGTTACAGGGAGTTGCATCCTCATTGGAGGAACGGTGCCTAGGTCAGCACCCCCTGTGACCACTGGCTATTTCTCCTGGCAGGAGGGACTGAATCTCCTAAGTGTCCCCAGGTCTTCAGGGCTTGGGCAGGCAGAGTTCACAGAAAAAGCTGCATCCCCATCCAGACAGCCTGACTCCAGGATGGCCTGGTCTTTCCCACAGTCAAGGTGAATGGACCTGGCTTTATAAAAGGGAATAAACGGGCCACGCAAGGCCATGCTATGTGAGATGCTGGAAGGGTACCCATTTTATTCGCTGTGACCCTGGCCTCATCCATCTCCCCTTCTCCCAGTAGAGGCTACTCCCTAACTAGAGCTATAGGACTTTGCAGAGTTCATCCCAGATCCTGCTACATGATAAGTGAAGGCACAGACAGGACCTACCTTGCCACACAAAAGGTCATCTAGCTTTTCTTGTAAAAATAATTTATAAGCTTAGGTATAGTTTTACCTTTTAAAACACATTCACATGCACTAACTCAGTAAGCCCCACATCAGCCTAGTGAATTTGGCAAGGGACATATTATATAATCCACACATTTTTCAGAAAGAAAAACTAGAACACAAGGTTGGAGAAAGGACATTTTCCTTCTTGATTTCTGAAAAAAATGTTACAAATACAGAGAACTTGAATCACAGCTACTTATACATATAACAAATTAAATGAAGCTTGTACTACAACTACCACAGAAAATCCTGGAAATAGGGTCAGCATAATTATAGGGCATGAAATAAACCTTGCAGCTTACTTTAAAACTCCCTTTGGTAAAAGCTTTAAGGGAGAGAGAGGTCACATGTTCAGAAGCTTAGATGAGAGGAGGTGGGAGAGCAGGAGTTAGAGTGAAGAGAAAGTGATTGATAGTAGAGACATATGAGACAGTGACTGGGAGTTTAAGGGAAGGCAGGGGCTCCATGTAGTCCAGAAATGCAAAAGCAACTTTTAAAATGTGCTCCCAATACACTGCACCACGTGGCCACCCGGGACAACGGCGACTCCTGGGACAGTGGGGAGTTGCCCCTCCTCTTCCAAAATGCCTACTTCACTTCCCTTCCCCATGGAGTAGGAAACCATTCAAAATAGCATCAACTATATGTCTGTTTTTACACTTTCAGCAAGATTTTATAAACAAACAAAAGGAATAAGAGGTTTAAATCAAAATAAGCACCTCTGATTAAGGTCTCACTTCTTTTGTTCCACAGTGACAAAAATTATTCAATCGACACATGTTTATCAGAGGCCCACTAGGTATATACTGGGGGTCAAATAGGTATGAGCCCCAGCTTAGGAAACAGACCCACTTATTACTCCTCACACTAGAGTAGGATGGGTGATTGAAATGGGATTTTTAGTTTTAAATTTTTTAAAAAATAATTATTAATTCATTTTCCTTGCATTGGTTGAAACTTGCACCATCTGCATGTTGAGGATTCAGCTGGAGACTTAGGTGCATAACATTTCATTCCTAGAAGTAAAACCAAAGCACCTAGAGAAACTGGAGTAATTATTGAATTTTTTTAAAATTGAATTTATTGGCATTGGTTCATAAAACCATGCAGGTTTCAAGTGTACAACTCAACAAAACATCATCTGCACACGGTATCTCGCACCCATTGCCCAAAGCAACGTCTCTTTCCATCCCCATTTATCTCCCTTTTAAGCACCTCCCCTCCCCCCACCCTCTTTCCCTATCACCACACCTCTGTGTGTCTCTATGCGTTATCTAGTCTGCACTATGAAGTGCATGAGTAATGGCTGTTTTATCTGAGAATTAGCAAACAGTGCACTATCTACATAGCTGCATATAACTGCTGCTCATTGGGAAGGAGGATCGGCCCGCTGAGTCAAGCTTACCACAGAATTAAGAAGGGACATGAGTTTTATTTGTGCTGACTCGGAATCTCCCTGACCTGTACCTTGATTTTTGAACTGCAATAATGTGTCACCAAGAAGCTAAGCAGCATGGCCTCTCTGAGTGTGGTCACACTTTTCATAGACTCACTGGTCCTGAAAAGTAGAAGGGAGCCCAGAGACAGCCTGCCCTAGCCTTCACACGCACAGAAAACCCTTCCCCGAAGGCCTGCGAGTCCGCACACACGGGAGGTAGAGTTTCACGGCTTCCCCTGTTTGCACTGAAGGGATCTACTTTAGTACAAACACTGCTGCACATTGCATCCTGAGAAGAGGGCACCCACAGGGGGTCTTTCTGGGTACAAAGCTACTTCTAGAAACCCTGGAAAGCTCCCACGCCACCTCTATATAGGACATGCTCATAAAGCAGATATTTTCTAGCTTTAATTTTTGTAAACTCTCAGGTGAATTAGGCTAAATATCCCTGAGCTTTATTCATAATTGCTACAGTAGGTAATTTGTGCCTGTGGTAACAGTAATTTAGAGTTATTAATGAAAATGAAGTCTAATTTAAAAAAAACAAAACAAACCCCAAACATGTAAATTCGGGCCGAGGTAAAAGCACAGAATATCACGGGTGAACTCTGTTTTCTTTTTCCGCTCGAAAAGACAAATATTACTTGGGTTGCAATAAGAAAACAGTACCTTGTCACACACAGTCTCATGGTGTCCCTTCATTGCACATACCTGCAGCCCTTCGATGGCCAGTCTGAGAATGGAAGGTGTCAGCTTGGAGGCTTGTTTGAAGGAAAAATTGCTCCAGTCTATGATTAAAAGGAACCCGTTGATCTGAAGCTCCGGATCTTCAATGAGGACTTCCAGGGACAGCAGGATGGCCCGCAGGATGTCTGTGAAGGAGTTCCTGCAGCCAGAGCAGAGAGGAGAGGCTGTGCGTGAATATGAGCAGGCGATCGCCCTTCGCTGGCGGCCCACGGGCCTCCTCACTCCACTGCTTCCTGAGCCCCGCCTGCAGGGTAACATCGGTGCTTTGTACCCCAAGTGACCAAAAACGCATTTGCTAAACTTCCCAGGAAAAGGCTCCAAGACTCACAGGCTGGAAGCTTCCCTGTGATCTGACTGCACCAGGACCCCAAACTTAAAGAGGCGTCGCTCTTTTGGTCTCCAGGGGTCTCTATACTCTGCCTCCCACCACAGCCCTGATTGTCTTTCATTGAAATGCATCCCTTACTCCTCTCTTCCCACACACAGCTCTAATCTCTTCCAGGGCAGGGACGGGGGCCATAATCTTAGTTGTGTTCCAGTACCTGGCTACTCGATGAGTCACTGTGGAACAAAAGAAGTGAGACCTTAATCAGAGGTGCTTATTTTGATTAAACCTCTTATTCCTTTTGTTTGTTTATAAAATCTTGCTGAAAGTGTAAAAACAGCCATATAGTTGATGCTATTTTTTTTAGATGTAATTCATGGGGGGAGAAAAATAAATAGTGAAGAATAGCTTATTTTCATTGACAGAGAGTGATTCGGGAAGGAAATTGCTTTGAGTCCGTGGGTAACTATGACAACAGGCAGACCTGAATACAAAGGAGAGTGACAGTTCTCCAGTGTTGTATGTGGTCCTTCACATCGTATATTCCCATTCACTAGTTGATTTTATCTTAATCTTCAGACATGAAGAAATGATGGCATATTCACTCTTCTACTCCCAACACATTATTGGAACTACAAACTTAAGATCTTAGAGGATTCAGCAACTTTTTTTTTTTTTTTGTAAGTAGGAAAATATAACCTCGGAGGGCAAAACACATTACTTCCTTTGGGCTATCATTAAAACCAGAAACCATATCCTTTTGTGATATCAGTGTGAAATGATCAGATTCTTGAGCATTCAAATCTGGTTTGAATTCTAACCAAGTCTAGTGATTCCAGATTTCAAAACAGGAAATCCATGATTGAGCAGTAAACTAGTAAAAACTTACTGAATGCTTATTATAAGCTCAGCATTATCTTTCATACTTGAACCCATAAAATAGTATGCTATATCTCTACTTCCAAAGAGCCCTTAATTTAGTTGGGATGGGATAGATTAGCAAGATAATTTGATCAATGCAATTTGAGTAGTCAGGGAAGAGTTTATGGAGGGATAAAGGTTTGGGATAAGTCTTGGAAGATAGATAGGATTTTGATAGATTATTGGGAGGGGGGAAGACATTTTAGGAGAGACACAAGTAAAAAAAATAAAGATATCAGCTCATTCTGTTCCTGCACAGTTCTTTTTACTAAAAATCTATTCAGTATATCAAGCTGACATTTTCTTCCCTTAAACTCACCCATTGGGTATGGTTCTGCTAAAAAGATAAAAAAAAACCTCAGGTCTTTCATACCACACACTTTCAATGATCTAAATGTAGTGGTCATGATACCCCATATTATCTCTAGACTAAAGAAATTATTAATAACTTTAACCATTTCTCATAGGAAATGGTTTTAATACTCTTCTCATCATTTTTGTTTTCTTTCATTTATATTCTCTTTTAAGCTTTAGAGATGTCAAATTCCTATTAATGTAGGATAACGTTTTCATGAGGGCTTTGGTTTTTGTTTTGAATTCATATCAAACATGATCTAAAGACCCAACTCTTTTTTAGAGATACGGTTTTATATTGGAAAGAAACATTGACTTAACAGGAGCATGGGACCAAAGATTATGAGTTGAAGCAATTCCAAATGGAATAAGGAAATGGCCAGTGGTGAACTAGAAATGATCATTAGGGAATTAAGAGGGCCTGATCCTGGATAAGCTTTCTTAAGAAGAGCACACACATGGGAAAATTCATGACTGAAAGGCTAAGCCTTAGGTAAAGCCTACAGACAGTACTGAGGTTGAAGAAAAAAGAATTGAGGAAATAAAAGGTGAGAGGCTCAAGATAGTATTGTGTTCAAACAGAGGGAGTGTTTCCAGAAATAAGGATATGATAAATTACATTACTGACCCAAATTCTTCACTTTTCTGAGCATCCACAACTAGCTATGTATTGACCTCTTTGACAATAGAGTGTACTTTCCATCCCATAGCCATGTGACTTGATATTACGGATGGCATGTGACAGAAATGACAATGTGCCAATTCTGAATCTAGCTCCTAAAAACCTCTGATGTTGCTAATGGTTCTCTTGCCTTCTGCCATTGCCATGGTAAAAGCATGCTACGGCTAGCATGAACTGAAGAGAAGGATGAAAAACACAGAAAACTAGCAGATCTTCATAAGAAAGAGAGCCACCCAGATGAACCCAGCCTAGATAAACTCCAGCTGTCCCACAGATGAGTGAGAAGTAATAAATTATTGTTTTTTTAAGCCACTGGGTTTGGGTATAGTTTGTTAAACAGCAACAACTACCTAATACCACAGGGTATAGATTACCAAGTCAAATACAACAGGAAGATTTAGGAGAATAAGGAAGGAGAAAGTGCCATTGTATTAGGTAACAAGTAAATCTTTGGGGAATTTTGAGACAGCACTTTTAGTTTAATGGTGAAGATGGAAATCATTGATTATAAAGATTTTTAGCAAATCACTTAATCACTATCTCATTTTACTCCTATATAAATGAGAGATAGCACCTCTTCCCATCATATATCCACTTGTATAAATTCCCAAGAATAGACATAAAATTCTTCCTGGAAACTATGCATTTTCAAGACCCCAGAAATAATTTGTTCTGGCCCTGCCAAGGCATTAAGGGTGAGTTAATTAAACGTTTGACCAAATATAGCAGGCTAATTTTTAAGTTGATAATTTTGTATGGCCTGTGAATTATGTTATAAATATCCAAATGGCCCCTGGCAGAAAAAAGGTTCCCCACCCCTGCAGGAGTTATGCAAAATGACGGTATGAAGGAGCTTTGTGAATTGGAAAGCATATCCCAACTGGAGCCAATATTTGTACTCTCACGAATTAGTGGTCTACCCCTCTTGGTTGTACTTCTTCATGGTGGTAATGGCAGCAGGACAATGGGAAATGTGCAAAATGCAATTGTGTTCTGTTCTGATAAATCTATTTTTTCCTTTCTAAGGCTGAGGGTCTCAGAAAAAAATGGTCTGGAAGGGGAATTCTGGTGATATATTTTCTGGTAGAAAATATATCTAATAATTATTAGATACTACATATCTAATAATTCCTATTTGAATCAAGTTTTAACTGGGTGGTCTCTCCATGTGCAACCAGAGCCCGTGGTCGGCAAACTGCAGCTTGCGAGCCACATGCAGCTCTTTGGCCCCTTGAGTGTGGCTCTTCCACAAAATACCACGGCCTGGGTGAGTCTATTTTGAAGAAGTGGCATTAGAAGAAGTTGTTTAAAAAATTTGGCTCTCAAAATAAATTTCAATTGTTGTACTGTTGATATTTGGCTCTGTTGACTAATGAGTTTGCTGACCACTGAACTAGACAAATGAATCCATATTTCTCAAAGGGGTAATCCAGGAAAAGAAAAAAAAATGTACTTGTGTTCTGAAAATATTAGAAGCAAGGAAGAAGCTAATAAAAATGTTTAGCTTTGCTGTTGTAGAATTAATATTTGCAGGAGCTTAATATTAAGTTTACTACTTAATGTTAGCTGGAAAGTCAAACTAGATAATTACTTTTCTCAGCAGGGACAATCACTAAGAGAACAGGAGCCTGGGAATTAACTCCGCTTCACATGGTTTGATAGTCCCATAATGTCAAGAGGAGAAAGAATGGAAAGAGGAAGAAAGAATGAATTGGGAGTTGGGGGGGAGAAAGAGAAAAAAAAAACCTTGCAACTGTGCAATTAATTTTTTATTTTTATTAATTTTAATTTTTTTTTTTGGTGCCGTGACTCGGATACAAATCGTATTTCTATTAATTTTATCCTATTCTGGCTTGTAAAGAAAATTTTTGGATTTATGTTAATCTAAGAATATAATTCCTTGTAACATCAGAATAAATGAGTTGCCTATTGATTTATTATTAGTTGCAATATGGGAATATCTGGCTCTCAAAGTCTCAGCATCAGAAAGAAGGAATAATGATTTTAATACTATTTAAACATCTTATGACATGCAAGGCCCAGTCCCTATATGTGGAATTCTATCTAATAAAGAGGGAATATGCTAATTGACCATCACTCCATCACAAAGATGGCTGCACCCACGGCTGAGGCCAAGTTCCTATAAGGAGCCTTAACGAGCAATCAGCAGGGACCTGAGGCTATGCCCTCCCCTGCCCCCATGGGGCTTGACAGGGGACCTCAGGCCGCGCCCCCCACCCTGGCATCAGGCTGGGGGACCTCAGGCCGCACCCCCTGCCCCAGTGTCAGGCCAGGGGACCTGAGGCCATGCCCCCTGCCCAGCAGGGCTTGACCGATGACCTCCAGGTGCACTTCCCATCCTGGTTCTGGGCTAGGAGACCTGAGAGTTCTCCCCCCGCCCCAGCGCCAGGCCAGGGGACTTCAGGACGTGCCCCCCACCAGGTGGGGCTTGACAGGGGACATCAGGCCACGCCCCCCACCCTGGCACCAGGCCAGGGGACCTCAGACTGCACCCCCACTTGGCAGGGCTTGACAGGGGACCTCAGGCCGCGCCCCCCGCCCCAGCACTGGGCCAGGGGACTTGAGGCTGCACCCCCTGCCTGGTTGGGCTTGACAGGGGACCTCAGGCCGTGCTCCCCACACACAGTGGAGCTTGACGAGGGACCTCAAGCTGCACCCCCAGTGCTGGGTTGGGAGAACTCAGGCCACGCCCCTGCCCAGCAGGGCTTGACGGGGGACCTGAGACTGTGCCCCCCCTCCTGGTGCCAGGCCAGGGGACCTGAGGCTGTGCCCCCCCACCTGGCGGGGATTGACAGGAGATCTCAGTCTGTGTCCCCCACCTGGCGGGGCTTGATGGAGGACCTCAAGGCACGCCCCCCCCCCCACTGGTCTGGGCTGGGGGACCTCAGGCCACGCCCCCCATCCTGGCACTGGGCCAGGGGACCTGAAGCTACCCCCCTGCCTGGCAGAGCTTGACAAGGGTGGGACTAGCTGGGTCTGGATCTAGCCCAATGGGAGGTGGGGGAGCGGCTGGGTCTGGGTCTCACGTGATTTTGAGGTGCATGTGGGTGGGTGGGGACTTGACTCTGGGTCCCATAGTGTGCCCCAGACTCTGTCAGGAGGAAGGTTTTCATATACATTTTACTAATTTTCTTTCATCTCTGACACTTCTATTACAGAGAAAGGGCAAATAGCAATATTATTTCAATAAATAGAAATAAATTATTTCTTCTAATTAATCCCCTTTTAATGTGCACGAATTTCATGCACCGGGTCACTAGTTTTAAATAAGGAGCAAGACACAGGATATCATCCTCTCTGAATTTTTGGTTCAGTGTGGGTCACAGAACCTCAACTAAAATGGGTATAGTTTACAAAAACAAGTACTGTAATTTCAAATTTTTATCTCTCTCTACCCTGAATGACAACAATATATGGGAAGAGTATGGAGTCCAACCCACCTTCAACTCAACCATATGCTTATTGAGGACCAAACACAAAGGGTATTGCTCTTGAACAAGGTCCCAATTTTGAACTAGACTACAGAAAATAGCAGGACTATGACTCCTCACTCAAGTAAAGCATGAAGATAAAAGGCTGTGTCTCTGTAGACCAATCCTGAAAGGCCTACCCATCTCTAGATATAGACACAAGAACGCAAAATATTTGTACCCATCATTCAAAATGACACAGACACTAAAGCTATCAAATTTCAATTTGCCAAGTTCTTTCTTGTTTATATATCTGTGATGAACAAGAATTTAATGTATGTGTGTGCACATATAATAATTCACCATTTAGAGTTTCCTTCATTCATTTTTTTTTGTTTTAAATGAAAAGACAGTTTAATAGATAAAACCAATATTGTATCACATTTGATCCAACTGCTTCTAAATTTTCCCAAGAATTAAAAATAATAAAATTAATACCAAATACATCTATTGGCTTACTTACACAGTTAATGCAATTTCTTATCATTTAATGTCTTCTTTTAAAAATGTTGAAGTATCTGAAACTGGATAAGGAGTCAGGGGACATTTGTTCAAAGATTTAATGAAGTTCTACTTTATGGAAGTAAAATAAGATAAGAGGGTATTTTTTAACCTTCCTGCTAATAGATGGAAACTGGTAGGAGACATTAAAATACATGCACATGGAAAGCGATGGAGCAAAGTCATTAAAAGCATAAAGCTTGTAGTTAGCAGATTCTGATTTAAATCTTGTCTGCTCTGTGCAAGCTTAGCAAGTCACTTTCTCTCTCTGTGATTTAGTTCTCTCCTCATTTGTAGAAGAAGAATCATAACACCAGCCTCACTGGTAATGATAAAGTAAGAGAATATACACAAAGCCATAGCAGAGCAACTGGCTCCTACTAATCCATAGAAGGAGCTGATGGTCACGGTGATTTTCATTATTAGATAAGTGAATATGTTATCAGGTCGAAAGTAATAGAGGTTGCAAAGTGTTTGGGAATTACAAGGAGAGATCACTATGGCTGGGGGACTTTGGAGCATCTTCAATTGGACTGTGTAGAATGTGAAAGGTTTGGACACTGGACATAGAAGGAGCCACATAAATAGTGAGATCTGAGACCATGGAGACTACTGAATTGGGAGAAAAAAAGCAAGTTTACCTGTGCCATGGGGTAAGTGAAAAGGCATGAAGAAATAAGGTTAGATTGTGGCCCATCTTCGGTCTGTTTTCCAGGAGAACTACTAGCTATTTGTGCAGGGGAAGAAAGCAATGGCAGTTATGCTTTAGGAAGATTTGAACTGACAACAGGGAATATGTAAATTGGAGTCAGGAGACTGGAGCAATGTGGTCCAATTAGGAAGAGGCAATTGTAGTGCATTAGGTGAGAGATGAATGGAAATGATAGTGATATGAGAAGAACTATAAGGGACAGTAACCATGACTTCGTTACAGATTAGATGTGGCATAAAGAGAGGAAAGACTGTGGTACTATTAAGAATAAAAGGAACCCTGTTGGGTAGGAAATGAGTCAGAGGTGTTGTACTTGTATCTAGTTCTTACATAATAAGAATCAGCGCCCAGGAGAGCCACACAGAATATTAATATGAATATGACCTGACACTGGGCTGTCAAGGGAATGCCTCGACATGCATGGTTGTGTGGGGTCTACATTCCTGTCACTCAAGTGATGAAATATTACTATAAACAGATGCCAAGTCTACAGGAGAAATAGTTCCTGTTCTAGTCATAAGAAGAGACCACTGCCTTTGAACCCCTGGAAATTACCTATACCTACACATAGTCGATGCTCAACCAATAGTTCTCAGTGAAGGTACAAAGGAGGGCATGTTAAACCAACCCATTGGAAGCTTTAAAAATTAAAAATAAACAAAACCTACTCTGGGAGCGCCAGTGGGTATATTTCCTTCTTCTTCAATGCCTGTTACACTCATTTCTAGGGAAAGTAATGTCTGATGTGTGTCCTTAAGCACATTTTCTATCACAGTTCATATTTATAGAATAATATATTACCGAGTCTCATATATCCAAGGGTTGGAGAGGAAACAAAGCTTTAAGAATTGATTTTAACTTAGGAGAGGGTCATGTCTGAGTTCACATAGATGAGTGTGGAGGTAAAAGAAGACGATAAGGACGTGACAATCTAGAACAGTTAATAATAAATGCTAGATGGATGTTTACAGACAGGAAGGCTGGTATAGCTCAAGATTCTTAGTCCATTGGGAAAGAACTGCCCCCCAAACCCCACTTTAAGATAGGCTGAAATGCACGTGGGGAAGGGGATTATTTCATCCAGCTCTCTAGATGGGGATTGGGCCATGGTCTAAAGGGAGCAGCAGCAGCAGAATAAAAACACAGCCCGATGGAAGTGAGCTATGAGCATGAGATTCATCCCTAAATGACTATGAAATATTAATTTCATGCTTGTCTATTCTGGTAACTCCCTTGGCTGAGGAGCTACTGAAAAGAAAAAAAACCAGGAAGAGTCTCAAGTAGGTGAAAAAGCACTCACTACTAAATATTAGGCATGGAGTTAGAATCAAATCAGCCTAACCAGGGTTGGAAACAGCACGATCTTCCCTGCCGAGGGTGAATGAGTGTGGATGGCCACCTCACTCTTACTTCCAATGGAATACAATTGGCACTTACAGGCCTTTCACGGGGTTCATGACAATGTACTAGTCCGTACTTGAGATGGGATATTCTTTCCTCTAGGCCTGTCTGGCTCTTATAACCATAAAAATCACTCTTAGGATAAGAAATTGGACAATAAGATGAGAGAGCAGGCATTTTAGGAAAGCATCCATCCTGTGGTGCTCCATTGCCTTGAATGATTTTGCCCTCCTGAGGTTTTTTCCCTCTGGGTGATTTGCTGCAATCACTCTTGCAATCAAGAGGTTCCTTTCTGAAATCACAAATTCTGATAACAGTGTGCGAGGCAACTTGAGTTAAGTAGTGCCGTAGCAAAACAACACCATAGATGTTGCATTTCATGGGACTTAAGTTGGAATTATACAGCATCTCATAATTTCAATTAATTCATAAAATTGCCTGCCTCCAATGAAAACTCCATCCTTCTGTACTTAATAAAGAGATCAATATATTCTGGCAGGATACAAAGACCTTAAAACCAAGAGAAGTCCCAAGGCTATAAAATTAGTTGCCTACAAATAGGAGTCTCAACCCTGACAAATGTGGGTAATTCACATGAGAAGAGTTAATAGAGACTGAATTTAAAGAGTTTGCCATCTGATTGAAGTTTTCAAAGTTGGTTTATCCTTTTCCCTTTTAAAATTCTAGCCTTTTAAATTATAAGCTACTGAAACATCAGCAAGCAATCAAATTCATGAAAGATTAAAAGGAGAGAGCCACAGGAAATCATTATGTAATGGGAAGAAAAGTCTTATTTTTGCAGGTAGTATATTTGAGGTAGTTTAACAATGTGACAGAAATGCAACTTGTTGGCTGGTTTCCAGGTAGGCATTCTTTTATCTGGTTATCATCACTCTTCAACTATTTCCTCTTCCTCAAGACACCTCAAGGCTATTGGGTTCCTGAAGAGGGAAAGATATAAGGTTCTCATGACCTTCACTGCTATGAGCCTCAGGAAGACCCTTACCACTGTTTACAATGTTTATGAGTTTGGGCACCATTAAGGCCAGTCTGATGGGAAGAATTTTTGGTCTTGATCAACCCCTATGATACTTAATGATAGCTCACAAATCACAATAATGACAAGCACTTGATCATCCTTCTGAAACCAGGATAAATATATGCCCACGGCCCAGAGGGGAAAAGCCTCCTGCAAATACCACCTACACTATTTTCCAGAATAGAACATGTGCGTAACTTCGGCAGAAAAGTCCCCTTTGGAGGTTTCCAAAGACAGCTGGAGCCTAGCGAGCTGCGCCTATAATAGTTAATTGGCAGGGCCAGGCATGTCATTAAGAGAGATGTGGGTATTCCGAGAACTCTCCTCGCAGAATTCTCTCACTCATTGGGCCCAGCCAGCCCCAATCGGGCAGGTCACGGAGACTAAAGAGTGGGAATGCCCTTTCCCTGGACTTTCTTCATAAACCAGTGGGCTAGGGCCTCTAATGGACCCACTGCCTGAGCCCCAGTCCGAATACAGACTCCTTACTCTCACCCTAATTCTAGGAATCAGAAGTAAAACAAAAGGTAACATTAAATACATTCATTAAAAAATGAACACGTGCTCCAGATGGTTCACTGAACAACAACAGGATTGGTTGACTTTTCCTACCCAGGGTCAGCGTGCTTCGAGGGCTAACTTTGCCCTACAAGGTCACTTTACCCTCGGAGGCTCTGACAACTCTCTATGGAATTATTTTATGGAGATGGTTAAAGATAACGTTGGTTTCTTTCATTTAATTACATCAGAGATTATCACTTGGCAATCCTCTAAGCAATTAGAGCCAGTGGTTATTATTTATTACCGCCACTTAATAGGAGCTACACTGCAGGAGATACTGCAAAACATCAACTTATATCTATCTTTAACACCCATCCCAAATATCCTACTCTGAATACAGAACAGAATTTAGAAAATGCATTACATAGATATAACTATCATACCTAATAAAATGGTAATATGCAAATTACCATCACTCCGCTATGCCCACGATTGGGCCGGCTGGAGGCGCGGGGGGCGGGACTCAGGGTGGCCGATTGGCTGGCGGTAGGAGCGGGGCTTAAACGGCCGGCGCTGCTTAGGCCGGCGCTGCGGAAGACGCTGGTGGTGGAACTCGGGGTGGCCGATTGCGTGGCTGCTGGCGGAAAACTGGTGCCGGCAGCCAGGTGAAGGAAAAGTCTATTGCACGAAACTTCGTGCAACGGGCTCCTAGTATAGTTATATAGGTGTAGATATAGATATAGATATAGATATAGATATAGATATAGATACATAATATATATTGTAAATACACAAAGAGAAAATACAACATTTTAGAATTAGGGGTTCTGCTGTAGAAGGATTTCATTGCCTAGATTTATCCTAATAAAATATCAGGGATTGTAATGGACTACTTAGAAAGGTCAGCCATTTCTTTTCCAAAGAGGAAAAGGGGTGGGGGTAGATTGAATGCTCAGGCTCTGGAAAGTTCTATCTCAAATTTGTCCTCTTGCTTTAATCCATTTCTACAAACAGATGGGCCGTTGCTGGACCCTTTTCTATTAACCAAGGCACAAGGAGGGTTTTCCTCACACAGAACAATTCCAGAGGAAAGAAGTGGAACTTTCTGTCTCTTTCACCCAATCGGGGATGGTACTTACACTTCCATAATTCTCTGGACCCTGAGTGGATTAGCATGGAGGCTGGTTCTCCCAGAATGGGTTTATAATTCACAGAGAAGGAGACAACTGAGAGCTGGCAGGAAACTTTGTGATTACACGGTGGTTCTCCACTGAAGGTAGGATCCCTCCTCCCCATTTGCGGGACATCTGGTAATGTGTGTATGGCAGGGGGGTCATTACTGGGTTTCACAGGATTTGGAGAATGCACCGGCATTTGTTGGACAGAGGCCAGTAATGCTAAATACCCTGCCATGTGCAGTGCAGTCCCCTGAATAAGATCCCATCCCAAATGCTAGTAACTTCCTATGTTAACTAATGAAGTTCGGGTCCAGAAAAGCTCAATGAAACCACATGAGCAGTAGTTGCCCAGTAGTAACAAGGTTCCGGACTCCTCAGTTCAGTGTGCCTGTCACATCTCTGAGACTCGCAGAACATGCAAAGGAAGAAATACTCCGTTCTCTGCTCCCAAAGCTGAGCTTTGTATGACAGCCAAGCATACCTGTTGGCCCAAATCTTTGTTCAGCTTTATAGTTCAGAACGGGAATGAGGTGTCATGTCTGGAATGCTGATTGGATTCAGGACTTATCCTTGGATAAGACCTACCAGTGGAGCAGCCCAGAGCAATAGGAGCAAATTGGCTAGACCTTGGGCTGACAGACTTTGGAAAGAATACAGAGGAAAGTCAAATATGACTCAATATTGAGCAGGGAAAGGCTAAAGAGGCTGCACACAGTGTGTACAACAGCACACAGTATACAAAGTAATTAAGTATTGATTTGACTTGCTGGAAATGACCTGCTTAGAAAAGGAGGTAGGAGAGGGGCAAACAAAGAATGTTTCTGAAATATTTGAAAAATACTTTTCCAGTCTCATTCTCTCTTTTCAGGGTCCAGAAAAAAAGAGAGAATATTTTATTTTAAAGATGGATTTTTAAAAATATATTTTTATGGATTTCAGAGAGGGAGAGAGAGACAGACACATCAAAGATTAGAGTCATTGATCGGCTGCCTCCTGCACACCTACTGGGGATTGAGCCTGCAACCTGGGCATGTGCCCTTGACCAGAGTCAAACCTGAGGCCCCTCAGCCCACAGGCAACGCTCCATCCACTGAGCCAAACCAGCCAGGGTGCAAGTTTTTAAATTACTGTTTGAAACTTGGAAGACAGATGTGCTGGCAGTCAGGATTGTTCATGATGTGAATGTATTACTGAGAGATTTAGAATCAACTTTTCTGGTGACCTTAAGATAGTTTTAGAACTGTTGCAAAGCTTTCATCTTTATACATGAGAACAAACGAGGCCCAGAGGACACAGCTAATAAATATCAGAGCCAAGATTTGAACTTTCCTGTCTGAATATCAGAGTGGGAAGGAAGCTGAAAGATCATCCAGTCCCCGGAAGGTCAGCAGAGTGTGTTTCCCACCGTCGCTTTGTTAAGAAAATGTCCAGGCAAATAGAAAAGTTGAAAGAATACTACAATGATATGCCCATTCTCGGATTCAACAATTGTCAACATTTTGCATAGTTGCTTTATATGTCATATATGTATATATGCATATGTGTGCATAGCTGGAAGTAAATTGACAGAAAGTTCTATCCATCAATTTTTTTTTCATGATTTCCATGCCACTTGTTCTATAAAATGTTCTATACCAGTGGTCAGCAAACTCATTAGTCAACAGAGCCAAATATCAACAGTACAACGATAGAAATTTCTTTTGAGAGCCAAATTTTTTTAACTTAAACTTCTTCTAACGCCACTTCTTCAAAATAGACTCGCCCAGGCCGTGGTATTTTGTGGAAGAGCCACACTCAAGGGGCCAAAGAGCCACATGTGGCTCGCTAGCCGCAGTTTGCCGACCACAGTTCTATACCATACACTGGTCTGTTGTTTTCTCTTTATGCCATTTAATTGTTCCTCTTTTGAACTGGGGCGAAGTCCACTGGCTTGTTTAGAGTCAGATTAAATATTTCTGGAGAGAATGACTTATATAATGATGCCAATGGGCTTGGTTTCATTGCCAAGTCTGACGAATTGAGGGTTTCTGCAAGAGCTCTTGCTGAGAAAGAGTGGAAGGGTTTCTTAAAACTTAGCAGAAATTTATGCCAAGAAGGATTTGCTGTGGGTACTGGTGGATATGCAGACAACTCCATATTTATAAGACAAGGGGAAGGATAGAATCTTTAAAAATTGAGCAAGCTGTAGTCATTTGTTTGTGTGTCTGTACGTATGTGTGTATATAGTTCTATACAACGTTATCAGGTGTATAGGTTGGTGTGTCCATCATCCCAGTCAAGATACTGGACCAACAAGGATCCTACATGTTGCCCTTTTATAATTCCCTCCTTCCATCCCTAAAACCTGGCAACCACTAATCTGTCCTTCATTTCTAAAATGTTGTCATTTCAAAACATGTTATATAAGTGGAACATTATGTTAAATAACCTTTTGGGATTCACTTCCTTTCATTCAGCGTAATTACCTGCAGGTTCATCCAAGTCGTTACATATATAGTGTGCGTTGTTGTTGTTGTTGTCTTTATTGCTAAATAGTATGCAATAGTATGGATGTACCACAGTTTGTTTAACCATTCACCTGTTGAAAGGTATCTGAGCTGATTCACACCCAAGGCTTCTAAAAATTCCCTTCAAAGCCATCAGTTAGATTTAGGTCACTCTACCCCAATCTGTTAACACAACCTTGGCTTTCCCCTCCAGCCTTAAAAGATAGAAAATACTATTACGCTGTCTCTGAAATATATATATATATTTGTCAGAAACAAAATTCTGAATCCCAGAGAAAAGTCCATCTTAGTGACATTGGACACAAATCCATGTGGACTGCCTTTTACAGAGATACAGATTGAAAGAGCTGGCCCTCAGAACAGTACCAGATGGTGGGTGTGGAATTGGCTAGGGGCCTCCTGATAGATGCTGGAGGAAATGAACATGGATGTGAGCTCCCCGGCCTGGGAGCCAGGCCTCGGATTTGGAGCATGCATGTTCACCAATGCCCCCAAAGAGAGCGGACAGCCCGCTACAAATGCATTGTGTATGCGGAAAATGGCTAGGGAGGACGATGAGTTCAGGGCGGGTGGCCAGAGGACCGCTCCAGACGTTTTAACACACGTCTATTATCTTTAACAGCTTCGGGCTTCCATCCAATTTCAGTCCCGGCGCAATTTTCAGACCTGGTTCCCTCTAAACAGAATGATGGACTCATCAGCGTGTGGAGGAGAATTCATTCTGTTGTGGTGACTACATATGAAAAATGCTGCAGCAATCACCAGGCTGAAAGGGAAATGTTTTCTATTGCTTACCTACCAGACATATTTTTTTCTTTCTGGTGCATTTTAAAGGTACATGTTTTTATCAACAATACTCTTAAGAGAAGGCCATTATCTTCAGCGCCTGTATCCTGCCTGTGATGTTTACACTATGGATGAAAAAGGGGCCACATACCAAACCTGCCAAGCTCAGGGAGGCCTGCATGGCGGCCTTACAGACTCAGAGGACGAAAGTAACCACACAGGATGGTCTGAAATGAAAACTTCCTAACTAAAAGCCAGTCATGGCAGGTGGTTATGTCCTAGGCCGATATCTTCCCTGACAAGAGTCAATCTTTACCTTAACCGAGCCTGTCCATTATCTTTTTGCATCTACGATAACATACTTTGGAATGTCAGGATAACGTTCTTTTTCTAGACCCCTCACTGCACCAGAGCAGAGACCACAAAACCTCTGGTGGTGTTCATTGCTAACTGCTAACTAACCACCAATGTAAAAGAAGTATGTGGCTATTCATTGTACCTTTTACCCAACCCCAGAGATCACCCCTGCTGCTTTGCTTTCTCCCGCCTCCCTGATCTATCGCCAATGCATTTTATGTAATCCCTTAAGCCTCCTCCTTTGATTCTAATATATAAAATAAGGTGTGAAACTGCCATTCTCTGGAGCATTTTCTCAGACCCTTGAGATTTTGCTTCCTGGAAATTGTCATCAGTTTGACTCAAATAAACTCATAAAAATTCTCTAGAGATTTGAACGTTTTTTACGTCAACCACACTGAGCGGACAGAATGGTCAACGTAAAACAAAAACAAAACAAAACAAAAAAACAAAGCTAAAACCAGGAAATACAAATTGTCTTCTCGTTCCCAAAACAGTCAACCTGAAAATATTCTACTATAGAGTCTTAAAACCATTGAATCAGTTAAAAAAATATTACTCAGAAATAAAATTTCAGTTTGCATTCAACAGTTCAATATGGAAATTCACCCAAACTAGAAATGTACTCAGCACCGCTAGAAAATTAGAAGCGCCTTTTTTTTTTTTTTTCTTAACCTTCCATCAGCCTGCCTGACATCGATGCTTCTGAATTCCTGTTTGCTATGAGATGCAGGCCAAACATCAGTTTGGTGAGGCACCTTCCAATCATGCCGGGGGCACCGGGCCCCTCGGTTGATGCCCTGTGAGAGACAGTGGCAGGGTGACCTTGCTGGGACATAGGACACAGGTGACAGCTGGAGCTGGGCCACTTCAATACCTCCCCCAGGGCTGACAACTGCCCATGGGAGGTCAGGCGTCAGCCTGTTTCTTAGTTGCTTGAATATAACGATCTCTTGCATCCGAAGCAAAATTCCCACGGCCTCAGAGGCGACGCCTAGGCCATCTGCCTTTCTGCTCTGCCCACTTGGTTCCGTTCACTATGCAAAGTGCTCGGATTGCTGTGGGGGAAAGAGGTCTGATGCATGTTTTCCCTGGGTCACCATGTGCCCTGTTTCCACGTACAGAGGATGAGGAGAGAGTCGAGAGGGCCCATTACAGCAGCTCATGCTGGCACCCCAGCCCACGAGCGGCAATAGGTACAATGTCCCCCAGTCTTCAAGGACCCTCTTGATGAGTCATGCTCTAGGGAGCCACTCCAGCACGCTCGCCTCCCCCATCTTCAAAGCATCCGCAGCCCCTCAGAATAAACACATACACACACAAAACACTTCCTTTCCCCACCCGCCTGGGAGAAGGGGAGGGTGAGCTGGCAGTAGATTAGACCTTGCCCCCCTCTATGCTTTGACACTGGGGCTGAACATGCCAGCAAGCAGGCAGGGTCTCCGCCAGGCAGAGGAAGCATGAAATCGCAGTCCCTTTGCGTGGTTCCCATGCCTGGACCTCGGTTCCCACACCGGGAAGGAGAGGCATCGATTTGCCTGCTCCTTGGGAAATCTGCTGCTTATGGAAGAATATGATCTTTTAAAAATTAAAGTACAGTTGATGTACAGTATTATATTAGTTTCAGGTGTACAGCATAGTGATTTGATATTTGTTATGTGACCACCATGATAAGATGGAGACTTTATCCTTTGAAAGGGAGTTTGAATGATGTCAGAGCAACTCAACTGCTGGGGGCATCTCTGGGTGGCTCAGGGCAGGAAGAGGGTCCAGCAGGCACGCAGGATCCCCTGTCACCCTCTTGTTTCCTCTCTGAATCCTACTCAGAGCAACCGTGCCTCTTCTCTCAGATAGTGCCCACCTGCGCCCTGACCCTGTCCCCTGGCCCGTGACCCGCCTAAGGTATCCCTCGGGCATCACACTGGCTAGGCCTATGGGTTACGTTCTGACACACAGGTTTCCTTCCCACAAGCCATTCGGACAGGAACACCAGGCCCAGGGAGAGGCCTGCCCTCCTGGGGGGCCTGCTCTCTGCCCCCGGGGCCCTGCTGCCTGTCTGGAATGTGGGAAGAGAAATGTCCTTTGGCTCAGCCTGTTTCTCAGAAAGTGCAAGGTAAGAGCTGGCACCTTTTAGAGCATGTAGTTTGATGCTGGGAGTCAACAAAAGCCTTACACTGAAAAATAAACTCTAAATAAATCACATGCATTACCTAGGTTTTGACCACATATTTACAAATAGACTCCTACCCTGAGAAAATCGTTATACCACCCCTAAGGAGGAAGAAAATCTCTCCTCAGCCAGACAAAAACTATTTCCCCGCGTCCACGTGAGCATAAGCTTTGCTGCATGAAGTTCACCAAAATAGCACATTTGCCTTGGGGATCTCGGGGGAGCTTTCCTGGTTGGGAACTGATGGGCTCCACCCGGCTAGATCCTGGCCATCCGCTCAGACCCAGCTCAGCTACTGCTGCCAGCCCCTCCCCCCGCACAAGGTGCCGCAACTGCGCTGCCATGGCAACCTGCATATTTATTTATCACGGCACTTACTACAATGTACTGAAATACTTTACTCGGTTATTGCCCTCAGGAGCCGCTTAGTTTTTCAGGGGGAGCCATCTTGCTGATTTGGATGGACCGTGTTGAAATTTACCTGATTGATCCCTGTGATCCTGGAAAACAGCAAAGGCTAAGAAATCTCCCATCTTTTGTGTTCCAGGAAGCAGGGTGGACTGCAAAAGCCAGGCCTCCCAGATGGCTTAGGCCAGGCTCCCACAGATGCCCCCTCCTTTGTCCACCTGTGACAAGGCCAGACAGGACCCTCCAACTCCCCCTTCTTTATTGTTTGCTGCGCTGCTGGTCCCCAATGATCAATGGGAGGAAAATGCTTGTTAAACACATTTGGTGGAGAATCTCTCCTTCTCCTTGGCCCTGAATGTTGGCTTATCCTCACCTGGTCTCAGGGTAAAGCATTCTCTGATCTGTGCATCCTGACTCCTGACACTTTTTTTTTTTTTAAGAGAGAGAGAGAGTGGAAGGGAGGGAGAGAGACTGAGAGAGAGAAAAATCGATGTATCTCACACCCATTGGTTGCCTCCCACATGCACCCCAACCAGGCACCTGCCCTTGATCAGAATCAAACCCAGGACTCTTCAGTCTGTGGGTCAAATCAGCTAGGGCCATCGTGATATCTTTAATCCTTCCCACAACCTGTTCTTTCTGGCCTGTTTACTCCTCCCTATGAAAGAAAACTCATCTTGCCTAAGCCTCAGACACTTGCTGATCTTATGTTCAGAGTGTTCTCTCTATTGTAATAATCCTCCTCTCCCTAATGCAATAGTGGAACTCAAGGGAACTCAGGATTTCCCCACAGTGCGTGTCATCTGTGAGTAGGAGTTACTTCTGCAGAGCTGCCCACCCCAGCTCCGCCTGTCGTGGGCTCCACTGGCTTCCTGCAGACTGGATGGGGTGGCTGCGTGGTGCAGACCATAATCCAGGATTTTTTCTTTTTCTGTACAAATTTATTTAAAAAGAAAAAAGGCAACTCATTGAATTACCTTGCAGTGGTGTGCGTTTGATTCTTTTTATGACTGGCTTCAGCAATATGCAAAATTTGAAATAAGAAACATAGCTTAAATTTATATAGAGAATTATAAAAATATTTCTTTCCTTTGCAATAATCTTGAATAAAGTCTCATTTTACTAAGTCCATATTTGTTTGTTTCTTTGACAACATATTTATTATCACACAGTAAGCACTTGGTAAAAATGTTAAGCTGTTGTTGCATGTTAGTTTTGAAACTCAAGGTTTCTAATTAATAATTAATCCCAAAGTTTATTTTCTGTTTTATTTTTTCTTGCAGGCTCCAGTTAGTCATGTCTTTATGCATCAACATCTCTTATCACTGAGATCTTTACAGGACTCTGTTAAATGTCACAATTAGATGATTGGGCTTTGATTTCTAAAGGAGTTTTCTGATTGTAATTTCTTCTTACTATGATGTTTACCTATTTGTCACTGGATATGTAGATACTGAATTAAACCTTCAAATGTTCCTATATTTTATTCTTGCCCTAATTTTAAGTGAATTTGAAAACTTTTTTGCTCCCTAAGCAGTGTAATAAAAAACATAATTAGTAAATGCACAGGAAACTAAATTGACTCAAGAACTTTCATGGCATAAAAGACAATTCATAGGTATTTTAAAGCTCACATTATCAATAATAGACTTACAGGAAAATATAGAGAAACTATATGAACAAAACTAAATAATGTTGGTAGAACTTCCATTTAAACATGGCATATTGAACATATGAGTTTATTTCTTCTACATTTGTATGTCAACTGTAATTGAAAAATGAACTTAAAAAAGGTGTTGATTTAAGTCTCAATAAATAAAGCTCATTTACAAACGAGTAAAAGAATTTTTAAAAATGTATAAGCCAAGGAACAAAGAGAACATATGAACAGATGGGAATAAATGAGAGCTATCAACAAATTGTGGAAGTTGGCAAGCAGGTGGACCAGTGGCTGCTGACATACAGGCCAGAGGAAGAAAGTGAGCAAGAAGCAAGTCAGTTTGCACCACAAACTCCTGGAAATGCTCAGGAGATAAAGTCTCCTCTGAAGGCAGGGACAGGTGGCTAAAACCAGGAGCATCCATGGAATGTGTTTAAGGGAGCAGTTAGACACCCGGGTGCCCACTCAGCAGAGGAGGAACAGTTGACTCTCTGGGGGGTTGAAAGAGAGAGAGGCTGCAGGGAGCCCAGCCCAGCTCAGTCCAGGGCCAAGGGCCAAACAGGGGGTTAGGGAAAAGTGTGTTTCTGAAACTGCAAAACCAATAGCCCCCACTCCCCACCCAGCTCCCAGAGAGCTGGCAGCCACCCTTATCCCTGGCAGGACATTGGGAGGACTTGCTGATGTGCTCAGGAAAAAGGACCTATAGATACTGAGATTTGGGAGTCCTTCGGGGCAAAAGACAGCCTGCCACCTTGTTGTGCCACCATGGAGTCCATCACGTTCACATTCACAGCCATCCCCACGCATGCAGAACTTCCAAATAGGTCGTTAGTGTCCCCACTCTTAAGGATGACTTGGCCAAGGGTTGGCGACAAATGAGGAAACAAACAAGGAGAAAATAAGACAACGCAAGAAGGAGAATTATAATTTAATCCTCAGAGAAAGTATAAAAATGCTGCATCTGGGGGAATAAAGGAGTAAGATGCTATTAACAGCAACAATCAAGAGCACTCTTAAGAGAAAGTGTGCTGTCATAAGTGAGAACAGCAGAAAAGGATTATATTCAGAACGTTCAAGGAAATCTCAAAAAAAATACATAAAATGTGGAACAGCAAAAAAAAAAAAAAAAAAAAAAAAAAAAGTTAACTCCTGTAAATCAAATATTCAAATAACAGGAGTTACATAAAAAAAAAAAAAAAATCAGAGAAAAAAGGAGGGGATTTAACAACAACAAAATAATAATAAAGTAAGAAAGTCTCCCTGGTCTTAAGCACATGAATTTTCAGATTGCATGGGCTCATTGAGTGTTTAACTGAGCAAATGAAAAAGACCCAGACCAAACACGTCAATATGAAATCACAGAACGCCAGGAATTCTCTCCCGAGAGAGGCTCCAGGAGAGAAGAAATGGATTCTGTGTAAGGAACCAATGATTAAAATATTATTGGATTTAGCAGCACTACTGGAAGCTTGAAGACAATAAAGCAATACCTTCAAAATTCTGAAGGGAAACAATTCCCAATCTTCAAATTTGATATCAAGCTTAGTGTGAAGAAGAAATATAATATTTTCAACCTCCAATGTATCTCCCATGGGCCCTCTCAATGAAACAATGAAATAACCAAGAAGGAAGAGGAACAGAGATCCAGAAAATAGCAGAGACAACACACACAAAGGAAAAGCAAGGGGTGGGGGGGTTTCCAAAAAGCAAAGAAAGGAGAGGTGATGGATGACAGCTTGCAGTGAGGCTAGTGCTTGGGATAACTGTGAAAGGAGGGACTTCTCAAAAAAATCCTATCTAATAAAAGAGTAGTATGCAACTTGACCATCACTCCAACACACAAGATGGCTGCCCCCATGTGGATACAAGATGGCCACCACAAGATGGCCAGTAGGGGAGGGCAGTTGGGAGGGACCAGGCCTGCAGGGGAGGGCAGTTAGGGGTGACCAGGCTGGCAGAGGAGGGAAGTTGGAGGTGACTGGGCCTGCAGGGAAGGGAAGTTGGTGGGGACCCAGGCCTGCAGGGGAGAGCAGATGGGGGGGACCAGGCCTGCAGGGGAGGGCAGTTAGGGTGACCAGGCCTGCAGGGGAGGGCAGTTAGGGGCAATCAGGCTGGCAGGGGAGCAATTAGGCATCAATCAGGCTGGCAGGGGAGTGGTTTGGGGTGATCAGGCTGGCAGGCCGAAGCTGTTAGGGGCAATCAGGAAGGCAGACAGGCGAGCAGTTGGGAGCCATCAGTCCTGGATTGTGAGAGGGATGTCCGACTGCCCGTTTAGGCCCGATCCCACTGGGATCGGGCCTAAACGGGCAGTCGGACATCCCTCGAAGGGTCCCAGATTGGAAAGGGTGCAGGCTGGGCTGAGGGACACACACCCTCGTGCACGAATTTCGTGCACCAGACCTCTAGTAAATAAATAAAAAAGGACGGGGGAGATATTAGCAGTTGTGTTTAAAGAACCAATAGGAGAATTAATCCAGTCATTTGTTGGGGGTGAATCCAGTCATTTGTTGAAGGTGCACACACATTGGCATCTAACATTTGCAGACCAGGCCAAGAGTATGATGGAGCCTCCAGCCCACAACCCCCTCCTCCTTCCCCTGTTTCCTTCCTCTACCACCACAGGTCTTGCACAAGTCTGTGGCCATCACTACAATGCCTACTTCTTGGTCAGCCCTTAGCCTTAGAGTGTGTACACAGTAGCACCATCTGCCTTTGTAAGGAAGGACCTGAAAGGGACTTGGGACCATCTGAGCAGTGAATTCTGGAGTCCAGGGTTCCAAACAAGGTCCAGGAGGGCAGAGTGGCCCAGGTTCCAGGTTGGCATGACCCAGTCCCCTTCGCCTCTATGGATCCCGTGACATGGAGGAGTGAAGAGGGGGGAAAGCTAGACTCTGAAGCTCATGGCCAAGGGCAGAGGACCTTGCTGCCTGGGCCTAAGGGCAGGACTGGGTGCATACAACATCAGGTACATTCTTATAAAAGCAATTATTAACTTAAGGGATAACAAAATGTTGTATAAGGAAGAAAATGTCATCATCATTTATTACTGTTTTTAAAAAACCTTTAAAAATATAATCAGTAGGGGAGGGAGTTAGAGAGTGTCCATTGGTTATGCATGCATATTAGCATAACCAATGGACACAGACACTGGGGCGGTGGGGGCTTGCCCGGGGTGGGAATGGCTGGGGGGGGGGGGGTCAATTGGGGAAAAAGGACACATATGTAAAACTTTAGACAATAAAAAAAAAATGCAGCAGTAGCAGTAGGAAAAAAATATTTAAAAAATATATATAATCAGTTTTTAAATATGGCTCAGATATGAATACTATTTATATTGTTATCATAATATAAACACTAAATATTGATTTTGCCCCAAATTATGCTTTACCTATTTTGAGAGTTTGGGAAGAAGAAAAATTTATGTGCAAGGTGTGATTAAGCTTTCATAGGATTATTAAATAGCTACTAAAAGTAAAGTAACTAACAAATAGCTGCAGATGCATGTCAGCTGAAAATATCCAAGTAGATACAGTTAAAAGGTTTGAAATCATCTGTCTCTGAACAAGGGAATAAAAGAGATAGGGAGAGATAGGGCAATGATGCCTCTGTTCAAAGGCTATCGTTATTTAACTTTTGAACTATTTATATTATTACCTTGGCAAAATAAAAATTAAATTAAAAGAAAGAAAATCATTAGAGGAAAATAATAGGGGGGAAATGAATGGTAAAATATAAAATCGTCAAAAGGGAGGGACAAAAAAAGTTTTTTTGGAATAGAAATAAAGACAAAAAGTAAAAGAATGCACAGGTCTAACTTGCAGACATAATCACAAAAATTCTATTTTAGACACAGTGCACCATTCTGCAAAGCTTTCGTGGATTGCCATTTATTATTTTTATTGCCTTAATTTATTCCTCACAACAAGCCTGAGTGAGTCTGGCGGTACCATTTGCCAAATACCCAGTGTAAACAGAGTGCAGGGTGAGGATGGAGGAGCATTAATGACAAAAGACAAATCTGTGTTTCCAGGAGACTCACCTCCTGCCGAGAGACAACCAGCATAAGTGGGAAAACAGGAAAACACAAATTAGAGGCACACAGAAATCCATGGAAGGCGGATTAGAAATGCACACGCATGCTGGAGACCTTCCGAGGTTTCGGGGAATTTGCAGTCAGGAAGGAGGCCTTATGGAGTAATGGATTTGTAAGCTGCATTGAGTGGAGGAAGAAAAGAGTTCTTGGGTGGAGATCAGGGAGGTGATATAAAAGAGTAAGGCTGGCCAGGACAAAGTAGAAGTGGGGAGCAGGCAAGCTGATAGGATAATGTGCCCACCTTGACCCAGCTTTGACTTGCCCTGTTAATCCTGCCCATCCTGTGTGTCCAAGTCGACCCCCACCTTCCAATTCAAGCTCCATCTCCACCTAAGCCACAAAACATGCCCTTTTAGAGCAGGCGACAGTGATTTCTCTCTCCTCCTCACTGTTAGCTGGGGCCCACACCTCCAGTTTGGGCACTTTCGGGATTTTCTGCTGTGTCCTGATCCAATTTTCCCTGAATAGGAAGCCTGCCCAGAAAGAGCATGGTCTTTGACACTGAATTTGAGTCAGAATCCCTGCCTTACCATATTTACGAGAGTTATGGCATCAGGCAGGTTCACAAAACTCCCCGAGCCTGTTTCCCTACCTGCAAATTAGGCATAATAATTGTCTAACTTGCAATGTTTTTTGGAGAATGGAGATACTGAATATAAAGCTCTTGTCAAAGAGTCGGTGTGCAAGACTTGGTAGCTGCTATTAGAATTAATAAGATTAGTATTATTTAATAAATATTATTTTCTCCATTAAAGTACACATATCTTGAGGGCAAGGACTTGCCTTTTCCCTCCTCCTGGTGGCAGGCACCTGCTGGATTCTATTGAATCTGTGCAGATTGATCAAGACAGGGATGGCACGGTGAATGCTTAGAGAAGGAGAATCCCACGCTACTAATTTAAGTAGTTCTACATGCTGACAGTTGGGGGGAAGCCATTGAACTCATCCCTACCACAAGAGCAAGGTCACTTAGGTGTGGGTTTGGTGGTCCAATTCTGTTGCGAACCCCTTTAAATGATGAAGAGAAAAATGCCTTAGAAAGTATCTGAAGATCATTTCTTTCCAATGTGTGTGTAACAACAAAACATACAGGAAAGTTGAAACATGTAAGTCATTGTTAGAACTGAAACTAGAAGCTCAATTTGATTTAATTCAGCTTACATATGGAGGGGCCAACTAAATGCAATGCTCTGAGCTAGACACGAGAAAGTGGACAATCTGTGGTCTTTGACCTTAAAGAGCTTATTGAGGAGAGAAAATATTTACATTACAAATAATTCTCGAAGTGGTTGAAAATTTTCTGTTCCCTGTTCTATCCATTGAGAAGTGGAAATGCAAATTAAGGTTCTGGATCTTACACAAAAGAGCATCATCATAACAATGAAAACACTAACTGTGCAGATATCTGTACATATTTATGCTCAACACGGAGCATATTTTAAATTGCTGGGAAGTAAAGTCATTTAGAGTATTGCAAGATGAAATGTATTGCAATATATAGAAATAATACTTTCCCCCCCCCCTTTTTTTAAGCTAAAGAGAAAAAATTAGTTTCTTCCTTAAAGGGCTCATTTTGAATTCTCTTGTGCTCTCTACATCTAATAGTTCCATTTACACAGACTTATAAGATGAGATAGATTCATGTGTGTGAACTTTTTTTTTTGCCTCCGATAAAAAGTGATCTACTTTGGCTCACTTTTAACAATATCCTGAATATTGTATTTGGGAGAGTTGTCAAATCGAAAATCCTTTAACTGAACTGAACCATGTTTTTAGGGTTTTCAAGTATTAAAAGATAAAATCAGTATTTTTCTGGCTACATTTATTGTGTGCAATGAAATCCTCCTAAATCATAAGAAAAAAAAATTGCCTTTGAAAGTGTCTGAAAATGCCAAGTCCATTTTTAAGAGAACATCAGATCTGGATTTACTGATCTCAGTTCTTCTTTCACTTCAACGAATATCTATTAGGCACTTGTTTATGATCTGCTTGGTGCTCTGAGGAATACAAAAATGAACAGGACTTGCTTCTGTGATTCGTTGTTTAATGATCACAAATTCCTCCCTTCTCAGGAGACCTCTCCCTTTGTAATGTGACCATGCTGCTTCCCTCATCCAGAGTCCAGAGAGAGTTTCTGCACCTCTTCGAGGCAGGCTGGTCAGGTGATGTTGACAATTAGAATGTGAGTTCCTGAGTCTAGGCTTCACTAGACCTTGCAACCTTTTGCCCTTCTCTTGGACCTATGTGACCACCATACTAAAGAGAAGCCCGTGATTAAAGTATACTTGGAGATAGAGGGCTGCTCTCCAGCTGCTGAACTGAGCCTGACTTACAGCTGACCCTACAGTGAACCCAGTGCAGCCAGTGAACCCAGGCAAAACCAACGAAGAACCACCATTTTTATCTCTAACGTAGGTTGTTTTTCTTTTTTGCAAGAAATGTGACATAAACATCTTAACATTTTTTATTTCTCAGTTTCAAATAACATCCCAAAGAAAATTGCATCCATGGAACTTTCAGAAGCTGATGTGAAGTGGGGTCACTCGGGTAGGAGGAAACGCATGGACATGCACAACACTATTGCTTAATAAGAAACAACAAGAGAATAAATGGAAATGTAGCGATATAAGACGTATTCCCTCACAGAGAGAAATACTCTGGTTGGAAAATGTAGAATGTACATTGTGTTCCAAGATAACAAAAGGTCAGGATTACAACCACCCCTAAGCATAACAAGGAAGGCTCTCTTTTTTCAGCATCTGAAAGAAGGAGAAGGAAAGAGGGAAAATAGGAGGGCATTTTATAGAAACCCAGAAGAAAAAAGTTCAGGCACCCAGAAAACAATCCACAACAAAATCAGGTTGTTCTCAGGCTATGCAGCAAGTCATAGTGCCAGAAAGCAGGCTAGCAACCACATCAGAACCCTGGCGCCGAGGTCCCTGAGCCTAGGCCGTCAGGCCCTCCTTCACGTGTGTGAACAACAAAAGCATGTCGTCTACTTGAGCACACCGAGCTCCACCATGAGGGCCTCTTCCTGAATAAGCCACTGGGAAAGCTATGCCCAGACAATGAAGCACAGGTAAACACCAGTCTGGAAAGGAGAATTCTTGGTAAAGGGACAGGTGCTGAGCAGAAAAATGAGTAAGATGCAGAGATGAATTTAAATGTTTGCTCTAAATGGTTATAGTCAATTTTGACTACTAAAATGTATTTTTTAAATGAAATAAATGATTACTTTACTTTTAAGATAATGGAAAGCAAATGATGGTACCCATGAGCACAAAGTTATGAGGCAAATCTAGGAGTAGAGTGGTGGAGTGTAAAAGGAAACACTATTCCATTTCTTACCTTCCACAAGAGATGGTTTTCAAAATTACTAATTTAGTCTTTGCCGTGAGCGTTAATTTAACACAGGTCTAATATTGTCTTTGGAAAAATCTAAGCTAACCATTATTAAAATTAAAAGCACAAAGCTTATCTCTTAAATTATTGCCAGAAAAATAGCAAATAAATACAAATAAATACAAATGTATACAGCAAAGTAAAGAAGCAAAAAAAGAAAGAAAGAAAGAAAGAAAAAGAAAAAAAACCCACATATAAATAACAAAAATAAAAATCATTAAACAGTAACAACACCATTCATAACAATTGGAACATATGAGAAACACATATAACACAAAATTACACAGAGAAGCTTAAAACAATTAAGGTGATCAAAAGCAGAGCAGATAACGCCAAAGGAAGAGAAGAGAGGCAGGAGGTCATGGTTCCATTCCTGGTCAGGACACAAGCCCTGGATAGGGGCTTGATCCCCAGTAGGGGGTGTGCAGGAGATAGAAGATCAATGATTCTCTCTCATCATAGATGTTTCCATTCTCTCTCTCTCTCCCCCTTCCTCTCTGAAATCAATAAAAACATTTTAAAAGCATTATTTTATAGAGATAAAAGATATAATCAATGCTTCAGATAAAATGAATAATATAGTACTTATAAAATGCCAATCTATCGAGGTATAGTGGAAGAATTTGACACAATGCTAGCAGTCTATGACAGAATCCATAGGCAGAAGTGAAGATGTAAAAGTTGTTGATAAAAATAAAGAACAAATTTATCAGTATTTTTAAAATATGTGATTGTGCCCTAACCGGTTTGGCTCAGTGGATAGAGCGTCGGCCTGAAGATTGAAGGGTTCCTGGTTCGATTCCGGTTAAGGGCATGTACCTTGGTTGCAGGCACATCCCCAGTAGGGAGTGTGCAGGAGGCAGCTGATCAATGTTTCTCTCTCATCAATGTTTCTAACTCTCTATCCGTCTCCCTTCCTCTCTGTAAAAATCAATAAAATATATATTTTTAAAAATGTGATTGTATGCTTGCGATCCAAGAAAATTAAAATCTTACAGTAAATAAACTTAAAACAAATATACCAATATTTATATGTTAGAAATTCTGCTTATGATGGTAGAATAGGTTGGAGGCAGGAAGCAGCACCTTTTCCCAACCACACAGAAATGTGGGATAAATATAATTTTTAAAATGTTAATTCAAAGCTGAAGTCAGAAATAAGAAATTTCTAGGACTCACAAATGAAGCAAGAGTCATCAAAGGGATGAGGGTTTGGAAACGTTACAGAGCAATTGAACCAGATCCATCTATTAGGGGCCTGAGTGTTAATGCCTCTATGACAATATGGTGGAAGCCAAGGCCTTGAGACTAAAACTAGAACTGTCTCCCCACATAAAACGAGGAGCTGGAAAATGGGGAAATCCTCATTGTAACAGGAATAAAGAAAATTCTGTCTGCTTATTATTGGGCATGACATCAAATGGGGCTTTCATCTAAATCCATGGGGATGGGGGTACAGAGTCTCTGCAGGTGACATATTATAAACATTAAAGACTCCACCAAAAAACTGTTAGAACTAATACACAAATTCAGCAAATTTATAGGATAAAAAAAATTCATATAAAAATCAGTTGCGTTTCTATATACTAATAACAAACTATCAGAAAGAGAAATTAAGAAAATAATACCATTTAAAATAGCACCCAAAAAATTAAATACTTAGGAATACATTTAACTAAGGAAATGAAAGATTTGTATACTGTGAAAACTATAAAATATTGACGAAAGAAATTAAAGACACAAATAAATGGAAAGATATTCTTTGTTCATGGATTAGAGTAATTAATATTGTTAAAATGTTCATACTGCCCAAAGCAGCATGCAGATTCTGTGCAATCCCTATCAAAATCCCTCTCAGCACATTTTTGAAAGAATGATTTTAAAGATGGGTACATTCAGAGAGACATTAAAGCATTCTTTCTTTCCTTGTCCTGGATGAGAATAGAGAGAGTGACTGGTTTTTGACTCTAGGAAAATCTGCTAGTAACGCATCCATAGAAACATTTAGAAAATAACATGTAAGCCCTAACTGGTTTGGCTCAGTGGATAGAGCGTCGGCCTGAGGACTGAAGGGTCCCAGGTTCGATTCCGGTCAAGAGCATGTACCTTGGTTGCCGGCACATCCCCAGTAGGGGGTGTGCAGGAGGCAGCTGATCGATGTTTCTCTCTCATCGATGTTTCTAACTCTCTATCCCTCTCCCTTCCTCTCTGCAAAAATCAATAAAATATATATTTTTAAAAAGAAAATAACATGTAAAATAATAGAAATAGATAACTTACAAACCCAAAGTGTGGAAGTGAGGAGGAGTAGAAAAAAATAAAGCCGAGCACACCAACAAAAGAAGTGCTCAATTGCATTGTGAGGAAGGGAGATGGGTGCTCTCCTAGACTGATGGGAACAGAAGACAAAATAATGATGGGACTAGAGACCAACACAACGTCTGGGAAGCAATTTAACTATATGTACCAAGAGCCATGAAAGTTTTCATTGCTCATTAATTCAACTTCTGAATTTATCCTTAGGGGGAATACAACTAAAGATGTGGTGAAATATTTATATAGAGAGTTGCTCATTAAACCATTATTTATACTGCTCAAAAATTGAAAATAGCCTAATGTTCAGAATTAATTGAATTTCAAACTATCCCTTCATAATTTTGTGCTCAATGCATACCTAGTAAACTAATAAAGTAACTATAATATAGTTTTAAGTGAAAAAAGCAGAATAATAAAAAAAAAGAGTTGCCATTTATTGAGTACTAAATGTGGGTTGGTCATTTTTTTTTTTTGAGCTTTACTTATGTTAACTCCTTTAATTCTCATTACAACCCTTTGAGGTTGATACTATTATTCTCATTTTATTGGTGAGGAAATTTAGGCACAGAGTGTTTAAGTAACTTGCCCAAGCTCGGTTAGCTAGTAAGTGGTGAAGTTCTGACTCATACCCAGGGCACCTGAGCTCCTTACCACTGTGCTAACAATCCATTTGACAGCCAGTCTAGAACTCTACCCAACAGGATACTTGCCTCCCCGGGACATCACAGAATCATACTCATGGGCTAACCAGTAGCAGTCTGATCCAACGTGGTGGTCCGTAAACTCCTTTGGGTTGTGAACCTCTTGAGAACCTTCTGGAAGCTGGGTACCTTTTCTGCCAAATGCACATGTGTCTAAAATTTTAGGAGATTTACAAATTCCCAGTAGCAAACTCTAGACCAAAAGTCTCTGCCCTCAGGTTAAGAACAAACCAGGCACCCTAACCAGTTTGGCTCAGTGGATAGAGCATCAGCCTGCGGACTAAGAGGTCCCAGGTTCGATTTCGGTCAAGGGCATGTACCTTGGTTGCGGGCACATCCCCAGTAGGGGGTGTGCAGGAGGCAGCTAATCTATGTTTCTCTCTCATCGATGTGTCTAACTTTCTATCCCTCTCCCTTCCTCTCTGTAAAAAATCAATAAAATATATTAAAAAAAAAAAAAGAACAAACCAGGTTAAGGTACCTCACTTAACCAGCAGCTTCCACTACCTAGACCACTGCAGAGAACAGGAAGAAACCTGCTCCCAAGTTTCTCTCCCCACCTAAGGTGACTTTGACGGGTTGTTCCTTGCCAGTGTCCCTGCTCCTGTCCCTTCTGTGGGCGACTGGATTGGGAGGGATCACAGCAGCAGAAATTCAAATCAGTTAATATAAAAACTGTGGCCTTGGTAGTGAGTCAAGGGTCATATGACAAATGGGAAGAGGGTGGTAGCTCAGTTGAGGAGACCAAAGAGAAGGGGCCCAATGACCATGCTGTTTGTCACTCCATTGCTTTAGAGGAGGCATGGGGGGAAGACAAGGGATGTAGTAAAAGATAAGCAGGAAAATAAGCTACTTTATTTTGCCCAATATATATATATATATATATATTTGATGAGAGACAAAGGCTTAAATAACTAGAAAAGTCTAAAAATAAAAATACAAAGGATACTCACCACTTTGTCAAAACCAGTTTTTATCCAAGTACAAATGAAGATATGGGTCCCTTGCTGTTAGGCTGAGGGACGTATTATAGAGAAGGGAGACACATAAGTCAGGGCATGTAGTACATGAATCCAAAGTTGGAGAAATCTTGGGAGAAAAACTGTCCAGGTTTTCAATTTTGCACAGTTCCAAATAGATGCTGCGATGGAAGGTGCTTCGTACCCTGCCTGCTGGTGCACTGAGCAGAACTAGAGTTCTGAGCGTACAGTGAGATGTTAAAAATGCATGCGCTGCTACAGCTCATTTACTTTATTTCTTGGGATTCCCCAGAGGTCCTCACCCAAAGCATATAATTCAACAAGCTCAGTTTCCTGGCTTCCTAATCCATAGAAAATTAGAAGGAGAGAGGCTTTTAAAAGCAAGCCTGCTAACAGTAACAATTAACAGCTTAGAGAAGAAAAAAGTACTAAAAAAAAAAAAAAGATCAGACGTGCATATAGCATGGTAGTATGTGCCATGTAGCATGGGGACAAAGTCCATATGCCCCAAGAAGTCTCATCCTGATAGCTATTTCCCAGCCCAGGGTACAATTATTTATATTCATCATAGTCACCATTTATCATGAAGGAAGTATAAGATTATATTTAATAGGGTAGGGAGTACATATGCATTCTTGGTGTGTGTGTTTTTTTTTAATTCTTCTTCTTAAACAGACGGGAATGTAATAAAATTTAAAAACCAGCCCTTAAAAAGCAGCCTAAACTACTTGAAGGTTTAATGTCTCTGACATTCCCTATTCTTTTACAAAGATATAAGGTACATGAAGTATTACGGTATTATTCTGGGAAATTTCACAGATCATATATCAAACTGAAACACTCTACCCGTGGTGTGTGATATACTAATCAGTATGCATGCTATAAAATTATATGATGGATGAACGCATCAGAAACTCACAAGAAGATGTGTGATCAACGTCTACACAAACCTGTCAGGGTGAGGAGAACACCGAATAGATACAAGAAGACATTCACTAAAATTGAGGCAAAGAATCAGGTTTCCAATCCCTGAGCTCTGCATGGAAGGCAGCACCCTGAACAATGGAGGTATTTATAACAGGAAACCTTTTCTTAACTCGGTCTTATGCACAATAGAATACAAAATTCAAGAGTTGAGATAAAATGATGGTAGTCATCTACCTTGATCATTATTAGATGAGGAAATTGGTATCTGACCTCATCACACAGTGAATAGAGCCACTACAGCACACACAATGTTGACTCCCTGGTTGCCCCCTCCCCACGGGCAATCTTAAAGTACATCCTCTGTCTCCATTATGTCATGCTGAGAATCGCTAGGCAAGGGGTAGACAGAGCATCCTAGTTTATCTCTTCCTCATCCCCAAATTCAACTGCACACAGCGCCAGGCTCCTCAACAAGAATATGATCATTGGAAAGAGTCTAGGGAGAACCGCTCTCATTTGGGCTTTCCATTGTCCCCAACTTCTCCCCACAAGTCAGTCCTTCAAGAGGACGCCACTGAGCCCCACTCTGCACCCATGGGTACCAAGGATGAAAGACATGACATACTGCCTTCCAGGAGTTTCCCTGAAGCAGAAACAGGATGCAGTCAAGAAGATTTGTGTGGCTGGCATTCGGGGAGGAACAAAGGAGGAGATCAGTGCTGTCCCAGCCATGGGCAATGCTTCTGAACAGGGATATGAGCTTCCAAAAAAGAGTGGGGCTCAACATGCCCTCAAGCACGAAGCCCAAATTCCTTATGGCAAGCAGAGCCTTTCATTCCTGGCCTCCGCCGACCTCCCCCAGCCTCACCTTCCTCCATGTGAGCCCTTATATTCTCTGTGCAATGGAACCAACGGGAGCTCTCCCAACGGGGCCAGCTGTTTCTCCCCCTGGATCACGGCCTAGTGTGCTTTTTGTCTCCAACAGCCTCCCTCACATTTCCTCCTCTCCACTTGCGCCATCTAACTTCTCCTTCAAGTTAGAAAATGCCCCCAGGAAAGTTTATCTGAGGCCTTGGCTTCCAGGCTGGGTTAGATGCCTCTTATCTGTGCTCCGGTAGGGCCCCTCACCTCACTATGGGAATGCAGACTGAGTAAAAAGGTCAGGAAGAGCTGGGAGGAGGGATGGGGAGAAGGGGGAGAGGGGAGACTCATTTGACTCAAGTGGAAGATGATCTTTGGAGAAAGAAACTGATGCCAAATTCTTAAGCTTTTATATGGCAAAATGTATGGTAAAGAGACTGAACCAACTTTATTAGGGGACACTAAAGGTTCCCAAGCAAGGGCTTTGCAACAAATTCTGAGGAACTAGAGATTAGGTGGCACAGTCAACAGGAGACCCAAGCCTCATCAGGCATCATGAAGAAGGAGAAAGAGAAACGCTCAGGATCAAACCACCAGCCAGTCCTGTGATTTTTGTCCAGATTAAATGGCCTCTATTTGAGATGAAGATAATAATACACCTTTCAAATATTGTTGCGAGGTTTAAGCAAGGCAGCACAAGGAGATCCCAAAGCCTGGGAGCATTGCTAGTATAAACATTCTTTGGCCCAGAAAGACCCTGGGTGGTATCCGGGGGAATGCCCTACTTGAAACTAAACCCAGAGGCACTATGCGGGGAGTGCTGGAGACAGAGGCAAAGCGAAGAGAAAAATGATGAGAAACAGAAAGAGAATGTGCAAAGAAAAAAACAACACATCACTTTAAAACCTTCACAACAAAATTTACCCTCTCTTGATTTTCCTGTCTGATGTTACGTGTTGCAGTATAGTAGCAATAACTTCTACAGCTTTATAGTAAATGCTCTGAGCGTGATTTACACCCTTAGTGTAGTGCAGGCATTAAATCACTCCCCGCAGCTGTTTAAGACCCGGAGATCATGGGGAGGAGGGATTATCCAGGAACCATATTTAAAGGGCAGGAGTACATCTCTGAGATTCGGAGCTGGAGGACTGGAGGGTTTCCTTCTCCGCTCTGTAGTATCTCCTTGTAAAGAGATCCGAACAGGCTTCCGGGCTCCTTGAGAGCTCAGGAAAGTCGTCAGTAGCCCAGAGAGCCTCAAATCCTACAGGAAAAGGCCCCACAGCTTGCAATGCACTCATCCGGGAAGTCAGCTATGCCCATGAGAAAGTCTAACAGTGAACGCAGCATGCAGGTAATGCCATGTTTAAAAACTGCCCTTCTCTGCCCGGCTGGTGTGGCTCAGTGGTTGAACATTGACCCATGAACCAAGAGCTCGCAGGTTCAATTCCTGGTCAGAGCACATGCTTGGATGGAGGGCTCCACCCCAGGTGGGGGCTGTACCGGAGGCAGCCAATCGATGTTTCTCTGTCATCAATGTTTCTCTCTCTCTCTCTCTCTCTCTCTCTCTCTCTCTCTCTCTCTCTCTCTCTCTCTAGAAATCAATAAGAACACATTTTTTAAAAATTGCCTTTCTCCATGCCTTTTGCTGACCCTGGCCTTTTAAAGAGCAGACACAGGCCATGCCCTCCCTGCAGCCCAGTTTCAGGCGGAGGCATTGCGAGCATGCTCAGCACTGGCTGCTGTCTCCAGGCCGTGCCCTGAGAAGGAGGGAGTTATTCTTATCTGCAAGGTAATGGGTGCCCTATCTTTTAAATTCCTGTGTTGCAAGTGTGACCTCGGGAGGAGCAGCTGGCCTGGAAAGGTATGCTGTCAATCAAAGCCTGCTCTCTGTGTCCTGTGGCCCTCACCATAAACCCCCCTGCCTCTGTAACAATATCACAAAAGCCATGTGACACCTGGTATCTTCCCGAGGGCAGCCACCGGGTTAGGCGGGGACCTACACGCTGTGCTATCTCGGAGCAAAGACCCCACTGCTCTCCCTTCCATTCAATCCACCTGGGGGCCGGCTGCTAACGGGCAAGCTTCCACGGGCCTGAGCTCCATCGAAAGGGGGTGCTGACAGTGGGCAGAAAGCAGCTGAGCCAGGGCCCAGTGGCATTCCAGGGTGAGCGCTAAAGAATGTCTGATAAGGAGTTTCTGTGGGGGGAGACGGGGATTTAAAAGAACTATCTGAAGAGCTATTTGGTTGACCCACATGACAAGCGATATACTGGTCCAGTGGGGTGAGGGAGCAACATAAACTGTACTAACTTCATTCCCTCGACATCAATCACCAGCTTTTCAGGAGCACATGACAGAGGTATATTCTATTTTATGAGATCTTTCAGCTGAATGAGAAATAGTATCTTGGGCATTTTAGACTGGATTAGGTGGAAGTGGGAAACCACCTGAAGGATGGAAGAAAAGAAATGGCTGTCTGTGTGCCAGGCCCCTTCCCTATCTCAGATCAGTTAATCCTCCCGGCTCGAACAGGCACACAGGATTATTACAGACAGAGGACACCGAGGGTGAGAGGAGGTACGCATCTTGCCAAGGTCACAGAGCTCATAAGCTGCACAGCTGGGGATCTGCTTGCCAACTGAAGATTTGCTCTTGAACACATTTTATTTTATTTTTTTAATATATTTTTGTTGATTTTAGAGAGGAAGAGAGAGGGAGGGAGAGAGAGAAACACCAATGATGAGAGAGAATCATTGGCTGCCTTCTGCATGCCCCACACTGGGGATGTAGCCCACCACCCGGGTGTGTGCCCTGGCTGGGAATTGAACTGTGACCTCCCAGTTCATAGGTTAATTCTCAACCACTGAGCCACACTGGCCGGGCCCTTGAACACATTTTAATACAGCAATGGGTAGGCAAAGATGGTGCCTTCCGTCACTATCTTAAACCAGACTCATATTAAGACCACTTTTTGTAACGTATTCCAAGTAACATCCAGATTCTTTTATTGGGTTGGGATTTTTAATATTCAAAGTTGTCAGATTATTAGGGCAGAGAGAGGCTGGATAGGATTCTCAACTTCTCAGTTGCCTGGTTTCTGTGAGATTGGGGTCTGTGGCTACAGGATTTGCCTTTTGAGCTGAGATCCTTTTCCAATCTGTTGAGACCTTGAGTGACTGGTGGAGGCTTGCTTCCTGAAACCTCACTGAGAGAGCCCTCCTGAATGTCTGATCTACTGACCCCAAATTTTGGCAAAGGGGGGTCTAGTGGTGAGCTGTGCAGCATGGCATTTTAACTGCGGAGTTAGCTCCAAGATCCAGTCCACTTTAGCCACTTACCGGCTGTGTGACCTTGGATAAGTTACCTAACCTCTCTGAACCTCAATTTCATCATCTGCAAAATATGGATATTATTAGTGCCCTTTGTAAGAGCATTACTGCCTGCCACATGGGAAGCAGCTGGGAAGCGCTCAATGTTGTTTGTTTTTGTGGTTTTAACAATCTTCCTTCTCTTCAGTCCATTTTTTTTCTCTCATTCCTCAACTCATAACAACTAGAAAACTGATCCAGAACAATTCTGGGAATATTTCTGTGGGAAGGACAGATGGCTACACATTTTTTTAAAACTTCTATCAATACGCCTTGTGGTTTGGGGAGGAGGATCACCTCGTGGCGCTGGTGAGAAGCATAAAACCCACTTGGCTTGCCTCTCCTCTTTTTGCCTCACCAGTATTTGCGCATTGGTACGTCAGACATCTGACCCCTTTCTTATCACACACTCTTATACTGAGGACAGTTAACTGAAGGAGGCACAGACTCCCTGCTACTTGTAAAAAGCTCTTTTATGCTCTTGCAAAAGCCAAAGGTAAACCTCAATCAACCAGCCTATTTATAGTTTGCAGAGTTATATCCCACCTACTGCCTCGGGGTTCTAATCAGAAGACAGAACCTATGTCAAGCTCGTCTCCCACTGCCAACGCACACCACCGAGCTGTCAGGAGCGTGTGCCACGTCAGCCCGCTGGCGGTTGCCACAGGTCAGCAATAACGGGTGATGTTTGAAGGAGCTGCTATTGCCAGCATATCCATCAAATAAATTACTGCCTGGCGTGAGGGGACAAGAAACAGCTGAACACCGTGCCAGAACAAATGCTCCCCCCGAACAGACAGACTCCAGGTTGCTTTCTGCATTATAGAGTAAACATGACAGTGTCCTTGCTTTCAGAGCTGTGAAGGCAAGATGATCAAGTACCCTAGTAACATTCATCTTCCCATCATTCAATGCCTGGAGGGACAGGGGACGACCGGTGTGAGATGCCATTCTGGGATGTTGAGCTCCGGTCCAGAAACGTGGCCTTTGGACCTTCAGGAACTTGCACAGAGCGAGCTGACTGTAGCCATTCAGTATGTTTAGCGAGTGCAAGAAGGAATGAATGAGGTGTGGATTCGTCCCACTAAAGGATAACAAGAGTTGTCTATTGGTCAGCACCCCATCCACTTTCTCATTTGCTCACACTGAAGCTATAGGTCCCTCTCCACTTCCTTTTTTTTTTTTTTTTTTCCTGCTCACATTAGGAACTAAACAGGCCCTCAACACTGAACCTCCAAAATCATCTCAACTTGCTGTGCACCCGGCTTCTAATGCACATTCCTCACTGTCCGAGCCCCACAAGAATGGCACTATTGTTTACACTGGGCCTCCCTGGGTCTCTTGGCTAAAAGATTGAGCTGAGGGAGGGTGTGACAAACCTTGAATTTGGACCCTAAGTCCATTATGCCACTTAGCAACATACCACTGATTCAGCTTTTGATTGTAAGAGGCGTCAGGAGCTCTGAGTTCAGTGTAGGAATGAGAGTGTAGTTTGGGCTTTGTGGAAAAGCTATCTTCACATTCAGACAGACTAGGGAAGAATCCCACCTCTGTTATCTATTACCTGTACACAATGCAGATCCTTGTGGGACTATGGTAGGGATTAGGAAAAAATATATAAAGTACTTGGCACAAAAGCACTTAACAAAGGGTAGTTACTGACATCGGTGCTAGGACCTTCTAGACAATCCTCCCCCCTCCCCGCCTCCAGCAAATCAGGGGTTCTCAAAGCATGCTCTGGCTCCACTAAGGACTCGGAAACGTGACGGTGGTCTTTTAGGTCATCACGATGCCTGAGGGAGGGGCTGCTAAACAGTCCACAGTGCTGGACACAGTCCTCCACATTAAAAACGGAGCAGCTCCAAAAGCCAACAGCACTCCTTTTGAGGATCACTGCCCGTGACCTTCAGGTCCTCTCTCCTGTCTCATTGTACGCATCCCCACATTCATCCACCACCAAGGAGTCCACTTGCAGCCTCTCAGGAGCTCCATGGGTATTTTGAAAATATCTAATCACTCAGGGGCTGAGCAGTTGGCTCCAGATGTATTTGGAATGAACTTGAAATTGGAAGCCTTCAGTCTGAGCCTATGTTTTTCCATTGATGAGTCATATAGTTCCCCAATTAGAAAGCACCTTCTCCTCCTCCAACTTCTTCTTTATCATCTGTCACTTAGTGATACTAAAACTCCACAATGGTTATGAGAATTCAACCAGAAAATGTACATGGAAATGCCTGGAAACCATCATGTCTTGGGCAGCTGTATATGGATGTACAGTATTATCCTAATATATAAAAAGCCAGGGGCTGTCACAACCAAAACAACCAGACAGACTACCAAATAACAGGTTGTGTGGGGCGACAAGGCAGGCAGGGGGGTTAGTGAGGGACGACCAAATGACTGAACAGCAGGCTGCGTGGGGTGACCAGGCTGGTGGGGGGGGGGGCACTTGGGGGTGACCAGGCCAGCGGGAGTGGGGGAAAGTTAGGGGCAACCAGGCCGGCGGCAGGGGGAAGTAGGGGGCGACCAGGCTGGCAGGCAGAGGTGGTTAGGGGTGATCAGGCTGGCAGGGGGGACAGTTAGGGGCAATCAGGCAGGCAGACAGGTGAGCAGTTAGGAGCCAGTGGTCCCGGATTATGAGAGGGATGTCCCCGGGATCGGACATCCCCCGAGGGGTCCTGGATTGGAGAGGGTGCAGGCTGGGCTAAGGGGACCCCCCCATGCATGAATTTTGTGCACCAGGCCTCTAGTGTACTATAATATAATTGAGTAGGAGCCAACTTAAGGCTCTTTCTTCTCTTGGGAAATCTGATTGGCCTAAGCAGTGCTGTGCTGAGCTCGTTGGAGCATGAAGCACAAGGAAAAATCAATAATCCTTATCCCGCCTTCTTAAAAATGTTGATGTATTATTCATAGAAATTTTTTGAATTAATTTTTATTTTAAAAAATATTGTGTGAAATTTTAAAAGTCTTATTTATTTATTTATCTATTTATATTTTTACTAGAGGCCCAGTGCACAAATTCATGCACGGGTGGGGTCTGGCCAGCCCGGCCCCAATGGGGCCAGATCAGGGCTGGGCTGGCTGGGGGGAGGGGCTACGGGCGATTGCCTGGCAGGCTCTGCCCCCAATTGGGGTGGGGGGCTGATTGGGGGCAGGGCTGGCTGTGGGGAGTGATTGTGGGCGGTGGGCCGGCCAGCCTTGCCCCTGATTGGGGTGGGGGGGGCAATCTGGGGTGGGGCTGCAGGAGGTTGGCCAGCCGACCTCACCCGCTATTGAAGTAAGGTGGGTGATCAGGGGCAGGTCTGGCCAGGGGGAGGGGCTGCAGGCCAATCGGGGTGGTGGGGGCCAATTGGGGGTGGGGCCAGCCCAGGGGAGGGGATGCAGGAGGTTGGCCGGCTGGCCCTGCCCCCTATTGGGGTGGGGGCGATCAGGGGCAGGGCCGGCTGGGAGGAGTGGCTGCCAGAGGTTGGCCAGATGGCCTCAACCCCACATTGGCCAGTTTGCTGGCCGCAGTGGGCATCATAGCAACCGGTTTTTCTGGTCATTACAGCGTTCTGGTCACTGGCTTTTTATATATATAGATTTATTTCAGAGAGGAAGGGAAAGGGAGAGATAGAAGCATCAACGATAAGAGAGAATCATTGATTAGCTGCCTCCTGCACGTCCCACACTGGGGATCAAGCCGGCAAGCTGGGCATGTGCTCTGACCAGAAATTGAATCATGACCTCCTGGTTCATAGGTTGACGTTCAACCACTGAGCCATGCTGGCCAGGCTGTATGACAATATTATTTACTTTGATTCCTGAGTGATTTGGTGGCCTCTTAAATTTTTGCATCCTAGGCAAATGCCCCACTCCCTCACCCTTGTCCTGATTCTTAATCTCCAATCTAGTTGGCTGTGCTTTTTTTGCTTTTTTTCAGACAGAGAGGAAGAGAGGAGTGGAAGAGAGAAACATTCATGTGAGAGTAAAACAATGATATGCTGTCTCCTGCACACCCCTACCAAGCATCAAGCCCACAACCTGGGCATGTGGCCTGGCCAGAATTAAACCAGCAACCTTTCAGTGCATGGGGACAATGACTGAACAACTAAGCCACACCGGCCAGGGTGAAGTTGGTTGTGCTTTAATACAAACCTTTTATCCCTGGTTCTGTATGGTGGGAAAAGAGCCTACTGGATTAATTGCCTCCTTAGAGTAATTCCATATATTTGTCAGGAGTAACCAAGTTACTGAGTTATTCATCAGCCCTTTTTTCTCTCCACTAAATTATCCTAACTTAGTTTTTCCTTACAGTGCCTCGGCTTCCTTACAGAACCAACTTTCCAAATAATTTTCAACCTAGCTGCTGATTTCTGAACTTTTAATTGCGATAAACAAAAAATACCCTGACAAAAGAATCTCAAGTGTAACTTTATACATTGTGATTTGTTTTTCCCCCCACTAAAGTACTTGGAGACAAGCTGGTCTACACACAGCACTAATGGATGCTACTGTCATCTATTGTGGGGCTTTTATTATCTGGACTCCCCAAATGTCTTTCTTATACCCTAAGAATATAATAAACACCCTAAGATGAGGTGATGTCTCAGAGCTACATCTGAGCTAGCACAGAGAACTTTGGAACACAGTGGCTTGAAGTCTCGGTTGCAGTTTTCATATTTTTCCAAGTAGAGAAAAGTTGGTTATAGCAGCAAATCTTGCCACCCTTAGAAAGTACATCTTGGGACCCATGATTGTAGGAATTGGCCTGATTTCATTTTTTTTCTTAAGAAACATTGGCCATTTATTGAACACCAACTATACTAGCCTATGATCATCGTCACCCCCACTTTACAGGTGAGAAACTGAGGGTAGTAAAAATTTAAGCCACTTGCTCAGGATCACATGGCTGGTTGGGAGGCAGCTGAGATGTGAAGCCAGCCATCTGGCTTCAGAGAGAAGGCATTTAGTCACGATTCTATTCTGCCTCTTGGACACCATGAAGTAGGGCAATTGGGGTTAATCCTTGCAACAGCTCCCCAGGCCAGATATTACACCCACGTTCACTTGATGAAATTGATATTCCAGAAGGGAAAATAACTTGACCAAGTTTACCTCCTTTTAACTGAGTGACATCCATGGGAAACGTGCTCATACTTCCCTTTCCATGGGAAGCGCGTTCCTGGGCCAGTCAGGCTGTATGACCAAGTGCAAGTGTGCAACTCAGAAAGAAGTAAGAAACAGATTTCATTTTTATCAGATCTTAACAAAAAAATTGTGGATTTTTGTCAAGGCTGATAGGAGTTTAGGTGAGAAAGATCAAAAGGCTCATTGAGCAATAGCATCCCCTTTGGTCACTATCACATTCCAAGCTGATGAGCTGAAATGTAAACTCTGCTGACCTTGAAAGCTTCATTTTATGGATGAATATGTGGATGCTGATTTAATCTAATGCATTTCAGTTCATCCTGGCAGCCTCGGAAAACCATGGAAGTCAGACAGCTCTCTGCCGCGGCCCCATTTCTGGAGGAGACCAGTTTGTGCTCCATAGCCCAGAGCACTCCTGCTCCTCGGTTGGCAGCCCTAACCCAGGCAGATGGGGCCCTGCCTGTGCCTCTGGATGATCCTGCCTCCCAGCCCTCACCATTAGACACTTTGGTTCATGGTGTCTGGCTCTAGAAGAATGAGATTTACATAGTTTTATAAATATTAATAGCTATTTTAATCTCAGTAAACCTTTTGTGTGAGACATTCAAATCACTTCCCAGTCATCACAGGCCCCCAGCGAGAGAGAAGTAATCATTTGGCAAAGCTGTGCCAACTTCCCCAGGCCTTTAGGGTCCTCTTTAGGCTGGGTCTGGGTAACAGGGAACATGTTTGGGGAGAAAACAAACAAGTGCTTCGGACGGGTGTGCAAGCAGATGGCACCCATCGGCCCACCCCATTTTCAAGCATTGTACTCTTGTCTACATTTTTAATTTATTTACCCTCTATGCTCTCTTATTTTTGTAGTGGGATGGTTTATAATGTTAATAATACTACCAAAAGCTAATATTAAGGGCTTGCCATGTGCCAAATAATGAGCTGTGTTCCTAAATGCATTATCTCATTCAATCCTTCCAATTACATTATTAGACAGGCATCATTATCATCCCCATCTTCCAGATGAGAAAACTGAGACCCAGAGAGGTTGCTTGTCCCAAGTCATACTAGTATAACCAATAAATCACACGATAGTGTGACCACATTCTAACTGAGGCTTCTTTGCTTCTAATGATCTCTGGCTGTCAACGGCATAGTCTCATCACTCACCTTCTTATGAAAACCAAAATACTTAGAACAAATAGTATTTTACAGTTTGAAAAACTATTGACTCAAGTAGACCCAGCCTTGGGGTTGGGGGTGGTGAGAGAAAGAGAAAGGGAGAGATTACTTCAAAAAGCTTAGTGGATTAAGAGCCTGTAATGTGAATTTTAAAATCCCTTTCCATTCACAGCTTTAAGCTAAATGAGCTTCACACTCATGAGCCATTAAAGCTGGAAAGTAACTCAGGAAGTACCTCAAGCTTTTACACTTGAGGAAACTGAGGAACAAAGAAATGAAGTAGCTCATCCAAGGCTATCATAATCGTAAACATTTGGATTATTCTCTCAAAGACTTGCTTCTTCTTACTATTTATTATTCTTAAGGCATTCTGAGATATATACACAGGCCAAATGCTCATAGAAAATAAGATATTTTGCTATGACTTACTTCTCTATGTGTAAATCACTACATACTGGCGCCTGTCTATGCATCATCTGCCTTAGCAGATGGAGGTTCTAGAACACTTACAACTAAGCACAAATGAAGTCAGCTTGATTATTCTCCAGAATCATCAAACAATTTCCTGTTCTCAAATCCAAATGTTAACGCGCCATTCTCAAAAGGACAGCCATCCCGTCTAGTTTAAGACTGACGTCCTGTGTTGACAGGCTGTGTCACAGAAGGAATTCTCGCATGGTAGACGGGAGTTAGTACCTTACGTGTTTGCACCGTTGCTGGACAGTGGGCTGCACAAGGAGCTCTTGGCTGGCAGGGACCTTATGTTTTCACCATTGTCCTCAGTGCCCAGTACAAGCTCTGGTGCAAAGTCTATCCCAGTGGTTCCCACCCTTTTTTGGCCATGCCCCACCTAAGCATCTCTAAAATCCTGATGCCTTCCCTGTGACATATACTTCTTATTATTAAAAAAGCGAACTCCTATTCACATGGAGGAAGCCTAAAAGGCCATTAACTTGGTCTAAGCAAGCTTCCAAAGAATGTGGTATCCATGACAGAGAAAAATAAAAGAACAAAAGGACAGTTGAAGTACTGAGGAAGAAATCACTAAGAAATTGTTAAAATAATAATAATAATAATAACAATAATAATAATATGAAGTAATATGAAAAATAGCAAATAAAGTTTCAAAACGTATCATAGAGAACTGAAATGTGTAAATATGCCACAATACATATTTATATAGTGTATATGAGACCCCCTAGAACCATAAGAAATGCAAAAACGTCACTGTTAATAACTCATTCTCAAATTGCCCCCCTTAAAAATCAAATTGCCCCCAGGACCAAACCAGAGACGGTCGAGCCTGCATCGCCACTGTTTGTCCACCATCCAGACATCGTTGCTGACATGTACACATCAGAACTTTTGCACATTGAAACTTGGACTCAGAACTTTTGGACATTGAAACTTTGGACTCAGAACTTTTGGACATTGAAACTTTGGACTCAAACATATTTTGTTCTTAAATGTTTATTTCTGGTCTGTAAATGCAAGATTTTTTTTTAAGGAAGGAATTGTGGGGAGATGCCGGAAACCGACCATTGTCTCACTAATAGAAAAGATGTAAAAGGCTGGTCAACCTTGAAGCTCTGAAAGGTCAGAGCCAACCACTCCCTATCTAACTGAGACAATGGTAACTGAGGCAACTTCCCCATCAAATAATCATGTAAATCCTTACTGATATGATAATCCACTTATTACCTGCCTAAGGGCTATGGGTGTATCCCATAGTCTCAATAAAAGGCATAGCAAGGCCAGAGCCTAGTGGTAGTCCTCCCCCTAGAGGTGGACTCCCACCTGGCCCCCCATTTACCAAAAAAAAATAAAAAAAAATCCAATTGCCCCCTGTGGGGTGTGTGCCCCACATTGGGAACCACTGGTCTATACTCATTAAATGTTTGTTGAGTGAATGATGGATAGGTGACTATAAAAATCTGTAAATCTTTCTCATTAATAACGCTTTGGAATGAGGGGCTCATCATGAACGCTTATGGAACAACAGAGCAGAAACACAGACAGACAGGCCAAGCTCAACTGCAGACCTAACCAAATTCAGAGTGTGAAAATATCCAAAACCCCTTTCAGGGTGAGCGTGCCCTGTCCCAATCCATTAACCAGAAAATAGCCAGTGGCTGCTAAGGTGTCCTGTACTATCAACATATTTAAGAGGGGGGTAGTGATAGGAGACAGTGAAAGGGCACCCTAGAAATACCGTTTAATTATATTGGGGAAGGGGTTCTTTAGTACGTTTTTAAAGTTATTTTTATTTTTAACCCTGTGTCTCCCCACATAACAGAAACATTTCAATGATGGCATTGCTGTGCAAGCTCAAGCCACAGGTGAAGTTTTGGAGACTGATTCATGCATTTTTTCTCATTCGCCATATATAGGCCATTGTGCCATGTGCCAAGCGGGAAACATGAAAAAGACACAGTCTCCTTCCCTCAAGGAACTTGCCGTCTTGGAAGGAGGGGGTGAAAAAGAGCTCACAAGTAAACTCACAATTACAATAAAGCTGGGTTAAGACAACTCACTCTCAAGTCAGATTACCAGGGTTCAACATCCTCTCCATATTTTACTAGTTGTGCGACAGCTTTGTGTCATCAAATGTAAAATAGGGATAATAATAATTCCTGACATGCAAAGTTCTTGGTGGGTTAAACAATACATATAAAGGCTTCGTAGAGTATATGGTGAGTAGGCAAAATATTAGCTATGGTAACAGTGGTTCTTAAACATCTATTTTAAATGCCTTAATGGCTACATGAACAGAGGAAGGGCACCTAACTAAAGATAGATGGTTGGGGTTTGGGGAGATACAGACTGCCTTCCTATTCTAGCTGGTTTAGCTCAGTGGATAGAGCATTGGCCTGCAGACTGAAGGGTCCCAGGTTCAATTCCGGTCAAGGGCACATGCCCAGGTTGCTGACTCAATCCCCAGTGTAGGGCATGCAGGAGGCAACTGATCAGTGATTCTCTCTCATCATTGATGTTTCGGTCTCTCTCTACCTCTCCCTTCCTCTCTGAAACCAAATATATATATAAAGACTGCCTTCCTGAAGAAACATAAAGATGGATCTGAATCAGATTGTGTCCAGGGTTGTTTGAATAGGGACAAGAAGTGGTTGGCCTCTCCTTCAGGTGTCTGATAGGACAAGTCCAAAAGCTTAGAGGCATGCAGAAGCCTCAGCTATTCAAAGAAAGGCTTATACTTCCAACCAGCTGGACCAAGGAACAGAAGAAGGGCAGAGGGTGAAGTGGAGACTGATAAGGTGGGTCATAAGAGGCCTTCCTTTACTTTGCAGAATTTTAATCAGGAGAAGGATGTGACAGAATTTTGGAAGGATCACTCTGTCTGCAATGTAGACAAAAATGGTCCAGAAGACACTAAACCAGAGGCAGGAATGCCAGTTAGGAAGCTGTCCCCGGAATGCAAGTGAGCAATGGTAAGAACCTAAACTAAGGCCATAGCAGTGGAAGCAAAAGGAAGAGATTTGAGAGGCTTCTAAGAAACGGAAAGGACTTGGAATTAATTGGATGTGAGAAGCAAAGGCAGGGAGTAGCCAGGATGATACCTAGATTCCTGGCTCCAGAGACTTGATGGATGGAATAGCAGGTAGCGCAGGGAAGAGGACACATTCAGCTGGGGACATGTTGAGTTAGTGGTTCTTTATAGGATTTTTAAAATGATGGAGGGGATCCAAGAAATTATTTTATGTGTTGAAAACACTTGATTTAAAGCTATCCCATGAATCCAATTTTGTTGTGCTGGTTAAAGAGGAGAACACTAAAGACAAAATATATGGTTCTTCTAGAAGACCAGCTTTCAATTTTGTTAAAATGTATGACTCACTTTAATGAAGAAACTAGTGACCTCTAAGGTGCCTTACAATTCTAACACATGATTCTGTTGTTCCCAAAACAGCCATGAATCTGGAACTACCTTTTAATGACAGTAAACTCGTGGCCTGAAAACTTCCTTTGTGGGTATGTGCAATATCCTAATATATAAAAACCCAGGACCCATAACATCCAAAATGACCAAAGGCTCAACCGACCAGAAGTCAGTCCTGCAGTTAGTCCTGGGTTGCCGTGGAGACCCAGCACTGACTGCTGCTGCTGCGGGTGCAGTGACCCAGCACTGACTGCTGAGGGGGCTGCAGATCAGGCCCAGAGACCAGGGAAAGAGAGGCAGGGTCTGATCCGCAGCCTCCGTGGCAGCTGTTGATCAGCCCTTGCCTCTCTCTTTCTCCCTGAGCTTCACCAGCAGCCACACCTCTCTTTCTCTCCAGACCTTCATGGGGGCTGCTGATCAGCCCCGCCTCTCTGATCAGGCCCAGAGATAGGCCCGGAGACACTGAATGGCATAGAAACCAACCAATCAGATCCAAATCTGGGTGAACTGTGAGGTGCCAATGGCTGCCTAGGAGGTGGAGCTTTTGGCGCTGACTGGCATAGAAACCAACCAATCAGAACCAAACCTGGGTGAAGTGCGAGGAGCCAATGGCTGCCTAGGAGGCTGAACTTTTGACGCTGACTGGCATAGAAACCGACCAATCCGAACCTAATCTGGGTGAACTGTGAAGGCAGAACCTAAAGTAGGGGCAGAAGAGGGGTTTTAAGGGCAATAGGTGTTTGGTGTAAGGTGTAAGAAAGTGGTTCAATTTTTTAATGACCAGTTTGGCTGTATAGTGCATAAGGCTGGCTATCAGTCCAGATATAGGGATTATGTATTTTTGTCTGCCAAGAGCATCTCCATCTGCTGAAAAAGGCTTCACCAACTCCCATTTAAGCAATCCTATCCTATATAATCTATCTTTATAATGAAAGGGTAATATGCTAATTAGACCAGGTCGACTGGCCACCTTCCGGATGGCCAACTTCCTTCTGGACAAAGCCATGGTGGTAGGGGCTGAAGCAGAGAGGGCAGTTGGGGGAAAGATCAGGCCAGCAGGGGAGGGCCATTGGGGGCGAAATCAGGCTGGCAGGGGAGGGCAGTTAGGGGCGATCAGGCAGGCAGGCAGAGAGGTTAGGGGCAATCAGGCAAGCAGGCAGGTGAGCAGTTAGGAGCCAGTGGTCCCAGATTGCGAGAGGGATGTCTGACTGCCGGTTTAGGCCCACATGGATCGGGCCTAAACTGGCAGTCGGACATCCCCCAAGGGGTTCCAGATTAGAGAGGGTGCAGGCTGGGCTGAGGGAACCCCTCCCCACCCCCGTGCACGAATTTTGTGCACTGGGCCACTAGTCTATATATATAAAAAGCTAATATGCAAAGTGTCCCCTCAGGAGTTTGATGAGACTGGGAGTTTGATCACTTACTATGAAGTGTGCTGACCACCAGGGGGCGGTGCAGAATGAAGGAAGGTCCTGGCCGGCAGCCAGAAGGCCCCCATCAGCCCAGATTGCTGGCTAGGCCTAGGGACCCTACCTGTGCACAAATTTCATGCACTGGGCCTCTAGTATCCTATATAATAAAAGGCTAATATGCAAATCAACCGAACGGCAGAATGACCGGTCGCTATGATGCACACTGACCACCAGGGGGCAGATGCTCAACACAGGAGTTGCCCACTTGTGGTCAATGCACTCCCACAGGGGGAGTGCCGCTCAGCCAGAAGCTGGACTCACATCTGGCAAGTACAGCGGCAGTGGCAAGACCCTTTCTTACCTCCGTGACAGTGCTAAGGGGTCCTGGACGCAAGCCAAGCTGAGGGACACTACCTTACCCCCCCCACCCCCCTCCCCGTGCGCGAATGTCATGCACCGGGCCTCTAGTATATACGTAATTTACTTCAGAGAGAAGGAAGAGGGAGAGAGAGAGAGAAACATCACTGATCGGCTGCCTCCTACATGCCCCATACTGGGGATCGAGCCTGCAAACCAGGCATGTGCCCCAAATTGAACTGTGACCTCCTGGTTCATAGGTTGGCACTCAATCACTGAGCCATGCCTGCTGGGCCGGAATATATATATATTTTAATGAAAGCCTACTATCTATAAAGCCATAAAGCCCCAACATGCAATGGCTATGCTTATGAACAAGAAAAAACAAGTAAAGACGCTATCTACATTTACCTACTCTGGTCCCAATTGGCTGCAAACAGCAGGAGAATCTTCCTGCCGTAGTGGTCGCGGTTTTCCAGCACTCCAGGGAACCCGTCGATGAGTGCCCTCTTAATGCCAGGGTCATCAGCCTTGAAGTTTTTGAACATGTCCAGGTTTAGCTGGCGGTACTGAAAGTACTGGGCCAGGAGTCTAAAGGCATCTGCTTGGTGAAACTTCCTGGCTCGGAGAAATCTCAGGATGAAGGCATCATCTGTGCGTAAAAATCCAATGTCAGGCCTGGTGATGATCATGTCCCTGACCTGCTGAATATCCTGATGTAAAATATCTGGGTTTTCATTCAGTTCCAGGCGAGCTTTCTCTATAGTCTCTGGACTGAGTCCAGCCTGTAAATGGGTCATCTTGGCCAAATCTCCTTTCCAAGTGTTTAATTGCTGATATTTGGGAAGAAGAGAAACTGGTCCCATTCACGTGATAGTCTGCTGAAACCCTGGCCCACTCCACAGTTGTTTTACTACCAGGCACCCACGGAAACAGACAGAGCAAGGGTCTTCGTTCTGTTCCTGGGAGACAGTAGGACATCCAGGTCCTATGTGGTGGTAGCGCTCCAAAGGAGAAGCAGAACCGAGGCCATTGCCACTGCAAAACAAGAGAAACAAAACAGAGATGATGGGCAAATGAATGGATCTGAGATAGAAAAGCAGTGCATTCTGCTTCCGGTCTGATTAGATTAGGTATCCAACGGACAAAGAGTAAATTATCTTCACAAGGGTATATTTGGCATAATTTTATTGACAAACTGAACGCATAATATGCAAGTGTTTGAAATATGTTCGGGAATTTTTCAGTTACATTGACTGGTTATCATAATAGTATGCAGTCGGATTAGTAACAGATTGCACTTTTATTAATTGCCCTGAGAGAGAGTAAGAAGAAAGATCCTTTTCTGCTACAGCATGCTTTATGGGGCTATTCACAGGCCCAGCTATGGCAGAGAAATTATGGCTGCTGAACAATTTACTGCTTCCCATTAGCCTCTTTCCTCAAATAGATGTATCTTTCAAAGAAACCCCCTCCCCTACCTTTTTTAAAGGCAGCCATTTCTATCTTAACAATAACAAGGGACTGTTAAAAGTCACCCCATCCTAATTCCAAAGGTACCTAATTACTAAAAACTGAACTAACAACAATGGGGGATGGGGAGGGGAGGGCAGCCTTATAACTGGAAGCTTGACCTTCAATAATCAAAGGGAACAGCATTGGAGAAGGATGCTTACATGTGGACATTTACAAGGGGTGTTATTATTTGTCTTTGTCAAACTTCTGCAGGGAAGGCAAAGAGACTTAAAACTCTATGTTGCCTCCCTACCCAATGCAATGTCTATATGGGCTTAAACATGATTCCATTTTATATACATTGTTTGTTGCTCTGAGATATGACTTTATTCATAACAATGATTATTTTAATCATCTCAGATACATTTTTTATGATTTCTCCACTTAAATGGTATACAGAGAGGCACCCATATCTTTCTCATTTTAAGTATAAATGTTTAAACTCAGACATCTGTTTCTTCTAACCTGGGAGCTCCAAAAATCAGAAGACATAAATGAACTTGGATTTTCCCCCTAGCATTCCTAAGACAACAGTATCTCCAAAAGGAGGCAGAATATTGACTCCCAACCTAAATATTATTGCTAATGTTTTATCATACAACGTAATTTAAAAGCCAAAGTGATTCTTCTGCTTAATTTAGGACTAGCAGTATTTTCTTAAGCGAAATAATCAACTTACACATTTCTGCTTTATACTGCCTTTGCAAAACAGCATTTAGCTTTGTAATGTGTGGAGACAAGAAATAGAACAGATTCTTGATTCTCACTGATTTTAAGGGAAGGAAAAGAAACAGTAACAGAAAATAAAGCAATGAACTATTCCCAGGACTGGAAGAGACTCAAAATCCATCTAGTTCAATGACCACCTGATGTTAAAATTCCCTCTCTAATAGCCTCACCACACCCCTTCAAAAAGTTCCCTTGTTTGATGTTCCCCTCTTCCAATTCATCCCTACCTCACTGCAATCTATCTTTGATTGCTCTTACCAACCAATAGCCAGGATGATCATGTAATTTATTATTCAAATTTAGATGCTAGGGGGCACTAATGATAATAACACTGGAACAATAGGTATAAACTGGGACAGTTCCAAGCAAACCAGACAGATGGTCACCCTACTAGAGAATGACCTTTCTGTTGCTATATCCAATAGACGAGTTTCAGTGCCTGCTATGAGTGACCTCTATTAGTATTTGATACTGATGACTTCATTCTTCTTGAAACTCTCCCTTCCTCCTCCTCTTTTCTCTGACTCCACAGTCCCTGATTTTTCTCTTAGCCTTCTGTCTTTTCCTGCTTAGTCATCTCTGTGCTCACCACTTCAAATCAATGTGGTGTTTTCCAGGCTCCTGCCCAGGGTTTGATCATTTTACCTGGATCTCTTCAGTCCATCGCTATCTCCTGATCTTCAGGCTATTCAACTGCCTACTGAACACCTCCACTTAGATGCCCCAAACTCAATGTGTTCAAAACTGAACTAATCATAGTTTCTAATTCTTAATTTGCTCTTCCACCTCCGTCCATCTCTCCGTGACTGACATCATCCTCTGTACAGCTTCCCACACTAGACACCTGGGAGTCAGCTATTATTCCACCCTCTCCCTTACCACCCACTTCCAGACAATCACTTCCATATTTCTCAGACGTGACCAATGTTCCCCATCTGTTTTCACTGCCTTTGTTTGACCACGTTGCTCCTCACCTGTTTAGTACTGCAACATTCCCCACTGTGGTACCCTTGATGCCAACCTTGCTTTTTCCTAGTCTATTCTCTACATTACAGTTGAAATCTGCTCATGTCACTCCTTGATTGACATTGATCAATAGCTACCAATTATCCTAGGATAAAGCTATGTAACATGGTTTCTAAGACCTTTCATCATCTGGTCTCTATCGGTCACCATCCGATCATGCAGCACACTAAGCCACTGCAGTTTCTTCTTATTTCTGTAGGCCTTGGCAAAGATGCTCTCTCTGCCTACAATGACTACTGGTTAACTCCCCTTTTCCCTTCAGGAGTCATCCTGGAGATCATTTTCTCCAGGAAACCCTCAATGATGCCCCTACCACACCACATGTTACTGCCTTCTCCCTCTCTCCCTCTTTTCTCTGAACTCCTTGCAGAGAAGAGCTGGGGCTCATCCATCTGTGCATCCTCAATACAGTGGGTGGTACAAAGAGGGTCAGCTTCATGAGCAGAGCGACTTTGTTGTGTTTATTTCCTATTCTTGGTGCCTAGAACAGTGCCTGACACAGAGTAGGTGCTCAGTAAATATATAGAGAGAATAAGTGAATGAAGTATCAAAATATTATTGCAGGGAGTGAGTAAATGGTTTCCCCTTTTGTTTGGGAACATCGGGACCCAATGAGGCATTGCAGCTGACTTTTCATTTCCTCTCTCATTTATAAAGTATTTTGCTCCCTGAGAGAACTTAGCCTGGGCACATTGTCCTTCAGAGAATCACCCCTTGAAGCATCCTGGGTGATGTTCACAGTTCTAAGCCATGTTGCAAAATGCTTAGCGCATAAGGCATAGTACTGGCTTGTCCCCTGCAGAAGATTTAAAGATACTGGGAGTAAGTTACTTACTTCACAGTTCAGGGGGCTCAACAATGTTTTTGAGATAAATTACTGTGGGTTCAAGGGGAGAGTTGAGGTTGCATTTTTCATGGCCCACTTGCACACATAGCTGTGCCTCCAATCTATACTATCTGAAATAAATGTGCTTCAATCTATATCTTTATACTGTGCTCAGCATAAAGATATAGTGGAAGCTTCTGGAGAGATTACCAAGCCAGGGTCACTGGGCTTCATGCTTAAGATAAAATAGATATTTTTCAGTAAAGGAAAATCCTTTATTTCAGAATTCTAAATAGATTGCTACTTAAATAAATCCAACTGGTAATATTTAAGGGTCTAAAAATGTTATGCCATATAAGAATGTTCCCAGAATGTAGCATCTTCAATTGACTCTACTCTTTTGTTCATGTGGAGGACTTGGTTCTCATTTATCTTTCCTGAATTGGTCAAGCAAGTATAAAAGGATACATTATACTTGGTTATCACATGAATAGTTTTCTGTCCTGGTGGCATTAATAATAGCTATGATTTATCATTTATTATAACTGTGTTTATTATGTCCCAGGCACTTACATACTCTTCTTTCATACAGTACATTATTTAATATAGTCAACATTTTTTAGATGAGGAATCTGAGGCAAAGAGAGGTTCAATGACTTTCCCAAGGTTACATAGCTACTAAGAAGCAGAAACTGGGTTTAAGCCCACGTGATCTTTCTCCAGTCCCATGCTCTTTTTACTACTATGCTCTTCTGCCTCTTATATATAGCAGCAAGGTTCTAATATTTACTACTTACAATATTTAAGACTTATGTGACCTTCAGAAAGAACTTCCCTCTCAGAGCCCCAGTCTCCTTCCCTAAAAAATCCATTCCAAATCTACCATTCTAGAAACTTACCTATGCCTAAGAGGTTAACAAGACATTCCTAACCAGTTTGGATCAGTGGATAGAGCCTTGGCCTGCAAACTGAAGGGTCCCAGGTTCGATTCCGGTCAAGGGCATGTACCTTGGTTGCGGGCACATCCCCAGTAGGGGGTGTGCAGGAGGCAGCCAATTGATGTGTTTCTCTCTCATCGATGTTTCCCTCTGTCTTTCCCTCTCTCTTCCACTCTCTCTAAAAAATCAATGGAAAAATATCCTCGGGTGAGTGTTAAAAAAAAAAAGTATATTAATTCAAATGAAATCTCTTTTGGTTGTTTTATAATCTATTATTCTCATTTATTTCATTATCTTCAGAAACATATTAAACATAGTGAGGAACAATCAGAATAATAACCATGTCTTGTCTATAATTATGCATGTACGTAAGTATTATTTAAAAGCATTTTCTGTCAAATTTTTTCATTGTTTCAATGATCCTGCAATATGCAGAAGAAAGATAATTCCCTGGAAGATGCTGAGGATTATGTGAAATAATCTAAGTAAAAATGCTTTGGAAATGAAGAGCTCCATTTTATATTTACTGTAATATTCCTGTTTATATCATTATTTTGTTGTCTCCAGGTAGACAAAAGGATACTGAGGTCCAGAACAGCTAAGCACTTGGCTTAAAGTGGAATAATGAGCTGTTATTAAGTTGGGGGGAAATGCAAAAAATAAGTACTCATTGAGTACTTGTTATGTGCCTGGGGCTTTGAGGTTATATGATCTAATCTCTATACTAACCTTTTAAGCTAAGTTATTTAGTAGCTGAAAGGATAAAACTGAGATTTAGATAGTTTAAGTATAGCTGGAAAAACAAAGATTCCTACCCAAGCCCACCTGACACAAAGCCTTGTTCTGTTCATGACCCTGCCCTACCTCCTCTCAGAGTAGGTGCTTTGTCTACACCATCCTGGGTACCAGTGCCCTCACAATCACTAAGGCACACAGCAGGTACACACCCACACCTCACCAGTCCTAGGAAAGATTATTTAAGAAATGCTATAAAATTGGCCAAATTGGAAGAGGAAAACGTACATTGTTGTTATGACCAGAAAGAAAAAACCTATAAATATTATTTGAAATACAGGAACATCAGTAACTAATTAACAATACTTCAAATGTTTTACTTCTGGGTGTTCTTGGTAATACAAAGAACAATTTTAAGGACACATAACTTTAAATTAATACAAATATAAAGTGATAAATTATATTCATGTTTGTTTTGTGGGCTTCTCTTATAAGAAAAAGATGAAAAATGAAACTCAGGGATAAAACTTCCCACATGAAGGTCTAGTCAGCTATTTCCACCAGTAACTGTGAAAGTTGTTTACACATTTTAAAAACATATTGAAGTACGTAAACCCTATGGCTTTTCACCTTTCTGAAACCTCACTTCAAATATTTTCAAATGAATATGAATTTTCCCTCAGGAATGCTGAAAGGAACTTTTATACTGAACAAAATAAAAATAGATGCTGCCGATACATCTAGACCAAAACTGAAAATCACAGTGACCAAAAATATTTCTTTTTAAAGTACAGCTCTATTTGAAATCTTTCCTGAAAAATGACACGTTCTCTTACTGCCAGTGGTGCCTATGTGTAATTCTTAGAAGTTGGTTAATTACAACATTCTTTAGTGCTGACCAGAAAGGATTCTTTTTTCCACATGGCGAATTTGAGATTGACCATTAGGGCTTATAGGACTTCTCTGCATAAGTGCTGGCAAAGGAACATAAGCCCCATGTGTAACAAATTGGCCCCCAATCCATTGACTTTCTGTCTACCATTAGTCAACTTGTAGATATGAACTATCTGTACTGGGGCGGGGAGAGTAGACTGGAAAGATAAAGGGGAGACCTTCAATCATCTGAAAGTGTAAAGGAACCAGAATTTAGTCCCTGGCTTACAGCCAACTTTCCATCACCTTTAGCTCAGTATTTAGGCTTACCCTTGCTATATAAATATTCATTGTGTGGACTCCCTGGGAACCCTTTAAAATAGCAAGAAAACACAGAGTCATCTGCTCCCAGTTGTTCTTGTTCTTAACAAAGATAAAAAGTAAATTGAAATGAGTTTCATCAGAGTAGAGACTCTGAGAACTTCTACCCAAAATAGGTGCCAGATCAGAATTAGAATATACTGGGACTCAGATAAAGGAGACCTATTTGGCAGAGGAATTCTAGTGTCCTGAGTTCTAGAACAATCTATAAAACTTCTATTCTTTTCATTTGCTTTGGGACTAATACAAAGACAACTTGTAAGGAAGGTGTGGGTTTGTCTGCTCCTCACCATATTAGGTAGAGAAGTTTTCATTTAAAGAAGTCTTCAGACCAGAATATATTTTATGTCATTAAATCATCCTCATAAGAAGTCGTTGGAAGTCAATGTCCCAGTTTTAAAAACACATGAATTGTGCTTCTTGGAAGTATCACTTGAAGGAGAAAAAAGGAAAACATGCAGAAGAATAAACTCTTTTTGAGGAAGAGGATCCAAAGGACTATAAGAAAGGCAGGGATTACCCAAAGGTGGCTACTAAATCCACCTGTCCCCTTTCCCACTCTGTTTTTCCCAGCTCAGCTATGAGACTCTTCTTCTGGATATGATTGGGCAGATGATAGCAGCAGGTATCCGAGTTAAGAAAACTGCCTGGTGAAAAAGGAGATGCAGCAGGATGTGTATGGGTGAGGTGGGAGGAAATGGGTTGTTTGTATAACTTGCCCCCAACCAGAGCTATGATTTCTGAGGTCTTATTGCCTCAGAAATTGGAATGGCTTTTGTTTCGTTTTAGTGTGAGTGCCATTATTTAATAAGACATGAGGTGGGAATGTTAAAAAAGAAGAAAACTGTTCTTTCTCTTTGCTTCTGAAAGGATGGTCTGTGGATCAGCAGTGTCAGCAGCACCTAGGAGCTTGTTAGGAATACAGACTGTCAGGGCCCACTCAGACCTGCTGAACAGGTAGCAGAATCTCCAAGCAATGTGTATGCATGTTAATGTTTGGGAAGCAATGGTCTAAAGAGTTTGATGAACCAAGGGGTTGAGAAGGCAAGTTAATTACCTCTGAGGTTAGCGCTTACACTCTCTATGGACAACAGTGCTACTATCCAAGAAGAGAATAAAAACACCCCAATATACTCATTCCTTTTGGAGTCCTGGCATTCATAATAGCTTCTCAGATCACCCCATTAATTGTTTACACAGCCAACTTTCCATCACCTTTAGCTCAGTACTTAGGCTTACCCTTGCTATGTAAATACCCTTGCATGCTCTATACTAGTCTATCAACCAATAGCAATGAAGAAAGGAAGGATGGAGGAAGCAAGAGAAGGCGACAGAGAGGAAGGGAGGAGTGAAGGAGGAAATGAAAAGAGAGAATAATCTCTCTTTTGTTTATTGTATTTTATTTTTGACCATACATCAGCCTAGAGTACTTTTATTAATAGAGTCTGTGATTTGAACCCCTAACTGCCACTCCTCACTGCCATTCATTCCCACAACTTCTCTTTTATTGCCTCCAAAAGCACCAAATAATGAACACTGAATATACTATGTACTTGGCACATAGAAAAGTACGGACCTTTACATGAGACATTTGAGCAATAACAAAAGGTGAACTGATGCAATGTTGTTTTAAGGAGAAGAGATGGAGAAGGTATCTGTACAATATCTAAGAATTGGAGATTTGGCTTAAGGGGTCCAGCAAACAAGAGTTGATCATCTCAAACACAATGGGGAAATCCCTGATGGCTCAGAAGTCAGGAAGAAGAAAATCTCATGGGAAATTAGCCTCCCACACAGAAAACTTTCTCTGTCTCATAACACAGCCAGAGAAGCTATGAGAAAGGCCTATGGGAGGTAGCAGAGGTAGTGAAGAATAATGAACTTATTACCTGAATAAATGAAAGTTTTTATTGAGAGGAGAGTGACCAGTTCATTTCCACATCCACGAAGAATCAAACCAAAGACAAACTACTCTTAAGTAAAAATTAAGCACAGTTTCCCTAGAGAGGTATAACACTTGGGGCTGATGTTAGGAGTTGTAGACTCGTAGTAACTCACACTGCATAGTCTCCTGAGGCAAATTCATTCCAGTGAGATATGGATAAAATGAACCATAACTAAAATAATTAAGATTTTTTAATTATTTGAGGGAAAGGTTGGAATGGGGAAAAGATCTTTCTTGGCAATGTAGGGGGCTCTTTCTGGGCTAATTGCATGTGGCCAACCCTCATGTTTTGCATACCCATTCTGCTGTGTTAACTTCTCTGTCTAAGCCACTGTGTAACAGGAGAGCAGAGAAGATCCAAGTCTGCCTGCATCCATTTACTAAGGATGGCTGTGCTATGAGGCTTTGTGTCAAGTCGTGAATAGACTCCTTAGGGTCAATAAGATGTCCCTTTGGAAAGCTTGCAGAAATAAGCAGACACCACCTGTTCTGAAGAGTTATGATCCCCCCTTTGGGAAATGAAGGACCTTCCAGCTTTATGCTCCATGATTCTCAAGGCGTGTGCCCCTCTGTGAGCATGTCTATAAAGGTGTATGATGCCACTCTGTTGAAAAAAAAATCTTTCCTGTTCATCTTTAAATCCACTATGAAGATGAGGAGGTTCTATTATTGAAGCCATGAAAAGGGTAAAATAGCCCTTAATAGAAAAAATAAAAATAAAAAGGAAGCCAGGGTGGCAGCACTGTATAAAAATGAATAAGCTCAGCATAATATTTCAGTCAGAGAAAGGCTCTGCCTCTGAGACAGATGCCTGCAAATCTCACCAAAGCAGCACTGTTTTGAAATTCCCCAGCCTTGGGAAATGGTATGAAGCCCAGGAAGATGGTGCATTGGAGGCCTCCGTCTCTGGTTCGCAGGAGCTAGAACTGGCAATGTGTATACCTTTAAAAGTTGCCTGGGCTGACCCATTCTGTGAATACAGATATGTGAGTTTTAAGACTCTTGTTGGTTGGGGACTTACGAGATCCTATTTACTGTGGATACTACTAATATAAGGACAGTAACTGTACATAGATGGCAGAATTTTCTTCTCTAAAATCAATATCCTCTCATTTTTTCACTCGTTTTCTTGGTTTGGGTTTAAAATTGAGTGAACCTTAGAGGCAGGTAGAACATGCCAATGTTTAGTAGTAAGTAACTTTTGACATTCAAGAAGAGTATTTGGTGTGAATTTTTTCTCAGAACTTCTGCCAGAATATACTTGTTTGTGACTATTCTTTATTTTTGACATTGCCTCTAATGAGGAGCAAGCTGATTTCAACAAAAACTGTTTTATTGCCTCTTTTTCTAAAGGCAGGAGAAATGCACAAGGGGAATTTTTAAATGAGCCTTTTCAGTGCTCTGGTTTAAACTTTGTTGTTACATGTGAGCTGACATTATCTTTGTATGAAAATTTGATCCATCTCCTTTCTAATTAAGATGTTGATTTTATGAAAAAAATTGCAAAAAAAAAACCCCCCAGTACTTTGCAATTCAGTCATACTAGATTATATGGGAACCCACCAAAATATTTTTATTTATGACAGGAGCTGGTACTTTTCTGATGTTTGTTAGCTCTTAATAAACAGAGGATCCTGGCTCAATTATAGAGGTGCTAGAACTTGGGCTTGGATCTTCAAGATATGTGAAAGCTGTTCTAACTTCCCTCCAGCTGAGATAGAAAATGATAGCTCTCTAAAAGCAGAGCCTGATGGAACAGTTACATAAAATGTCTTTTCAATTTTTGCACTCTATTACCCTTTAGTATTATAGGAAAATGGTGTTATTGCCGATTACTGAGAGAACACGCAAAAAAAAAAATCTCTCCTTCCAAATCTGAGTCAGTCCTTGCCTAGTGATGAACAAAGCCAGGCCATCTGCTCTGAATATCATTACTACTTGGCCGTTTGGGCAAGGGATCGATCTTCTCTGCTTCCAAGAGAGGTCTAAGATCAGAAATTTGAAAAATGAAATAAGTCGACAGGAAGAGACGTTGGAACAAACAGCACTTTCCAATGAGAGCCGCATTTGTGAGCTTATGATCATCACCATCATTTTTAATTTTCACTCTGGCCACACAGTTCACCTTTTGGGGTTTCCATTTTACAAACCATTTCAGGAAGAAAAAAAAAAACACAACACAAAAAAACTTAATTTCCGAGTTTCTGCAATAAACGCTTAGGCAGGAAAACGGGAGTGTGGGTGAATATGAGTCATCAGTCACCCCCACCCTGCTTCCTGGCGGTTCTCCATTGGGAAGCCAGACCACGGGTGGAGTTTACATGTCTGTTTTACCGGAATAACACGGTGCCCCAGGCCATGTTCATTTCCTGAATTAAACAGTCCCTAATCTGCTGAAAGGCAGGTCGCTAACTGCTGGTGTCTGGCAAGTGCCCCATCTGTCCCCCTGCCCGGGGTGTCTCTCTCTCCGGTCTCCACTTTTCCTTTCTCCCAAGCAGGCGCCTCTCTTTGTTTTCAGAGGTGACGTCCACCTGAACTTTCCTTCCCCGGCCTGAAAACTTGGGCTCTTTTCCTCTACCCTGCGGACCTCGGGCTTTGTCTAAGTGACCAGACACAGTTGTGTTGACTGTAGTTTCGGCGCTGGTGATGGTGGCGATCATGAAGGCGATGGTGGAGATGGGGGTGCTGATGGTGTGAGGGGGTGCAGGCTGAGCGGGCGCGGGGAGGAGGAGGATGGTCGCGGGAGGCTGGGGAGAACAGGGTGCGGGAGGGATAGAGGGATTGCAGATGGGAGCTGTCCGCGCACCGAAGTGCTGAAACGCCGCAGCCATGCCATCGCAAGAGTGGGAGGAAAGGCGGGGAGGCGCTGCGAATACAGAAGGGAGAAAAAAAAGGCAAGAAATACCTTCACACGGCCGCCCAGCCTGGCTTTGGGAATGTGTTTTCTGCAGGTGTCCTCGCTGCTGAGCTGAGTAGGTGAGATCCCCTATGCTGGCAGCTTCGGGCTCAGATTTCTCTAGAAAGCTGTGAATGAGAGCCCGGCTTCACTGGGCTGTGATTTTGGTAGGAGGCGTGTGTGCGCGCGCCGGAGACTCTATCCTTCTATACCGAGCCTGGCTTTCCCCTGGGTCCTAAATGCCTCCGCTCCATTTCTCTCCCCAGGTCCGTCAAGACAATACTAAGAATTATTGTAATTTTGCCACAGCTGGGACAAAAAGTCCCAAGAACCATTTCACACAACTCTCTAATCCCCAAAAACAGAATCTTTCCATCAGATTAATGCAACTTCTGAAACAGATCAGAGGTGTGTGTGTGTGTGTCTGTGTAAGTAAATATCACAGACCTATGGGGGAAAGAATAGATTATTTTACTAACAAATGTGGTAAAAAAAAAAATGAACGATTTGGAAAAGACTCAAATTAAAGCCTTCTCCCACCATAATTAATCCCACATAGATTAAAAGGCTAGATATAAAAGTTAAATTATTTTTAAAAACTAGAACCTAAGAAATATTTTACTAATCTTAGGATAGAAAAGGTTTTTAAAGCATAATAGGAATAGAAGCAATCACAAAGAAAATAGATCAATAGTTTGAATGCATAAAAATCCTTTTGAATGCAAAAATATCATAAAAGCATAAATATAAATACTACTTGGAAAAACTGCAGCAAATATATGTTTCACACATGAAATACCTCATATATCAAAAGAAAAACACTAATGGCTTAAAGGGAAAAAAAAGAGGAAAAACAAATGACAAGTACTTCACTAAAGAAAGCTGAATGCATAACAATAATATTTTTAAAAATCAACCCCACAAGTAAACAAAGATATGTAATTTAAAATAGCATTGAGGTGTAGTTTTGTCTAAGTTCTACATCTACTTATTTTCTCATATTGTGTGATAATTGTGAGAAAGTGCAAGCTTTCTGTAAGTCTATTTCACAATATACATCAAGTGTCATAAAATGTACAAACATTTAGACCTAATAATTTCACTTTATGCACCTTATGCTGAAGATATAGTCAGCTATGCAGATAAATATTTATGTACATAAATTCATGATCATTGAAATTGTTGAAAACAATGAAAGCACTACAATTTCTTGTATATAGTCTGTAATATTGGCAACTAAGAAAAACATATTTTGAAGACTATTAAAAACAAATGCTCACAAAATGTGAAGAAAATCAAGATACCAAAGACAGTACTCTCTCCCTATTGTCAAATTGGTAAGATTGTAGGATGGCAGGATGAAATTATAGGTAAATTTGCTTTTTATCAACTTGGACAACTTGATTTTCTTCTTTGTATTTATATAAAGTTTCCATATTTACTAGAAGAAGAAACCTTATGAAATATTTTAAAACAATCTTTTTATTACATATTTTATAGACTTTAAAGTTGTCAGAATTCTTCCAATGCTGGTGTAGCATCACATATTTACTTGCCTGTTTATTCTCTCTCTCTCTCTCTCTCTCTCTCTCTCTCTCTCTCTCTCTCTCTCTCTCTCTCTCTCTTTCTCTCTCTCTCTAGTAGAATGTAAGCACCATGTGGTAGAAATGTTTCTGTTTTGCTCACTACTGCCTCTCAAGCACCTAGAAGTGTGCCTGGAACATCACAGACGTTAAATATTTATTGAGTAGAAAAATAAATGAATGAATGGATGACATAACCCTCTCACGTACAAATATAATTTTAAATATTTTATAAAACTATGAATTTCATATGGAATTGTTATTCAAAATGTCAAGGTACAACAAAATAATCTGAGTTTACCACTGAGTTTTGATTACATATAAACTCATTTAAAGGGACCTCTTCAATGGTATAATCATGACTTGCAGTGGCATCAGGTATAAATTTTTTAAAACAAAAATATTCTTCAATTAATTTCCACTCTAATATTCCTCATTTCTTCTTGATCCTGATCTTTTTAAAAACTTTGACTTTCCTTTTTTTCTGAGATGTTAATGCTAATTATCCTATTTCTCTTCATCCTTTCCTCTATTCTATAAACATAAACCAAGAGCAAGACCTAAGTGATCCATATGCTGATGATTTAAAAATCCTTTTTCAAAATTTAAAATAAACTTGGATAACTTTGCCCAGATGGTGTTCCCTTTCAGTTTTTATTCACTATTAATTGTGACTTTTGAATGTCATCAGTGATAACCTCACCAAGTTTTATTTGTATTTTCTAAGCTGAGGTAAAAAGAAACATACATTATATCTATATACACATATATGTAGCTATGTATGTATAAATAACTATGCTTATATATGTGTATGTGTGTGTGTATGTGTGTGTGTGTGTGTATATATATATATATATATATATATATATATATATATATATATATATTCTCCTTCCTCAGAACTCTTTATAGTGGAAAATTATTTCCACCTATATGAGGCTGAGACATAAACCCAGACTGCTCTTCCTTGATCATGTGATAGGACTCACCTAATATAATTACCAAAGGCACTGGCTGCCAAAATACAGTCATATATTCTAAAAGTTTTACAAGCAGTTTTTAAATTTACTCATACCAATTAGAGTGAAAAATTAGTTTTAAAAAGTCACTTTTATTGATAATTAGAACAGAGATGCTCAATATGTTAAAATATTTACTTTTTCCTAAAGTGCCAAAGAAAGTGTACCATTTCTCTTTATGTTCATGAGCATGTGCCCTGTGTTGTGATAATACTTACCTTTCTACACAGTTTAAAATTCCTGTGTAAGAACTATGTCCCTTTACTGAGTACATGTGTCTTCACTGTGTTGAGTCGGTTCTTTTGTTTCCCGGGACCTAGATTGTCTTTGCTTAAAGCTTTGGCCTTTAAACTATAAACCAGAGACTTCCGGATGGATTTCTTTTCTTAATCACTCTGATTGACATTGTGCTGATACTCTGCACAATCCATTCAACTTCCACCTCAGCTCCTCACACTACAGCTGCCTATGTATTTGTTCTTAGGATTCCTCCAGGTACCCCTTTGTGTGTAAGCAGCCAAAGCCAAGGGTTAAATGACAACAAGCTGAAGACATCTGGGAGTGGTCAAGACAGAGAAAGACTGAGTAATTCAGAGGTTCAGTTTTCACCTAATATAACCTACTTTTTTTAAAAAAGCTTGCTTACCCACATAAGCTTTTGAGGAAATAAATGCTGGAATTTATAAATGTTTCACCATGTGGTTGTGTGGTTTCTTGAGTGCATATTGCTACTCAAAGAACTGGATGTTTGCTGTGACCCAAGTAAAACAGAAATTGAAAACTCAATCTCAACCAAGAGCATATTCTACACTTTTCATTTTATATTTGGCCAAGGAATATAATGTGGAGGAAAAGCAAGAACTTTTCAGATTCGGTGCCAGGGGTCTTGGAGGACAAACGAATAGGAAGCTTTTCCCAGAGACTACAGTGAGGCCTTAAACAAACAAACAAACATACACAAACAGACAAAAAAACAACAAAAAAATCCTCTTACCCCCACTGTAGGAGAGATTCAGGGAGCCAAAGTCACCATTGCTCCATCATTGATGTGGCAGGTCAGGTGTTTCTCCCAGCTTGGAACTGGATGGTATCAATACACCTCACATTCTATTTATTCAAGTTACCACATTTAGAGTTGCACCATTAAGTTGGAATTACCCTAAATTGCCATATTCTACTATGTCCTGGGTAAGGGTAGCTATATGCTTAGTAAAGTAACCCATTTCCTTTGGAGTGACATAAAAAAGTATAAGGTCAAATTAAGTTCACATCTAGCCAATTTCCCATTTAGGGTGGGTGTATACAACATATATATATATATATGTTGTATATATATATAACCTCCTTAGGGGTTGCAAGAGTTTTCAGTTCACTTCATTTTCATAGGAGATTGGGGGTCCACAGGTTATTTCAGTTATCTAAGGCTCACGGGCTTTTTACCCCAAGGTCATAGTTCCCCTGGAAGTATAATTCTCTGAAGTCTGTAGAGCAGCATTGTCTATCTGACAATCAGTTTCATTTTTCAGTAGCCACACTATACTTCTTTGGAAACATAGACCTTGGATCTACTATATTTATTTGTGTGTGTTTTTTATACCCCAATTTTTCTCAATATATTTGAGCCTCTCTGGAGTAGTAAGTGGTAAAGCCACATTCTTTATCTGATTTTTCCTTCCATAAATTTTAAACCAGTGAGAAGTTTTAAGTAACCATGAAGGTCACATCCTTAATCTGATTCTTGCCAAAAATATTTGGCTTTAGTGAACTTTTTCTCCAATGCTTTCCTAATTTTATCTGTTTCTTTGGGAGCAAAAATGAATTGGATAGTCAAACATGACAAGGTCTTGGATTCCTGGAAGTCTCTATTTTCTTTTATTTCTACTTATGAAATCACTCATCTCTTTCTTTTCTCTTTACTATTTTGAAAAATGCATCAAATAATAACCTAGACATCCTACTAACACTTTGTTTTTCACACACTTCCCCCCAGAGATGTGAAATCCTTATGTATACGATCTAATTCCTAAGTCATCGTAAGTGACTATTTTACCAAGTATTTTACCACTGTATAACATGGAAGTGTTATCTTCCCTACTTTAGATAACAGTCTCCTAAACACATGTTCCAACCATTAAATCAGCACTACACAATTTATTTTTTAATACAGCACTTCACGTCCAGGAGATAATAGGTTATGCTTCAATAATAAATAAACCCCAAGTTCTCAAAGGCTTAATACAGCAACGTTTTATTTCTCGTGCTGGAGGTTCAGTGCCAATTAGCAGGGAGACAGGGTGCAGGAGAGATGGAAGGCCTCTGCTCCACAAAGTCAGACTTAGGGAAGTGCCATCATATGGAAAGCCATGTGACAGGGGAACAGATACATGAGAACTCACACTTACTCTTCTTTCTGCCACATGAAAGTGCTACACATGATATATTTCCATTGAGTTGCATTTTATAGAACCACCATCTGATTGGCTCCTTTAGTTGTTATCAAATAAGGAGTGTCCTCTCAGATAAACTCTTTCATAGGCAGCATGATAGGCTGTCTTATTGCAAGTTGCCTTTTGCTCAGGACCAGCCCTGCTCTAATTGGTTGTGACCAAAGCGATGTGGGAGTAACATAATTGTAGTGGACAACCAATAGACACTTTTCTCTAAAGGGAACATGAGAAGTGTTCAGAACTTCATGGCTTGTTGGTCATTTGTTGCTGCATGTGCATAAACATCTTTGCAGGTATTGCTTTAAAATATGTGATATTTGTTAATGTATTTAATGATCTTACTATGTTCACTTATTTTTTTCTATTTTAACATAAAACACATCCTATCTAATAAAAGAGTAATATGCAAATTGACTGTACCTCTGCTACACCACAAGCCACACCCAACAGCCAATCAGGAGCAAATATGCAAATTAACCCAACCAAGATGGCTGCGGCCACAGAGAGAGCAGGAGGCTTGAGTTGCCCCCAGCGATGGAGGAAGCCAAGCTTCCTGCACACTTTGGCCTGCTGTGGACTCCACTCAAGGGTACAAAGTTTCAATTATAGAAGATAAATAAATCCCAATAAAAATGGCTGCGGCCACGGAGCAAGCAGGAGGCTTGGCTCCGCTCAAGGCTACAAAATTTCAGTTATAGAAGATAAATAAATCCCAGATACCAGGGCCTCCACTTGGGTCGCAGGGGTGTGTGGCCAGCCTGCAAACCACCACAGGCCCCTCACCCAGGCCACCCCATGCTCCAAGGGAACCCCCACGCTGATCTGGGACACCCTTCAGGGCAAACCAGCTGTCCCCCACCCCTGCACCAGGCCTCTATTTTATCTAATCCTATCTAATAAAAGAATAATATGCAAATTGACTGTGATTCCAACATACAAGATGGCTGCCCCCATGTGGACACAAGATGGCTGCCAAAAGATGGCCAGCAGGGGAGGGCAATTGGGAGGGACCAGGCCAGCAAGGGAGGGCAGTTGGGGGTGATCAAGCCTGCAGGGGAGGGCAGTTAGGGGTGACCAGGCTGGCAGAGGAGGGAAGTTGGGGGCAACCGGGCCTGCAGGGAAGGGAAGTTGGCGGGGGAGGCTACCCAGGCCTGCAGGGGAGAGCAGTTGGGGGGGACCAGGCCTGTAGGGGAGGGCAGTTAGGGGCAAACAGGCTGGCAGGGGAGCAGTTAGGCATCAATCAGGCTGGCAGGGGAGTGGTTAGGGGGTGATCAGGCTGGCAGGCAGAAGCAGTTAGGGGCAATCAGGAAGGCAGGCAGGCAAGCAGTTGGGAGCCAGCCGTCCTGGATTGTGGAAGGGATGTCCAACTGCCTGTTTAGGCCCGATCCCGGTATGATCGGGCCTAAATGGGCAGTTGGACATCCCTCTAGGGGTCCCAGATTGGAGAGGATGCAGGCTGGGCTGAGGGACAAACACCCCCGTGCACTAATTTCATGCACCGGGCCTCTAGTTTTAATATAAAATTCATGATGAAATAGCTATTCAATGCCAAATGTCAACAGTATGATTTTAAAAATTGGATTTGTCAGAAATTGGACATTATTTTGAATTCTAAAAGAAAAAGTCTAACAAAAGGAATAAACTTTAGCAAGTGTGTATTTAATTAGGTTTGTTACTTATTTAAATATATTTAAAGTATTTATTTAATTTAAAATTAATTCTTTTTTCCCTGTGCTTTGAATAATATGATTAATAATGTGTACAGAAAATAATTATGCTGAGTTTTTGTCCTATTTAAAATAGGCCTTTTAAAATTCACTCTTGTCTTCTACACATGCAATTTTATGCTTCCATGAAAAATATTATCATGCTAGATGAGGCCTCATTTCTTCTAATGAAAATTAATTAATTTTAAAGTTATCAGTATTATTTCTGAAATTCATATTAATCTTACTAAAAATTTTATTAAGACTCTGAACCTAGGTAAACTAGCTACTAGGTTTTGTATTCAATATGTTTAATTTATATTATATAGATATATTCCATAAATAATCAACTAATCAAACATCCAATTGACATGTATATCTTATCTGACTGAATTCATATTTACATTAATGAGTCAGTTAATATCACAAAAATATAGTTCTAATCCCCTAATGCTTTCAGTGAATATCATAATAGGGGATCAGAGGAGAGTATGATTTGGGAAACAGGTGCTACAAATGGGCTCTAAATGGACTCTAGGCACTGTGAGTTCAATTGCAAAATTGGATACATGTGGAATTATTTTTGCAGATATTTTCAGCAACTATAAGAGTTTGGTTTCTAAGTCTACAACTTGCAAGTCCTTTCTCTGGGAGATTATTGGAAAAAAAGAGAACTGGGAATAGGAGAAAGGTAAAGCAAAAGGTAGAGAGATAAGAAAGCTAAGGTACCGCTGTGCCAAGAGTTGCCAAGCTGGAACTAGGATGCAGAAGAGGAGCTGGCTTTGAGCAAGGATGTTAGCATGAAGTCAAAACAGACAGAGCTTCATGTTAGGAGGCGGGAGATTGGGGTTAGAAAATACAATTCATATTTTCTCAAGTCCCAAGTTTTTTCCATTCCAAATATAACCTACATGACCTGCATCACAAGTTCTAAATACCTAGGGTCTCCTACATTGCAAAACAATTACTTAACCATTTCTCCTCAAACCTTGACAGTAGGGAGTCTACTCTTTCCCTGCAATGTCCAAGAATCCCCGAAGCTAACGCAGTCCAAAGGGGAGGAGCTGGCCTTCACATTTGAGACAGCTAGAGCGCAGTTTGATTGGTCCATTTCTGCCAGTGTTTCTCCCAGTCATGTGCTGTCTCTAGGATCCTGTTCTACACAGGGGGTGCCAGTCCTGGCAGTGAGGATGGGACCCATTACTGCAGCCTGTGTCCCAAGCTCGATTTCTCAGTGCTCCAGGGCTCAGCGCCAGCCTGGCCCAGAGGCCCCAGGAGCATAGGTTTAGGAAGGTGACAACTATGCTTGGGATCCAGGGGAAAGGCACCCTTAGTGATTCCAAGATGATTTCCTCTTCTGAGGGAGACTAAGTCATTCCAAAGGGCCCAGTCCTAGACTTGAGAGTGTTGGAGAGGGAAGTTGCCTTTACTGATTGCAAAGCTCCTGTTTCAACTGAAGAAGAGAATTATCCTATATAATAAAAGCCTAATATGCAAATAGACCGAACGGCAGAATGACTAGTGGAACGACTGGTCGCTATGGTGTGCACTGACCACCAGGGAGCAGACGCTCAATGCAGGAGCTGCCCCCAGCCTGCAGACCCCAGGCCAGCCAAGGTGGGTGCCAGCAGGGTCCTCCCCCCAATCACCCTGCCAGTCGCCCCACAGATTGGCCCTGGTTGCCAGCCAGGCCTAGGGACCCTACCCATACATGAATTTCGTGCACCAGGCCTCTAGTATATATATATACATGAGGAAGATGTTCCCATCAGTGAAGTGACAAAGGGTAAGAACATGACAACAGAGGAAGGAAAGAACTTGACAATGGGAGCCACTCTGCCCTCTGATCTACTTGGATCATTGGACTGAAGCCAGCTCCCCTTCCCTTGATGGCACCAGCCCCTATATAAATTGTCCTCCCTGATTCTTCCAACTCACTGTGTCTCTTTTCTGTGTTTTGATATATTAACTAAAACTTTGATTTTTTTTTTTAAAAAAAGCAGAACCCTATTATTTTGTGTGGTTTTATTTGTTCCTTTTTTTTTTCTTCCAATAATATCACATGGGCCAGGAATACAAATCTGATTAAGACATACTCCTTTGTCCTTGAGGTGCATAGAGTCAAATAATAGAGTTGAATATCTGTGTAAAAACTTTTAATGCAATCAGATAAGTGCTGAATACAGGTATGAAAAAAATACTGTGGAGCACAGAGAGGTTTAAAAACAGTCTAGTTTAATTAAGATCTAAAACCAAACAAGAGCATAGTGCCAGAAATACAACTTTACTGGCTCATGAATGCAAGGGTTTCTTGAGCAATCTTTCTAACTCATCTAGATCTCCTGCTGGGACTGTTTGGGAGCACCCAATGGAAGACAAAAAGGGAATAAACAAAGAGAAGAGAATGGTATGCCAAATCCATTGATCACGTGGGGACTAAGATATTGGAAGGGAGAAGACTGAAAATAGAATGCAAACAAATGGTGTATACTAATGGCACTGTTTGGACCAAGAATAATGGGAGAGTGTACTTTTCATTCCCAGTGGGGACTTTGTCCTTCATTCTGTGGGCACCTTCCTTAATTGTTAATGGCTTTTTCCAAATATGGTAGAAAACCACAAGAATTATTGTTCTCTTAATGAATGGTTAGCTCTGAGTCAGAACGTGCAAAGAACCCAGAATTCCCCTACCAAAGCTTTCTTTCTCCCCTTTCATGCTTCTCTGGTGCAGTTGTGGCCCTTAATTACCCCGTTAGTGGCAACTTAAATTAAGAAATATTACTCCTTCTTCTGCAACCCAACTGATCTTTTTGAAATGAAGTCTGGTTCACATACAGAAATCTTGCATGATGGCTAATAGAAAATAATTTCTGAGCATGCCACAGGTTTTTACTTATTCATTTTCATCCAGGGGGTTATTTTTCTGAAAGAGCAATGGAAATGTAAAGGCAAGCACTTCTAGAGGTTTATTTGGAAATTGTGACTTTCAGCTTACAAAAGGAAATGCCATAATGTAGCCACTGGCTGCTCCTTTGGTTGTGCAAAACAGGCAGTAAACCCAACATGAGTGGGGACTGAACACAAGATTCAAAAAACTCCAGCTTTAACAAATACCATATGATCTCACTTATATGCAGGCTCTAAAGAACAAAATAAACAAACAAAATAGAAACAGACTCATAGAGGCAGAGAACAGACTGACAGTTGTCAGAGGTGAGGGAGTTGGGGGTCTGGGTGGAAAAGGTGAAGGGATTAAGAAGTACAAATTGGTAGTTAGAAAATGGTCACAGCCATGTGGGTTGCAACATAGCAACATGGTCAGTAATACGGTGGTGGCTATGGGTGGGGCCGGGTGGGTGCTTGGGTTGTCAAGGGGATCACTCTGGAGGATACATGGCTTTCTAGCCACTGTGCTGTGCATCTGAGATTGTTAGAGTGGAGTTAAATGCAAACTATAATTGAAAAAAAAGTTATAGAAACTAAAGGAAAAATAAATGAATAATAAGTAAATAAATAAATAAATAAAATACTTGTGATTCTGGAGGAGGAGGGAGGACCCAGCTGTCTTCCTCTGCTTGGTCAAATTATTCATTCTCCTGAACTAAGCTTCCTTTTTATAACTCCTTCTTCTAAAATACTTGTGTGATTTCATACAAGTATAAAATGTTGTATTAATGACCTAGATTTGAAGTTGGTCCTGACTTGAATCTCTCAGAGAAATATAACCACGCATGAAGTGGAAAGGACTCTCAATGAAGAATCAGGTATTTGTGAGGTAAACAGCATACAAAACACTTTGCTCATCAGTTACCATGAACAAATCATTTACCTCAGAGTCTTCTCATTTCCTTACTGTAAAAACTGGGTCACAGAGTGAACTGCGTTTATGTGCCAGGCAGGTGCTGTGAATGCGTGAATGGGCTCAGCGGTCAGGCTGTGACAATGGTGGACCGCATGGTGGTTAGAAGATCGGTTTGCCTTTCCTCAAGGCATTGGAAACCAAAGTTAAAGAAATAAAAATAATCTGTAGGCCAGATCAAACCTGGAGGTCTCCTGTTTACAATCTCTGGGTTAGGTAATGTTTCCCTCCCTTTCCAGTCCTCATCATTTCATAGTCTTTGTTTCTTTGGCCTGAGGTCAAAATCTCTGGGCATCTTAGTTATTCTCTGTTGGCAAATTGGGCACCTTAGAAAAATTCATTAATATTTTGCACCATGAAAGAGCCCTTCCATGAATTACTTAGTTGGTTGCATTCTTTATGTATTACTCAATGACAGCAGTCTTTAAAGCTGACAGCCCTATTTGCACTTAGAGAAATGAATGAAGTCTATAATATAAATTATGAAGGTATAAAAGACTACAAGTGTTAATCAATTTAAGAAATAGCACCAAATTTTAAGGAACTTCATCTGGAGAAAAACAAGATGTATTTTAAGGCAGTTTTAAGCGCCCCCCCCCCCCCAAACTTCAGAATAACCAGTGATTGTATAATTCTTTGCCATGATGTATCTTCAAAATAGAGATAAATTCTTAGGACCTGAAAATCAATGGCAGGGTGATGAAAGAGGGAAGTAGCAATTCCTCTGCTTCTATGAAAACATCTCAAATTTGCTACGTGTTAAGACACCCAGGTGCAAATAGCAATAAGCTCACGGATCTTAACTTGAAGATGGAGGAGGAAAAAAAGGAAGCAACAAGAGAAAAGTTTAAAAGAATTAAGTATGCCCTTGATCAAGTGATTCAGTGCACTAGAGAGATGGCATTATCAATAACTGTCAAGAAGATTAAACTCAGGGAAATAGAGCTAATTTCAGCTGGAATCAGTGAGTACATCCAGCAGCTATTCAAGGAAAATAAAGTCAAAATGCTTAATCTGATCTAAACAAATGGCAACAAAATAAAATAGATCTCTTAAAGCAGCACTGAAGGAATGGATCTCATACCCTTTTTTAATCACTCATTGGTGCTTAGCACAACTCTGGGCACAATGAAAGTACTCAATAAATTACTGTTGGTTGTCTGACATCCTGTGAAACATTTAAAATAACCTGAGCGTGATTTTCAGGAATTCATATTCATTAGCCATTTCTAATTCTACAAGTTCACAATGACTCTCCTATCACCAAACAGAGGCATCAGGACTTCTATATTGTGCTGTGTAACCACCAGGGCCCATGAATGGCCATCTCTTTCCATGACCAACACATCAATAATGAGTTAATTAATGCCCTTTTCCATGCCCAGACCTAAGATAGATTCCTGAGTAGCAGGGAGCAGAATTTTCTTAAATAAATTAACTCAAAATGACAATACAGTTACAATAAAATAGGCATATTTTATGGGTCTTGCAACATAATTATACTAACTTGGAAAGCTCATATTTGTTATACATATAAAAAGGCAATAAACTCAAATTAGCTATGTACCGCAGTCATGATTATCATTTAACATATTTGCAATTGAGAAGGATGCTTAGATTAGTCACAGGAAGAGGAAAAAATTAAACTGGTATGAAAAGTTGTTTGTTTAATCACAATTGTTTAAACAGTATAGAGAAAATATAGGAGTTATTCTATCTTTTCAGGCTGAAGATAATCCTATATAGTAAAAGGCTAATATGCAAATAGACCAAATGGTGGAACAACCGAACAACCAGTCGGTTGTTTGTGCTGACCACCAGGGGACATGTGTGGAACATGGCCAACATCGGCAGCAGGTGGCAGAGCGCAGAACATGGTGGGCATTGGCCATGGCGGGATGGTGGAGCAGGTGAGCGGGAGCGCCAGACCAAGGTGGGGTGTCGATCGCTGTCATCGGAGCGAGCCTCTAGTGGTTACTGAAATTTCTTTGCTCCCATGTGCCGTGGTCCCGCCTGGCACTCGCACCTGCTTCTGGCCCTGCTCGCACCTGCTGTCGGCACCTGGCACCGGCCCCAATTGCTTGGTGCTGTCAGCGGGTGTGAGCAGTGGCTGCTGGCCCCGATCGCCCCTCAGAGCTTCTCCACCTCCCCCTGCTCCTGAGGGGCGATCGGGGCCAGCAGCTGCCTCTCACACCTGCTGCTGGCACAGGTCCCACTTGCACCCGCAGCTGGAGCCCCTGCCAGCGCCCAGCGCTGGTCCCAATTGCTCAGAGCTATCAGTGGGTGCTAGCAACGGCTACTGTTCCCGATAGCCCCTGAGAGCTTCTCCACCTTCCCCTGCTTCTGAGGGGTGATCGGGGCAACAGCCGCCACTCACACCTACTGATGGTGCTGGCCCCAATCACTCTGCGCCATCAGCAGGTGCGAGTGGGGCTGGCGCCATCAATGCATGGGAGCAGCAGAAGTGGGAGCAGGGCTTCCAGCAGACAGGAGACTTGGGCTGTGGTGGGAGGAACCAGGTGGGGGCGCAGAGGATAGGCCGAGATCCAACCCTGTGCCCACCGCAGCCTCGTGGCCCACAGCTCCTTTCAAGGTGCACGAATTCGTGCACTGGGCCCCTAGTTTTTCCTATAAAATTATATTTAGCTGTATACTTCATACAAAAGGATGAGAGACTAAGAATGGGCAATCTAAAAAAGAGAGAGCGAGAAAGGTTTTTAAAAGATGGCTGTGTGTATGTGTGTGTGGTAGGGTAGTGTTTATGACTTCTTATATTTTATTGTTTTGTTTCTGTTAGGGGCAGAAATAGAATATTGGGGACTAGCTATAATTATAAGAAACAATAATCATGCTCTGTTAACTGTGAATAAGGTGGGGCATCCATGAGTCTTATCTAAATCACTTGGGGCCGATGGTTCTTTGCAAGTAAGACATTTCTCAGAACACAAAGACTGGATGATTTCTTAGCCTTCACTGTTTTCTAGGATCACAGGAATTGGGTCAAGGTCAACATTGTCAGGACACAGCAACAAAATAAACAAAGTGGGTCCCCACCTAACATGGGTGGGAAGAGATGAACAGGAACGCTTCGATGCGATAATATGGTCATTTCAGATTCTGTTAAGCCTCTGAATAAAAAAGAAGCCAAAACACTGATGGACAGTGACTGGTCGAGGAGGCTTCCCCTGACTGTAAAGACTGTGAAGGTCTGTGGCGAAGGGGCCATTTGAGTTGAGAATTAAACGATGCAAAGGAGCAATCATGGCCAGCTAGATGAGGTAGAGAGCGGCAATGAGCTTAGAAAGGTAGGCAGGTCCAGAGCAGGTAGGGTTGGCAGGTCAGGAGCCTGGATTCTGGCTGCTCTGCAGAGGATACCCAGGAGCAGAGGGAAAGCGAATACAGGAGGCAAGTTAGGAAGGGTCCAGAAACTCAACTGGATAGAATGATGGCCTGGCCTGGGGTTGTGGTACTGGGATGCTGAAAAGTAATCCAATTCAGGGTTTGCTTTGGAAGTAGAGCCGACAATACTTGCTAATGCAGTTTAGGTGAGGCATGAGCAAATAATAACAATAACAAACCCTCACATAGAACCCAGAGTGTGCGAGGCACTGTTCTGAGTGCTTCATACATATTAACACATTTAATCTTCATTAAAAAGCCTGAAAAGATAGGTACGTATGCAAATTCACAGAGCTAGTAAGCAGCGGAGCTGAGATTGGAACTCTTGTGGCCTCCAGCGCAGAGTCCAGCATGTGTGGTTTCTATGATTTTGGCCTGAGCCATTGGGTAGAGGGTTCTGGCTTTCTATAAAATAAAATAAGACTTGGTGGGAAGTGGATTTAAGGGGAGATTAGTGCTCCGTATAGGCCATGCTAATTTTCCAATGCCTCTTAGACAACCAAGTGAAAATTGAAAATTTAATTGGATATGTGTTTGGAACTCAGGGAACGTTCCAATTTGTAGCTGTGACTTTGAGCATCTTCAGCATATTGATGGCATTTGCCATCATGGGACTGAACGAGATCACCTGGAGAGGTCGAGAGACAAGAAAAAGACAAGGTCTGTAGCCAGGGCATGGCAGTGGTTTAGCAGCAAGACTGCAGGCCTTCCGCCTCTGGTCCAGGTTTTCTTGATTTCAGCATGAGGGTATCTGTTCTGATGCCTCCTGTCATACTACTGCAGCTTGAAGAGAAACTGGAAAGCATGCTGTGAGTTAATTTGCAATTATTTGAGGCAGAGTACCACTTTGTATGCAGAAAACCCCATACTCAATGGCTGTGAGAATTACTGCCTCCTCAACCTAGGACACCACTTTGTTACCATGTAGGACACTTACTAGTACTAGAGCCCTAGACTGTTTGAAATATACAAGACCGCATTGCAATTTACTCAATGTTTTCCTATCTGCCATCTGTTTGACCTTCCTACCCACCCCATGAGGTAGGCAGGATGCTGACAATGATAACCTTTTACTGATGAGGATCTACTACTTAAAGAGACTAAGCCACTTGCTTAGGACTATATTGTTAAGTAGCAAAGCCGGTTCTCAAGCCCACATACTACCACATGCTATGCCCTTTCTGCAAACCATGCCTGCTCAGCACCTGCAGTGTGCGCGCCTCCTTATAACATTTGCAACACCCATTCATTTTGTCAAAAGAAAAAGGGAGAAATGCAAACACATAACTTTCCTCTTTCCTACTAGTTAAGTATCTTAGGGTCGAGAATGTTGAATCCCAAGCCCTCCTGGATTATAGATGAGAGCCCATGAATGGAGTCGTTAGAAACTGGGCCGGAGTCCCCTGGCGGTGGGAGAGCTGCCCAGTGGGGCTTCATTATTTTGTTGTTCATAAATTCTCAACACATTGAAGCACACCTGTTTTCAGATGTTAATACAAAACTACATTTAAAAGTGAACTAAAAATAGTTGTGGATTTTTTTTTACCACAATTGTACACTTGCAATATTAAAAATAATTGAGAGTTGATATTTCACAAAAAGCATGTGGGTAAAAGGTAGCAATATGTGAAACCCTGTCCTCTGGGTGCTAGTGAAACAAACAGGGAGTTTCGGCAAAAATCTTAAACTATGGTAAATATGCACTGGTTTCCAGTACCTTGTGTCAGCCCAGAGGACTATTTTTTTTTTGTTTCTTTTTATATTTTTATATGATTTGAGAGTGGAAAGGAGAGGGAGAGAGAGATAGAAACATCAATGATGAAAAAGAATCATTGATTGGCTGCCTTCTGCATGATCCCACTGGGGATGGAGCCCACAACCCCGGCGTGTGCCCTGACTAGAAATGGAACCGTGACCTCCCAGTTCATAGGTGGATGCTCAACCACTGAGCCACACCAGCTGGGCCCAGAAGGCTATTTTATCAGAGACTTTCATGGGTAATTTTTTACCTGTCTTGCTCCTCCTCTTCAAATGCCAGCTGAGTCAACCACTAAAATGCTCATGCATCTTCCTGTCTGGGGACAGTGCTACCCAGAAGGTTTAACTAAATTGCCAACAATACCACATTAAACCAGTGGCACCCCACCTCCTCTTGTTCCAGCACCTTCAGTAGCAGTGCATGTGTGACAGGCTCCCAGAGCAACAAGTGCTCTTTGCTGCAGTAGCTCCGGACCTGTCAAACACGAGTCAGGGCAGGGCAAGTCAACCAGATGGGTGAGCGCATCCCGGTGCCTGCCGCCTTGTGGCTGAACACTGCCTGCAGCCTGGGAGGTGGGAAGTAGTGTGTCAAGGGAAAACTTGCCCTAACACAGGATGGGTTTGGTTAGCAGGAGAAGGGTGTCTGACCTCTATCTTTACATGCACTGAACTCAAAGACAAGTTCAGCAGATGCACTTTCACTAAAGTGGTGCCATTCTCCAATCTCAGAACAAGGAACAGAATCCTTCTGGTCAACAGATATGCCTAGTGGTTATCCTGATGGGGGAAAAAGACATTTTTGGAGGCTAGCAATCTGAATCTAGTCATTGCCCCTTTAATTGTCTGGTCCTGCAACACCTGTTTATTCCCATTTTAGAGAGGCCATAAACCTTCCCCAGACGAAGTTATCAGTGCCGGCACCAGGCCGGGCCTTTGGTTGAGGTCTCAAAGCCCCAGCCCTTGGGGTCTTTAAGAACTTGCAAAGGGGACTGGAAAACCCCATATTTGGGAGACAAAGGACTGAAAAACATATAAAAAGGGACAACTTCCTTCATGTTGCTGCTCAGAATTTGAAAGATTCCCCCCCCCCCCTTCCCCCGGGCCCGCGCGTAATAAAGTAACTCCATTTCTCTAAGCATTGCTTGGTTTTTCTCCGGTCTTCTGTAACAATCCTAGACAGTCAAGCAACATTCCTCAACATGCTTTAAAAACACAAGGCAGTGAGAACAGCTGCCGAAAGAGGGGAGGAAGAAAAGAAGCAGTGATTCCACACAAGAAGAGAGCATCCTTGCCTGAGCATGTGAACCGAGGCGTCCTGGACGTTGGGATTCTTAGAGTGGATGAGGATATCATGGGGAGGTCTCTCCTGCATTTCAACCTGAACCCAAACACTATCCATTCTTTGTCTTTTAGTTCTGAAATGAACTCTTTTATTCAAGGGATTGTTAATTAACCTGAGTGGAGTTCAAAAATTGTGTTTCTGAGCCAACGTGTCACTGCTGTAACATCAGCACACTCAGAATAGACAGCAGTGTTTGTAAGGCACAGCAAGGTAAGTGCGTGAGGCTGGTGGAGGGTCACCCCTCGCTACGGGTCCCCAGGCCAGCTCTGAGAAGCAGCATCAGAGAACACATCAATTGGAAGGGCTGACTTAGGTCAGGGACCTCAAGCCACAGGTGTTTGATTCTTTTACAACAGGAAAAGATATAAGACACATTTACAATATTATCAGAGCACCTCTGTAAAATGTAGATTCTGGGATCCAACACTTCCACCCCAGATCTACTGAACACAAATTTCAAGGACTTAGGGAAGCCTGGGCATTTGAATTTAAACACACATCTCATATCATTCTCCTGCACATTAAGCTTGCAGACCTCTGTGTTTTGGTGTCTCTATTCCCACTACCCTTACTACTTCCCCAGCATCCTTATCTTCCCGCTCCCTTATCTACTTCCCAGGGAGCTGGCATTTATCAAGTTAGAATAATAGAAAACAGAGGAAAGAAAAGAGACAGCATAATTAAACACAGGACTTGGGTGCAGAAAGGCTGTCGTATGTTTGGGCTGGACCAGGAAGGACCACTCATGCTCATCACCTCCTTTTTATACACAAGGCCTGAGGGTCCTGAAGATCTAAAGACCCCCCCCCCCCGCCAGCTCCTTCTATTAGCCAACAGCTTCACCAGAGAGTTAGGGAAAGAAACGATGGGACCCTGGCATGGGGAGGTGGGGAGCAGAAAGAGCGACAGGTAAAAAGACTTCTTCCCACTCAGCTGGTATAAGGGAAAAAGAGGAAGACAGAACAGATGTTTGCTGGCAATCTCAACGAAAAAAGCAAAAAGAAGTTTTGTTCCTTCCTTTGGATGGTGTGTTTGCTTTATCACCTAATAGTTGGATTAATTTAGAGGCAAATAGACTTCCAGATGTTCCTGCTCTTTCCGATGTGATAGCGATGGGTACCACTGTGAATGTCAATGCGCAACCTCAAGCACTTTCCCATTGCTATCCTTGTTTATAAAGGAAGCAGTGAGACTGAATAACATCCAATAAGTAAAATCTAGCACAAAAGTGCTATGAAGGAAACAGAAGAGACTGGAATAGAGAATGGTAATGGCAGGTGACTGCCACCCTACTTTAGATGGGGGGGGGGGGGGGCGCGGCACAGGGAAAAGGTGACATTTAAATTGAGAGCAGAAGGCAGAGGAGAAATCAGCACCAAGCTTATGGGGGGTGGGAGATCGTGCACTTTTGTGTGTGTGTGTGTGTGTGTGTGTGTGTGTGTGTGTGTGTGTGTGTGAAGAGAGGGATCATGCAGCCCTGGCGATACTGCAACAGCTGGGCCTCAGGCACCAGCTAAAGAGGAAATACAAGATGGTGCCGTGCCCCTCCCCACCCCGCACAAACTGGTGCTGCACCTGTGACAGCTGGGCCAGAGCAGCCCTGCACACAACACTGTGCCAACAGCTGCTATTAGCCACCATGAGCTGGGGGTGGGGCTGAGTGCTCGGGGGCCCCAAAGTCAAAGCTAGAAGGTGACTTCAAATGCATAGATGATGCCTTGTGAGCCATATTACTGAAATCTGTCTCCATGTGATGGGTATGAGCAACACACTACCTGTATATCATCTCATTCTTCTGTTACCACCCCTATGGCTTTGCCCTAGACACCTTGGCTGCAGTTATTTATTTTTTTAATTACTTTATTGATTAAGGTATCACATATTTGTCATCAACCCCACTCCCCATTCCCATCCCAAACCCCCCCACATGCATGCCCCTATCCCCCTGTTGTCCGTGATCACTGGTTAGGCTCATATGCAAGCACACAAGTCCTTTGGTTGATCTATCTCCCTTGTCCCCACCCTCCCCTACCTTCCCTCTGAGGTCTGACAGTCTGATCAATGCTGTTCTTGTTCTTCAGTCTATGTTGTTCATCTTTTCCCCTAGATGAGTGAGCTCATGTGATACTAGGAATACACTTATAGGAACCGAAAATGAGACAAGCAATAATGGTTATGCTGAGAGGCAAATGAATCAGTCTATAGTGAGTTTCCTTCTGGGCCTTGGCTGCAGTTATTGACGTGTTTAACCAAACTCCACCCAGGACTGAACCCGATAATTGCCTTGGAACAATTTTCCCAGTAAGGAAGCTATCATGATGGTGATTCCTACATGTAGAGCATTTTCCTGTCATTTAAGGGTTACCTGACCTGCTGTGGTTTGGAACCTCTGATATACCAAGGTCAGGAACTCCTCTGATGTTGTGGTGCATATACCAGTGTGTGTACCTGTCTGCTATTATTGCCATAAAAGTGTCCCCCTATGAATGGTGCGACCTCTCATGTCAGCCCTTGCCCAAATGGAAAGCCCACCTAGGGAAGGTATCTAAGTAATAGTTATTGTATCTCATTTGTAAGATTGAAAATGAAGTGTTTTTATTTTTTTTTATTTTCAATGCACTCTGAAGTTATTTGCTAATGATATGCTGTAGTTTTTTAAACAGAGATGATGCATTAATCACTTTATGAGTGATTTTTTAAAAACCATATGCTTTGGTTAGAACACTGAACTAGTTTGGCAGTAGAATTTTTGCCTACACCTGACCGAGGAATTTTCAATATGTAGATTTTGAATCTTCAATATGTAGACTTTTTAGACATTGGAACTTTTTAAATGTTTTTGTCCCTACTGGACCCAGAGTTAGGGAATATGCATCACCCTCCGCTCTGGGTTTACACTATAGTATCTCTGCAATGTGGAAAATGAAACCAAAGTTAAGGTTGCTTTTGCTCAAAACATTCCATTCCTGGGTGGAGTTTGGTTAAACACGTCAATAACTGTTAATTACGTAATAATTTCACTAGACAAGTAAATAGAAGTTCTAATCTAAGTAATGCAGAAATTCACTTACACCCCCTTTTTTATGACATAAGCTCAGTGGCAATTTTGAATCCACGTATGAAGGATGTTCTCTGTGGTTTAGGTGGAAGCCATTCAGCGGCTCTGGGCCAGGAGAACGATAAATAACAGCAGTGTCTGGGCTGGTGTCGAGGTATTATGCCCTGGGTCACAGGGTGAGAATTGATTCTTCTGGCCTGTGTTTTGTGAGATGCTCTGTCTCCCAGTTCCCACTCCTCCCCCTGTGCTGCCTTTATTAAGTATTTGGCTCAAGTCTCATTCAGAAATGTCCTCTTGGTGAGTATTTGCTTAATAATATGACAGGACACTTTCTTCTCTCCTTCTGAGGTGCATAGCACTTCTTCACACTTTCTAGGATGTAGGAATAAAAGTAATATTTTAAGAAACAAAATAATCAATTCTTTGGGAAACTGAGTCAGTCTGTTTTCTTGTTGAATGCTATTATCTTGACCACTTGAATATCAAGATTTTTTTTTGCATTCAGATTACAATTCTGCAAATCTACTTTTAATTGAAGCATAATCTATACATATAAAACCTAATTGAATCATAATCTATACACATAAGAGGGTAATATGCAAATCAACCAGACGGTGGAACAACCGGTTGGCTATGACACACACTGACCACCACGGGGCAGACACTCAACGCAGGGGCTGCCCCAGCCCGCAGGCCCCAATCGCCCAATCGAGACCTGCCGGCCAACCTCTCAGTCCCTCCCCCAGCTGGCAGGCTCTGATCCCTGAGTGGGAACAGAGAACCAGGGGTGGGTGGTGGCAGACTTGGGCAGTGCCGGGGCCCTGATCGCCCCACTGATCGCCCCATACACAGAGGGCGATCTGCGGCAGTGGCGGCAGGGGTTGGGGCCAGCTGCCAGCAGCCAGGGAAGATCACCCTGATCCCAGGCCAGGCCTAAGGACCCTACCTGTGCACAAATTTTGTGCACTAGGCCTCTAGTTGACAAATAAAGTTGTAAGATATTTAAAGTGTACAACGTGATGATTTAGCATACATATACATTTAATATACATATATGTGTACATTGTGATAGGAATCCCCCCATGAGTTAATGAACACATCCATCACCTCACATATTTATAGTCTATCTTTTTTATTTTATTTTATTTTTGGTGAGAACATTTAAGTTATACTCTTTTAGTAATTTTAATTGTACAGTGTTGGACAAAAATAGGTCTACAGTTGTTCATATGGAAAATAATACAATAATCTACACGAATAAAAGAGAAACATGCAAATTGACTGTCACTCCGCTACACCCACCAGCCAATCAGGAGTGAGTATGCAAATTAATCCAACAAAGATGGCGGTGGCCACAGAGCTGGAGTGAGCAGGAGGCTTGGGTTGGCCCCGGCAATGGAGGAAGCCAAGCTTCCAGCACGCCTTGGCCTCCGCTGAAGGAGGGGCTAGGAGCCTGGGTCGCTGGGGGGTGTGGCCAGTCTGAAAACGGCCCTCAGCCCCTTACTCAGGCTGGTCACACCCCCATGGTGAGGGTCCCTGCTGGCGGGCTTGGCCAGCCTGCAAACAGCCATCAGCCCCTCACCCTGGCTGGCCAGGCACCCCAGTGGGGTCCCCCACCCTGAAGGGGGTGTGGCCAGCCTGAAAACAGCCCTCAGCCCCTCACCCAGGCTGGCCATGCCCCCATGGGGTAAGGGTCCCTGCTGGGGGGCATGGCCAGCCTGCAGCCATCAACCCCTCACCCAGGCTGGCCATGGTCCCCCCAGCAGGGACCCTCACCCCATAGGGCATGGCCAGCCTGCAAACCACCCAGGCTGCCCCATGCCCCAAGGGAACCCCCACCCTGATCCGGGACACCCTTCAGGGAAAACAAGCTGGCCCCTACCCATGTACCAGTCCTCTATATATACTAATAAAAGGGTAATGTGCTAATTAGACTGGGAGACCTTCCAGGGCAGTTGTGGGTGATCAGGCCAGGATGGGACGGCAGTTGTGGGTGATCAGGCCAGTGGGGGGGGCGTTGGGGGTGATCAGGCTATTGGGGGGAGGGCCAGTTGGGGGTGAGCAGACCAGCATGGGGGCCAGCTGGGGGCAAGCAGGCCATCAGTGGGGGTTAGTTGGGGGTGATCAGGACAGCAAGGGGGGGCAATTTGGGGTGAGCATGCCAGCAGGGGGGCAGTTGGAGGTGAGCAGGCCAGTGGGGAGGGCAGGTGGGGGTGAGAAGGCCAGCAGGGGGGGGGCAGTTGGGGGCAAGCATGCTGGCATGGGGGGCAGTTGGGGGTGATCAGGATGGCGGGGGGGCATTTGGGGGCGAGCAGGTCGGCAGGCAGAGTGAGCAGTTAGGAGCCAACAGTCCCGGATTGCAAGAGGGATGCCCGACTGCCCGTGTAGGCCCAATCCCTGTAAACTGGCAGTAGGACATCCTTCAAGGGGTCCCAGATGGGAGAGGGTGCAGGCCGGGCTGAGGGACACCACCACCCCCGTGCACAAATTTAGTGCACCAGGCCACTAGTTAATAAATAATAATACAAGAATAAACTCTGTGTTTCATGTACTCACAACTGTAAACCTACTTTTGCCTCACCCTGTTCAATAGCGTTATCAACTGTAGTCATCCTGTTATACGTTAGAGCCTCAGACTTTATCTTATAACTGAAAGTTTGTACAGTTTACCAAACACTTCCTATTTCCTTCCCCCACCCCCAGCAATCACTTTTCTACTGTTTCAATGTTTCATTTTATTTTTAGATTAGAGGCCTGGTGCATGAGATTCATGCACTCAGGGGGGTCCCTCATCCCAGCCTGTGCCCTCTTGCAGTCTGGGAGCCCTTGAGGGATGTCCCACTGATAGCTTAGGCCAGCTCAAGCTGGCAGTCGGACAGTCTTAGTGCTGCTGCAGAGGCAGGAGAGTTTCCTGCCACTGCCGCTGTGCTCGCCAGCCGTGAGCCCGGCTTCTGGCTGAGCGGCGCTCCTCCTGTGGGAGTGCACTGACCACCAGGGGGCAGCTCCTGCGTTGTCTGCCCCTGGTGGTCAGTGCACGTTATAGCAACAAGTCGTTCCGCCGTTCGGTTGATTTGCATATTAGCCTTTTATTATATACTAGAGGCCCGATGCACAAAATTCGTGCAAGGGGCTTGGCCCTTGCAGCCCCGGCTTCATCCAGAAGATTGTCTGGATGGCCGTTCTACCATTCAGTCTAATTAGCATATCAGCTCTTTATTATATAGGAGGATTCCACATATAAGTAATGCCAAGCACTATTTGTCTTCCTCTGTCTTATTTCACTTAGCATAATGCCTTCTAGTTCATCCATGTTGTCACAATGACAGGATTTCCTTCTTTTTAAAGCCAAATAATATTCCACTGTATACATATCACATTTTCTTTATCCATTCATCTGTCAAGTGGCAATTAGGTTGTTTCCATACCTTAGTTATTATGAATAATGCCAAAATGAATACAGAAGTGCAGATACCTCTTTGAGATAATTGTTTCATTTCGTTTAGATATATCCCCAGGGATAGGATTGCTAGATCACATGTTAGTTCTATTTATACTTTCTTGAGGAACCTCCATGCTGTTTTCCATAGTGGCTGCACCAACTTACATTCCAACCAACATTGCACAAGGTTCCCTTTACTCCACATCCATACCAGCAAATCTACTTCTTGTTTGTTATTAAGCTCACTATAAATGAAGGCTTTTGCATTCAAATGAGGTTTGTCCCCATCTAAAGAGAAAAAGGCAAGAGTGTTTGCAAAACTGAAATGTGGCCAGTGGGAGCAGAGCAGTGTGGCAGGATTGGCTGGCTGTGCCCTGTTAGCAGATTCTGCCTCTAGCTTTTCTTCATGCCCTATTTCTTCCTGTCTTGCCTTTCCTCCTGTTACCAGCATTCTCTATAAAAATCATCATCATCACCATCACCATTAGCAACCATAAATACATAATTAATAAAATAGCAATGCATAGCAAGTCTCCTCTGGTAGAGAAACAAGACACAGGAGTAAAATATGCATCATAACTCAGGATAGCAAGAGCCAATGATTGGCACATGGGCATATTTACTTTCTAAAGTAAATATATTCATTTGTAAGTATAACATTGAAGACTAGCCTATTTTTTTCCATTAGATTCTGCTTTCCTGTTTTCCCATCTTTCTTCTCTTACTCAATCACCTCTTTCTAAGTCTCTCAACCATCATCCCTTTAACTTGCTGAAAAATAACTCAGGAAGCACACCTGGAACCTGGGTACCCATCTTACTGCTTCTGCACCCTGTGGCCTGCGCTAGTGCATTCAGAACCCACTCACTTCAATTTTGTGAGCAGACAGGAGCATTTCCGAAGTCAATTTTATTAGAGGACAAAGAATTGAATGCATCCAAAACCATTTACCCAGCCTCTTCAAATGTGCTCAGATCATATATAATTTAAGTGTTCTGGTTTGGAGATAAAACATATTTAAGACTTATGAAATCTTAAAAGACAAGATTTTAAATGTGTGGCTTTGCTGAACATAGATCAAATTTATAGGCATTGAAGGCCTGCCCACCATCAATTTAATGGATGACAGAGCAGCTAAAAATGTTTTATCAATATTTGTTTGCTGCAAAGGAAAAAAAATCTGTCCACTCAATTAGCACATAGAGAGAAAATGAAAGTGATGCTGTTAATGCATTTGTTGGAGTTATCCCCACACCTAGGTTTTATTTAAATCAAATGGTGCAGCTGTATTGATTTTATCCCATTTTTAAATGCATGTGTTATGATGAATCAAACCATTTTTTGGTATTATTTCAGGGAGGAACTAATTTTTTTTTTTAGAGTAAAAATTCCGATTTAATTATTGAGCAGGCCATTCCAATACAACAACAAGGGTCAGTAAAAATATAAAATATTCATCTATAGCTGTAGATGATAGGGAGTGTGGAAGTTTCCTTATCTTAACTATCAGCCCATTATCCTGTAGCTTTTATAATAAAAGGAGCATTAATGTCAGACTACAAAAGTTTGGAAAGCTGAAAAATAACTCAGCTAATGGTTATTAGCTGATAATCTTTGACATATGACAAAGATTAGTTTCAAAGCACATAAAGTTACGGGCAAACTGGGCTGATTGAACAGGATAGCTCTGTAATCTGAAAAGGTATCATTAGCAGTGAGGTACGATGGGGTATGGGGTGGCAAAGGACCGAAGTAGTCAATGTGCCAGGAGTGGGTGGGAACAAGGCTCTGTGTAAAGGGACTATCTTCACCATGCAAGAGAAACACGTCAACTTTGACAAGAGTCACAAGCCTTTAATGCAATGGTAGCCTCTGCATAAGAAGCCCAGGGTCCTTTACTTTGTGTCTAGTTTGGACTGGTGGAAGTGCTATAGGGAGGAACTAATTTTGAACAGAGAAATTTTTTCATTTGCACCAGAAACAGCACCTCGAACACATACAATATAAGGCCGAAAGCTCTTATAAACTTCTATTTTCAACTAGAAAATCCATACCAACAACATGTAACTGGCTAAGTCGCTTTTGGTTCTGAAACTTGACTTCTTTACTTCACTTAAACGCCCTGCATGACATGAGAAGTCTCTAGTTATTTATTTTGTTGAAATTTTCTTAAATTGCTCCCTTCACTAAAATGACCTCACAGATTTAATAAGCAAAGTGCATAAAACCCACATTCAATAACAATGATCAGAATAGTTACTTGTGCTAGTAATTTACTATTTGATTCATATAGAGAGTAGGTTAGGTTTTTAATGTAATATTTTAAAATATTGTATGATTCCACTTATGCAAGGTACCTAGAGTAGTCAAGTTCATAGAGGCAGAAGGCAAAATGGTGGTTACCAGGGGGTGGGGGTAGGGTTAAGTAGGGAGGTATTGTTTTATGGGCATAGAGTTTCAGTTGGGGATGATAAAAAAGTTCTGGGATGATAAAAAAAAGTTGCACAACAATGTAAATGGTTTTAATGTCACAGAAGTGTGCACTTAAAAATGTTAAAAATGGAAAACTCTGTTATGTATTTTTTACCACAATAAAAAATAAAACAAAATATGATTTTAGCTACCTTGCTCTCAAAGTAGTAATAGTCAATTAGTGTGACAGGAAATTGAGTCATGTATTCATTGAGCCAAAGACTATACTTAGGTTTTAAAAGGAGACATACTAGTATGCCCCTTGTTCAATAGAGTCTACTTTTTATAGTAGGGTCAACTTTCAGAATTTTTTAAATTTATAACTATTTCAGTGGCAAAACTTTATTTTTTATAGTAAAAATGTGCTTCTTAGAGGTTTATTTGGCCTCTCCTTTGCCCTACTTGAAAAGATGTACCTTGAAACCATGTATCAGACCATTCTATGCCTAAGAGAAGAAAGGTAGAGATCTACTTAAAGAATGGGAAGAATTATAGGAAGTTCAGAAAGGAGATAGAATAGCACTTATCAATATCTGAAATTATAGTGTACCTTTGTTCATCTATTTTCTCTCTCTTTTACTCCTCCTTCCACACATATAAGCAAGAATTTGACTTCTGTTGGCACTGAGGTTTTATCTATGGTATTCCCTATATACCATCAGCACCTTGCATGGTTATTAGCTGATTCATAAATGTTTGCTGAATGAGAAAATAAATGAAACGATGAGAAGTCTGGTGATATGAAGGTACTAGAATTATGTCAAAGGTCAGATTTCTAGTACTTTCTTTGGCACCACTATTAATTGTAAATTGAGGAGGTGCTAGACAATATCATCGATAGAAGGGTTAGCAGCAGATTAATACAGCTGAAAAGAGAATTCGTAATGAGAACAAGGGCAACATAAAATATTCAGAAGATAGCATGTAGAGACAAAATAATAGAAAATAAAGAATAGAAGGTAAGAAACATGAGATACACTATAATGTATTTCCAGAAGAAAAAGAGAGTAAGAAAGAGATAGAAATGATATTTGAAGCTAATAATTATCCAAAACCAATCCACCAAACCAAAAACATCAAGCCACAGATGGAAAAAACAAACAAACAAAAAACACAAAAAAATACACCCTAAAACCTATTAACCTAAATCAGATAATTACAAAGTAAACCACTTTAGGCTTATCATAATAAAACTACAGGATACCAAGAACCAAGAGAAAGTCTTAAAAGCAACCAGATGGGATAGCAGGGACATTATTTACTTTCAAATGAGCAACAATGAGCTAGCTGACAGTTGACTTTTCAATAAAAACAATGGAAGACAGAAAATCATGAAATAATATTTTTAAAGTGGCAAAAAAAAATAACTGTCAAGCTAGAGAAAGTATATATAAAAAATGAGAGCAACATAAAGATAGTTTTAGACAAACAAAACAGAGTATTTTTACAGATAAATGGAAAACTATACAAAGCTAGATATTGCCCTAGTGTATCAGTAATTGTAGTAAAATAAAGACTTATAAAATAGATCGTCTGACTTTATTATAATTTAACACAACTACATACTCCTTACAACAGACAGATATAATACAAGATGTCCCCAAGAATGTATACAACACACATTTTAACAGCTGATAGCTTAATTTTGGAAATGAAATGTATTTTAATAAACACTGCCTTTATAATTATTCAAAGTAGGTGTATACATTTTTGGGGACACCTTATATATACGGATACTTTAAAGTTGAAAGTAAAAGAATGAAAATAAATACGCCATAAAAATACTTAACCAAAAGGAAGCCAGTATACGGGAAAACAGTCATTAAAGAGAAATACTGCTAGAAAAAATACTGGCGTATCATGTGAGAACAGGCCAATTTACCAGAAAGATATAAGAATTCTGGTTATTTATGCACTAGTTTTATAACCTAAAAAATAAAATAAAATAAAATAATTCTTGACAGGACTGTTGGAAAAAATAAACAAATATATAATCATAAGGAACACTTTTGTATAAAGGGCAATCCAGGCAGAGGGAACAGCCAGTTCCAAGACCCTAAATCAGCAATGAACTTGGCCTGTTAAAGAAGCAGGGAAAAGGTTCATGTGAACTGAGCACAGCGAGCACAGGGTAGAATGGAGGGCAGACAGGAGGAAAACAGGTCTGATCGTGCTCATCGGGAACTTTGATTTTATTCTAATGGGATGTGACGTCCTGGGAGGGTTTCAGCAGAAAAGAGCATGCTAGCCTTTCTCCATCGTTATCTCATCTTTATTTTTCGTTGTTTGTTGGTCTAGTTTTTCCTGCAAAAGTTAGGCTTTCTCTCCAGGGTGGAGGGATGTGGCTACGTAACAAAGTAAATCCCAAGTTATAAAAAGCATGGAGGCCACATGGCTGACCAGGGAACAGCCCTGTTGTTGGTCATGGCCAAGGTCTGTGGCTCTGCAGCGTGCTGGGCTCGTGGCCTGGGCAGGTCACTAACCCTCTATGTCACAGTGCCTTCATTTTCTGAACAGGGACATGATAAGGGCACCCATGTTGCAGAATTGATATAAATGTTAAGTGAAATCTTGCATAAAAACTTAGCACAGGGAATAGCCCAGTGGAAGCACTTTCAAAAAATTAGCTTTACTATGATAAAGGTATCTTAGACTGAAAAGTCCATTTACTCATTCAAAGCAGAGACTCCCTGATCACCCCTAGTTCAAGTCTGTTCCTGAGGCCCAGCAGCAGTGTCTCCTCTGCTGCAGGAGCCCAGCTGTAGCCTCCTTATAAAGAATCTCTAGCCCTGGCCAGTTTGGCTCAGTGGATAGAGCATCACCCTGTGGACCGAAGGGTCCCAGGTTTGATTCTGGTCAAGGGCATGTACCTTAGTTGCAGGCTCCTCCCTGGCCAGGCCCTGGTCAGGGTGCATGCAGGAGGCAACCAATGGATATGTTTCTCCCACATCAATATTTTTCTCTGTCTTTCCCTCTCCCACTCTCTCTAAAAATCAATGGAAAAAATACTCTCGGGTGAGGATTTAAAAAACAAAATGCCAAGAATACCAAATAACTTTCTTTTTTTTTAAAAAAATACATTTTTATTGATTTCAGAGAGGAAGGGAGAGAGAGATAGAAACATTATTGATGACAGAGAATCATTGATTGGTTGCCTCCTGCACACCCCTTACTGGGGATCAAGCCTGCAACCCAGGCATGTGCCCTTGACCGAAATCAAACCTGGGACCCTTCAGTCTGCAGGCCAACGCTCTATCCACTGAGCCAAACCAGCTAGGGTCCAAATAACTTGCTTTAAAAAATAATCTCTGAGGGAAAAGAAAAGGAGGGCCCTAACTGGTTTGGCTCAGAGGGTAGAGTGTCGGCCTGCGGACTGAAGGGTCCAAGGTTCGATTCTGGTCAAGGGCATGTACCTTGGTTGCAGGTACATTCCTAGTAGGGGGTGTGCAAAAGGCAGCTGATTGATGTTTTTCTCTCATCGATGTTTCTAACTCTCTATCCCTCTCCTTTCCTCTCTGTAAAAAATTAATAAAATATATTTTTTTTTTTAAAAAAAAGAGGAGGGAAAGAGGGAAGGAAGGAGGGAGGGAAAAAAGTAAGGAGGGAGGGACATGATAGTGGTAGAGTGTTAGAATTCTAGGTATTTTTTGTTTCCCTTCTTTTATATTCATGGCACGGTCTCACTGATCTTATAACTTATTCTCTATACCTGTTCAGACCTTCTAAAGGATGCCCTGCTCTGCCAGGAGGTAGTGTGGGGTGTGATAGGAGGAACCCTACGCATTAGGCCCTCTTCAACCCAATTAGGCTCTCTCAGCCCAAACCAGTCATTAAACTGCCTCTTGAGCTAATTGGGTCTCTGCTGGATGACTCGGGTGAATAAACACCCAGCACTGCGGAGCTCTGCCCTCTCCAGGCTCCTCTTCACGGAGCGCCAGGATAGAGAGTCGTGGTTTATGTGACCTGATGGCGGCAGGTCACCACGCAGCCTCTGGGTCTCACTGCCACGGAGCCCGACAGACTCTGGAGGAAGGAAGGACACGTCTCAAGTCTGGACGCCTCTCATGCTGCAGCTTCCTCGGTGTGACCACGGTCCTCTGTCCCCGTGGGCCCTCCCGCGATGTCTCAGTTTTCTGTGGGATCCTGTCAAACCACGGCCCAGGGCGGTGGCTGCTCTGCTGGCCTGTCAGGTCCTGGAGCTTCATCAGGGCTAGGGAGAGAAGTCACTTTACCTCTCCAGACCTCAATGCCCTCAGCTCTTCGCTCACGAATTGAGGAAGTCGGAAAAGCTGGCCCCTGAGTCCATGTCGGTGCCTAGCTCGGTTACTTGGAGGTGCTCAGGATGGAGAGCTCATGTTCTCCATGGACCTCCTTCCTCTCCCACTGCCTCCCGTGCAGGCATTTCCAACAACCCCCTTAGCATTGACTTTATGGCTCTGGCCAGGGACTTGCGGCCGAGGCCAGTCGGCCCGAAACAGGCGTCATCCTGTGATTTTACTTTAATTCACTAGAATTCTCTTAGGTTTGGGGACAAAGCCTGGGTTAATTAAAAAATATTCTCTTTTGCCTTACGGATCAGTGAGTGTCCCATGGATACATTCCACTTAGGGAATCCATGTGAAGAATTGCTTAACCGAAGGCAGGATTTGAGTGTTTCTGGGTCTTCTGGCCAAACTGCTCATGATAGCATATTGATAGCACGTGCTGAGACTTTGTCCATTAGTGAGTTGCACTCCATTCCTCAATTGCCCTCCATCCCACCGTCCTCAGCCCAGGAAGCTGAGGAGGCAGGTGCTGGCTCCACTGACCTCCCACATCCCAAGGGGGGGCTCATCCATTGGCGCTAATCCCCCTGCGCTCGCTCTGTGACCTTGAGGAAGTAGCTTAGCCTCCCGTGGCCACCATCTCCTTATTTGTGAAATGGGGTCGGCGCACTAGCTCATCTTGCCAGTCCTTTTTATCTAGAAAGCTGTCATCTTTCTTGCTTTTGTCAATGAAGCCCAGCTGGACCTAGGCCCTGGGGAGCTGTTAAAGAGCAGAACAGCTGCTGAGCCTGGGAGGCGAGATGGGACACCACAAAAAGAAAAGGTCCGCCGAGGGACAAGGCCGCTGCGCTGCTTGTAAAATTTTACTCTCAACTCCAGAGCGCTGTTTCCGGTCCCATCTCGGGGTCCCAAAGGGATGTCTGAGCCAGCGGCCGACTCCGTGAGCGAGGCGAGCATGCCTCGTGCAGGCTGAATTTGGGAGGGGGCTGTCACTGGAAACAACCCTCCCCCCACCCCCTCCTGCTCTCACCCTGGACCCCAGGCACCAGCTGAACACATGCATCTCTGACTGCCTGCTGTCGCCAGTCCACTGCCTTTCTGGGCGCAGTGTCCACATTGGCACATAGCCTTCACGGCTCTCGTTCACCCTTCCTCCGGCACAAGACGTGTCCTGTGCGTCTCTCATGTCCTTGGACAATGCCCTGTTCTCTCTCTCCCCTTGGCCCGGCAGCGCATTGCCTCATTTCAACGTCAGGTCCGCATAGCCAAGATGAATGGGGGGAAGCTTGGCTCAGATGCCTGGGGAGTTACGGCGCAGCCCACGCGTCACGCACAGTTTTTGCTTTCTCAGCAGCTATGGAAAGTGGTCCAGGAGCCTCCCAGGCTGACGTCAACATAAGCCTCAACAATGAGCCTGACTGCTTGGTGGTGCTATCTGACCAGGTGCCCGATGACACATCGCTTTGGTTGCCACAGCTTCCGGCTTGGAGACGGGGGACTCTTAACAAAGCAGGAATGTCTCAGATCTTGGCCCCAGTGATCTCTATCCCAGCAACCAGAATTGGCTTGTACATTCTGTTTTAACTTCAGGACACAGGGTGTGCCAGGGAACAAGGCATTCATCTATTAACTTTCAAGTCAAATCATCTGATATTTATGGGTGCCGACGTCCTTACAAATGAGGGTGCCCTTTCTTAATGCTGCTGGTGAATATCAGCCCGGGAGGGGAATTGTGTACAAACAAAAAAAACCTGTCCTTTCCTCCTACGCTCTACTTCCCGGAAAACCTTACCCTCAGACTTCACAATCCTGTTTTGTTTTTGTGTTTTCATGGACAGACCTGTTCAGAAGCTTTAAGGAAGTCAAGTGGTGAGTTTGGCCGAATATGACCAACACAAAACAAAAACTACTCTACAAAATGCCTTCACTGGTGTTCCCTTTCCTTGCGCCTTAATCGTAGTTATTGATAACAGCACAGAACTAGGTGACTGCCCACTCTATCTGTGTTTTGAAATCCTTGCCTCCTGAAACAATTAAACACGGGGAGGAGGGGGCAGGAGGCATTTCTTCCCTGCAGCTCAGATGGGCTTCTGTTGGAATTCTCTCTCCAGTTTGCAGGCCGTGGGTCGTTGCTCTGTCCACTTTTGGGACAGCCACAGAGCCTCCTGCTACTGGAACTTATTTGTGTTATGCTCACAGGCTTGGATTTTGACTATGAAACCTTTAGTCCACAGCCAAGTCACCGAGATGCTCTTTCCTCACATTCTTTCAGCTCCTCCCTATACCCGGCTCCCTGGACTTCATAGTTCAGTGGCTTCCAGACTCACCTAGGCAATAGCCTGGTCCTGTTAATAAGTGGCATTCCTCTCACTCTGGTTAGGATAACAACAGTCATTTGGGAGTGGCCTAGAGTCACGTGTCCCTTGCAGAGAACACAGCCTGCTCCTCGGAGACCTAGGGTGGAAGACAGCCACTGCGGCCATTCTGCCAGCGCCGATTGTTTAAGAACACCTAACTGTGAAGACTAGGGACATTGCGTCATTTATGCTGAGGTCTGCAAGCTCCGAGCATCCCCATTTGCCTCCTGGGACCCTTGTCTGCTAAGCTGGTAAAGACTTGCCATCACAAGGGATAACAGTTAACAACAAGGCCAGAGATCAGGGACTGACCCCTGGCCTGTCCTTGTCTGTGTGATTTGGGGCAAGCTATTTATCCTCCTATGATTTAGCTTTCTCATCTGAAAAAAATAGGGAAAATCAAATTACTTAATCCCATTGGGTGGTTGTGAGGATTAAATGGAATGATGCATGTAATGTAACCAAAGATCTTAATATGTGCCCCATCTTGATTGGGTCTCCCTGACTTACAGTGACTAGATTTACACTCCTAGCTGTCCTCAACTTGAGAACAGAGACAGTGTGGACAGGCTGTGAACTCCTAGCACAAAACCCGGCACATAAAAAGCACCTGCAAATGTAAACTATGATTATTCATAAGAAATGTATTGAGGTGAGACCCAGCTGGTGTGGCTCAGTGGTTGAGCATTGACCTATGAATCAGGAGGTCATGGTTTGATTTTCAGTAGGGCACATGCCCGGCAGCCGATTAATGATTCTTCTCATCATTAATGTTTCTTTTTCTCCCTCTTCCTCCCTCTTCCTGCCTCTCTAAAAATCAAAACATTTTTAAAAAGAAATGTATTGAGGATACCGTTTCCCACCTGATGTTCCTGGGCTCGCTCTGTGAAGGTTATGTCTGTGACAATGAGGACTGCAGATGCTGGCACGCTGTCCTGGGGAAGAGTGACTGTTCTCTCCACTGCAGGAGCGGGGACAGCTGACAGCAGTGAGCATGACTTGTCATCGATGCTAAAGAGTTCTTCCTAAAGTGCCAGGACCCGCCTTCCAATCACACGTGGGGCTGCTGGAGAAGCACGCTCTCCCTCCTGCTCGAGAGGCTGAGTGACAGCAAAGCTCACATGTGCTTTGGGCCCTTGCCTGTTTGGACTCAGATGACAGGCACACATGAGCTCCATAGATACAGATGGGCCCAGCAGGGATAATCTCCTCTTCTTTTGGACTAATTATCTGCGGTGACTTATGCACAGACACTGGGATCAGTCGCGTGCCCAGCTGACTCTCTAGCAGGAAGAACAAGATAAGAAATGACAAGCGCTAGTTAACTCGGACTCTGTCCTTCCAGCCAGGATGCTCACACTGTCCAGCCAGCCCCAGGACAAGGTCCAGCCATCCTCATTCTCCATTCCCTGGTCTGGTGAGACTTCCGCCCCAGGGCTAGTACGCCCTGATGCCAATGGCCTGTGGAGAGATCCTGGATGGAGGCCACCCAGGGGAGCTGGCACAGGTAATAGGATTCTCAGTGGGCTTGTTTCTGTTGCCTCAGATGAGTGCCTGAGACACAAAACTAAAGCATGGGGTGTCACTAGCTCCCTCTTCTCAAGGAAGCTATACATAACTGAGGTCTAGACCCTCCCTCTGTAGGTTACTAAGAAGCAACCCATCAACTCTGCTATCCATCCAAAATGCCAGGCCAGCCCCTCTCCTCACCACTTCCCAAGTAAAGTATGAGAAGAAGAAAAGAACATCATCTACCCACTAGGGCAAATCTTATAACTAGTCATTTTTTTTCTTTCTCTCTTTGGGGGACTCCCCTCAAAAACAAAAGAAAAGAAAGTCTCCAAGAAAATCAAGCCAAAAACACAGGGTGTGCAGAGAGAAGGAGCTGGCATCTCATTCTGTGGGTGGATGTCAGCATGTGTCTCTCTGGGCAGCAGGCCACTCCACCCACCAGGCAGAGCATGGCGTGAGGGGCAGCCCCAGGTAGGGAGGATGGGCGCATCTCTACGCTGTGGAGGCGTTCTCCAGCCAAGAGCACAGGGAAGGAGATCTCGGCGCTGGGGGGCTGGGGGTACCCCGCTGGGAGAGGCAGCACAGGGGGCAAGTTTGGAAGGGGTCTGGCTCTGGGAGAAGGGAGAGAGATAAGCATTAAGCCAGAAATGAGCTTGAAGTTTTAAACTAGACTAAACTGACCTGGATTTTTAGATAACTGAAAGTTGTAAAAAAGCAATGCATTCTTCCTGAGACTTCATTAAGGAATGAGAAATAGAGAGTTGATAGAGAATGGCTGACAGCAACAATGGGGAGATGAATCCATCCTCCATTCCATGTTTGTGCCTCACCAAATATCATACGTACAAATGACAACTATCTAGCAATCCTGAGACCCTCACAAGGCAAATGGATTCAGAATAATATGTTGACTCTGTTGAAATATAAAATTATAAACTCTTGCTTAACTTCTCTGGTAGAAAGCTAATACCTCCTATTTCTTAATTTTTTCACTTATTACAGAGAAAGAAAAATGCACACAATTCCCTCTTAAGCGATTTTCCTTTAAAGGTTCAAACCTTCAGATGTTTACATGTCTGCTAGAGTTTGTCATTTGATTAATAAGTAATGTTATTTGGGAGATATTGGAACAAGTGCTATTTTCTTTGGACATGCTAGGAAATAACCAAAGCATTTTACCCCCTGTTAAAGCTTTAGATGGTTATATAATATTTATATATTGTGTTACTTTGTAAACTTTTAAGAAACCAAGCCTAAAAAATGAAGAAAACTCCAAACATTAATCAAAGGGCCAAAGAGGTAATCAAATGTGGCTTGTTTTCATGCAAACTACCAATATATAATAGAAGTAATGCTCTTACCCTTTGCTCAAGAGGCCCCACTTATCCTAGGGGGAGAGAGATACAGCTAGTGCCAGACAGTTGCCATGGTAACTGCTATGTTCTTGATGTTGGGTCAAAAAGTCCAGGGCAAAGGATATTGAAAGATTGATATTGTGGTTGTGGGGAGGATTTTACTAAAGAAAGTTTCTTGATTTTTGAATGTTCAGATATTAAAGAGGCTATGGATTATATGGTGGTGGCCTCCAGAAGTGAACCCACCACTTGCAAATCTGACCCGCATCCCTTTAGTAGAATTTCTTTTCTAGATGAATCGCTCCAATGTAGGAAACTAGCCTGGGAAAATGTGGGGGTTAAAAATAAGACTTTATTTTGGCCTCGGATTTTTATTCCATAAGATCCACAAACTTCCCCAGCCCAGAAAGGTCCCGAATGCGGCTGACCTCGTCCATGTACAACCTGGAGGTCCTCAGTGCAAATTACACTTTAAAATTAGCCTAAAATCTTTTCAGGGCTCCTTCTCTGGCTGCTCCTTTGACCACAATGATCTGTAAGCATCCAAAGTTACCGCAGCAAAATCTATGTGTCGACACCAGTGTGACTGCCTCCCCCACGTCCACCCCCGAACACCCCCACCCCTGCACTGCGTCACTCTTGTATGGTTTGCGTGAAGCGATCCTTCCCGCGTGTCTAGTCACGGGCCCCTCCTGATCTAAGCCAGCGGTTCTCAAACGTCAGTGCGCACGAGCCTCACCAGGAGAGCTTCTTCAGTTCCCAGTCCCGGTTTCTGGTCCAGCTGCCTGGGGTGGGGCCTGGAAATTTGCATTTCCAACAAGTTCCCACGTGATCCTGATGCTACTGGGTTTTCTGTTATTTACTGCCCACGGCACCTTAAATGATAACACTAGGTCAGTGGTCGGCAAACTCATTAGTCAACAGAGCCAAATATCAACAGTACAACGATTGAAATTTCTTTGGAGAACCACATTTTTTAAACTTAAACTTCTTCTAACGCCACTTCTTCAAAATGGACTCGCCCAGGCCGTGGTATTTTGTGGAAGAGCCACACTCAAGGGGCCAAAGAGCCGCATGTGGCTCTCGAGCCGCAGTTTGCCGACCACGGCACTAGGTGATTTCCCAGAGTGCTGTGTTACACTCAGAGGATGAACGATCTTCTCTGTGTGCCAGGGGCTGGGGGAGTGGGGTGGACTGCTTTAGAGCAGTGAGACTTAAGCTTGACAACACATCAGAATCACCGGGGGATCTTTAAAAAAAATACTGAGACCTAACCCTTACTCTCAAGGGATTCTAATTGCATTGCTTAGGCTCTCTCCTGCTGCTGCTTGGATCCTAGGCCCTCCCTTGTTTCCCTGTCCCAGCTTTAATAAACGTGCTCTCAAAACCACCTGTTCGCACGTGAAATCTTCCCTGCAGGAAGTGAAGAAACCACGCACCACTGGCCCCCCTGAGGCAGGCCTGCTCCGGTTTTTAGGGATGGTAGCTTTTCTGGGTTCTGCATCTCCGAGTAAAGGACATTGTCCAGTTTTGCATACTGAGCCAAGTGGTTTACCCTGTTCAACTCAAGTAGGAAACCTGAGTAGATAGACGGGCAAGAGGAAAGGTAAACACAAAACAGCACATTATAAAGTACACAATAAAGAGTCGTTTAAGTAAGAGAGATAGTATTTGCCTCTACAATACACTCTGGACAGGGATAATTACAGGTAATAGTTGTATGGTACTCAGACTCTCCCAGTGCTTGTATCTTCCACCTAATGGATTCCTCTTAATGACCTCTGAGGAAGATGCTATCTGGATCCTGATCATTATATAACTGAGATGACTGAAGCTCAGAGAGAGGTTAGTCACAGGTCACAGAGCCAGGGAGTGGGAGAGCTGAGATCCAGACCTGGACAGTCTGGCTCCAGAGTCTGTGCCAAACACTGTGCTGGACGCTGCCCTTCTGTTAATATTGATGCTTGGGATACCTAACTCACCCAACAAAGAGAAGTAGCAACAGGCTTGTGGTGGTCTCTGTCTGGCCTTACCTTCTCTCTTTTTTTTTTCCAAAATATATTTTTTATTGATTTCAGAGAGGAAGAGAGAAGGAGAGAGAGATAAAAACATCAATGATGAGAGAGAATCATTAATCAGCTGCCTCCTGCACACCCCACACTAGGGATTGAGCCCACAACCTGGGCATGTAACCTGACCAGGAATCGAACTGTGACCTCCAGGTTCATAGGTCAACCCTCAACCACTGAGCCACGCCAGTCGGGCTGGCTTATCTTCTCTTTTACCCTAACTCCCCTTTCTCCACTCCTGAGACCCCTCATCACAGTGTGGATACTTGTCATGGGGGCTTCTTGGGTCTTAAGGAAGCATGTCCTTTCTAGATGGCTCAGCGTTTTCCTCCCAGCTGATGTAAACATTAGATAAGAGGACCTATGTAAAGACTGTCAGAAGTGTGCCAGGCATGGTGTGAATGCCCTGTAACTCAGTCACTCACTGAATCCAGGCCTTTGCTTCGAGGACCAGAACCCTTCTACTACCAGTCAGGCACAGTGTCCCGAGGGCTTTTCTTTCAGACTCCCCGGGGCATAAATCTCACTGTTCTGCCTTGGGCAAGTTACTTTGTATCTCTGAGCCTCTGTTTCCCCACCTACACAGTGGGGCTAACAAAGAGATTCAATAATTACAGATATTCTGGGGATCAAATGAAAACTTATGTGGCGTGTTCAGCATGTGGTAAATGCGCCATAGTGGCCAGCATTGCCATTCTGAATAGAAAAAATACTCAATAAATATTTTTAAATAAATTAATGAGTGAGTAGATGAGACAAGTCACTTAGGTCTTAGTTGCTTGTGGAAATTCAGGGAACCTGAAAATATACACTGAGTGGCCAGATTATTATGATCTCTGAACACATAATAATCTGGCCACTCAGTGTCTGTGTGTATGTGCGTGTGTGTGTGTGTGTGTGTGTGTGTGTGTGTGTGTGTGTATACATTAGAGGCCCGGTGCATGAATTCGTGCATGGGTGGGTCTGGCCAGCCTGGCCAGGGGGAGGGGACATGGGCGGTTGGCCGGCCTGCCTGCTGGTCGAACTCCTGGTCGAGGGGACAATTTGCATATTAGCCTTTTATTATATAGGATATACACTGAGTGGCCAGATTATTATGCGTTCAGAGATCATAATAATCTGGCCACTCAGTGTATATTTCTCAGAAAAGACACTTCTCTTTGTAACTTAACTGAGAACCCACGGACCTCGTTTTCTAAGGGTCCCAGTTTTTGTGTTTTGTTTTTTTCATCTTCACAGCAGTGCTGGTATTATATTTTGTGCAATTTCTTTGTAAACGGGAAACACCTCCTCTTCCCACAATATTTTTCAGACTTGCTCCTTACTGCTCCATTATTCTACTTCCTATCTTAGCACGAGGTTGGCCAACAGGCTTGGTTTGTCCAGGATTTCACAGTGTTAGCGTTAAAATTCCTGCCTCTAGGGAGACCCCTCACGTCACCATACTTGGCACTCAGACATGTTTGAATGACAAAAACTTAACATTTGGGTACCAATCATTGCAATAGAGAATGTCTCAAAACGGCTCATTCCTTTGCAACTGACCTTTGCCATCAAACGAGGTAAGTCCTCTCTCTCAGTGTCCTCTTTTGAATATGACCACAGCAAAAGGGTAAACATGAGGATGACTGTGTCTCACTTATGGAAAATAAATTCTCATTTTTTTTGGCAGAAACCAAAATTGGAATTAATATAAAAAGTATGACTCATGTCCCCTCAAGATATTTCCTTTTAAGTTGGATTGTTTAAACAGAAGGAAATGTGACAAAATGCTTATAATGAGGCGAATAACAGCGCGGTCTCATGAAAACGTAATGGTGTGGTTTCAGCTCAGGGTACATCAAAGGCTTGCTGGAAATGTGATTAGACAGTTTCCCAGCATCAGGTTCTACAGCTGTGTGCCTGATCAGAAACATGGGAAAGCTGCTCCCATGGGAAATGAAGAGTATTTCTCACCTAATCCTTGGAAGGCTAGTTCCTCATGTCCAGGCGGATGCCATCCTTAATGAAAATGAATTCCATAGAGCACTTCCTGTCTGTGATAGGATCTTGTTTCCGAGGCGATCTGCCTTGGTGTTCATTTATTAGGACACATCCAAGCAGCTCAGGAGGCACATGGATGTCGTTGGCCTATTGATGACATTTGTTCTGTAGTGTACCTTTCAACCCCTATCAGATCTCATCTATCAGAACCAGTCATGGATATAATATTGAACTGTTTTGAAAAGCTAAATGCAACGCTGAAGTGGAGCAACAAAAAAAACAAACAAACATGTTTGTCCTAGCCGGTTTGGCTCAGTGGACAGAGCGTCGGCCTGCGAACTGAAAGGTCCCGGGTTCAATTCTGGTCAAGGGCACAGGCCCGGGTTGTGGGCTCAGTCCCCAGTGGGGAACTTCCAGGAGGCAGCTGATCCATGATTCTCTCTCATCGTGGATGTTTCTATCTCTCCCTCTTCCTTCCTCTCTGAAATCAATAAAAATATATTAAAAAAACACACATTTTTTATAATGTGGCAGGTGTTGTTATTATAATTCTAAAACATCATTCTCATTCATTCTAATTGCTTTCCAAAGGGAAACTGTCACACCTCAGCGACGCCACCTTGAGACCTCAGTGCCTTCTGATACCATCACTGGACAGACATGAATTATCATTTACTGACACCAAGCCAATGATCACAAACAGGAACCACTTATCTTTCCCCCACCTTCACTCCCAGTTTGACCCTCCCTCCTTCCCCAGCCTCAGTGCTCATCTGAAAGGTTCACTCCTCAGGGTGGCTGGAGTGTCTGCCAGGGGAGAGAAAAGCTAATTTTGATCTAAAAAGTCAACATGAGGAAGACTGAGAGCTTATTCTTCACTATAAATTTTATTGACTATAAGGGCAGACTTAGTTCTGCCACAGGTTTTGTTAAAAGAAGACATCACATCAAGATGTCTTTCTGATCAGGTTAAAACAAAGTTAGCTATGTGCAAAAGTAAGGTGCTGGATGTGAAAAACATCTTCCAGTTTTAAGGGCCAAGGCTCAAGTTAAAAAAACTTCATGGGTCTTACATGCCTGAAAATTTGTTTTTGTTTAAAAACAAACAAAACAAAAAGAAACACATTTTGATCATTTTAAGCCCAGAATGCAGTCACTCTTCAAAAACACAACTTCTAACAGTACTTTGAACAATAATTTGTGGGCTGATATTTCTTTTAAAAGTGACATTCATTATTCGCCAATTGATTTAGCTATCTTGAAAATAGCCAGTAGGGTTAAAAAAAAAATTACTTGACCAGCTTTTGCCTTTTTATTTCTGGAACATATTAATTTTGCTTCAGTAAGCACCTCTGTTCCACGTACAACACTTCTAAAGCTGAAACAAACATAGTGATTAGGTTCACTGTAGTCAAGGTTAATTGTTATCAACCACATATTTCCAATTGGAAATTTAAAATTAGTTTTTCTCCTTCTTAAAAAGCAAACATGAAATGTCTTGAGCAATAAGCAAAGATGACTTTTTAGGGATAGTATTAAAAACCCAATGGTTGCACCATCTTTCTTGGTAGAATTGGAAGGAAATACTGGACATGACTTTCCCTGTGTACTACATTTAGCAAGTGCTACCCAGGAGGAAACACTACCAGGAGAGGCAAATGCATCCTGGGGATTAATGACAGCCCGAGATTGCCAATGGACCGAGTTGACACCCAAAGTCCATTAATTCCAACTAATCATTTTGCCCTAGGATACGCTGTCCAGTTTAGTGGCTCAGCCTACTGTAGCTTGTGCAAATAGCCTAAAATAAACATACTGACTTAGAGTATATATTCCCCTTCCCCCTTCTGCCGTTTGAATTCGGCATTCTGCACAGAAAAATATAAATGTGCTGCTTCTGGGTCAGGTATCACACTAGTGGTTCATTCCCTGTAAAATCAGTAAAGGAAACTATGATAGAAATTTAGAAAAATCCCTTCAGAGTTGGAACTGCCTTACTAGGATTTGAGAATCCAGTGGAAAATCTCGCTTTCAAATCCAACCAAGTTCAGAGCATTGCAGCAAAAACAATACAAGGCTGTATTGTTCAGATTTCACTTAACAAAACAATGTGTGATTTTTTTTAAAAAAAACCAGTTCCCAGGATTTGATAAGTATAAATGGTGGTCGATCATAGTTAATAACCACTGAGCATCACACCTTTATGCTCTTTTTAAAAAAATTCTGTTTTCAAACTATAAAATTACTTTGGTAAAACACAAACATGGCACACATTTCTACTTCTCCCAAAGCTATAGAGAAGTTCTGGTGCCTTTATGAGGGATTAGAAAGAAAATGTTCTGCAGTCATAAGCTAAGGTTTGCCCTCCCCACTTTGCTCAGTGACCCCCACTGAACATTAACCACATTGCAATGAGGTGCTCTCTCCCACCCCCAGAGACTGTGAGCTCCTAAGTTCACCTGCTGTCTCCTGTTGTTTTTGTATCATCTAGTGCCAAGCCCATGGCCTAGCACATAATAGGTGCTTAATTAAAGTGTGTTGAACAAAAGTGTGAGGTTAATATATTCAAGAATCTTCTAAAAGAGAAGCTAAACGGTGACTTGAGACATATATTTGGTCCAAAAGGCAGTATTCACAGCATTTACATTTTGGAAGAGGAAAATATTAGCATTTTTTGCAGGCTGCTTCCCTTCCCCCATTAGTTGTTACTCTTCTTCCCTCAATGTCTTTTAGGGAATAAAATGTAAGACAAACAGCATTGTAGGCCCCTTCCTTTGGCCCCTCCCATGCCCTTCTTATGATTCATGGGGCAAACATATGTCAGTGAACTGGAAATATCAGAAACCCAACTCTCTGATCTATAAATATGAGAGAACTTCTATAAATTAAAACCGAATCCACCTACAGTTATGAGATGCTATTTATTTCCAAGTATTGTGATGCTTGGGAAAGGACAGGAAAACAGTGGGAAATCTCAGAAAAGATAATAAAACATTTCAGAGATGTCAAGGAACTTAGGTTATTTAGGAGAGGTTTTAGAAAAGTGAGAGAATAATCTAAATCTGGAGTGATGAGCAGACATTTGCATGGTGATAGCTAAGGAAGGTTAAAAATGCTTATATCTGGGCTTTTGTTTTGAATGAACATATATTTAGAATACCCCAGAGGTGGAATGTATATTTTTTTAAAAGATGGTTGTGCTGACATGATAGAAAAATGCCAATGAGAAGTCTGCCCAAATATCCGTCAGTAACTGTCCACACTAGATTGCCAGGATCCATGCCAGGGCCTATCTCAGGAGCAGCGGCTGAGCCACGCTATCCTGCCTCACTTGTGCAGGAGCCGGGTCCCAAATGTCTTGAGCAACAAGCAAAGATGGCTTTTAGGGATAGTATTAGAAACCCAGTGGTTGCACCAACCTTCATGGTAGATTTGGAAGAAAACAGTATCTTTTTTCCTATTATATGAATCCTAAATCTATACATCTAGTCCAAATTCCTTTACCTTTGATGTAACCTAAGCATGGGAGTGGTATCCCATAACCTTTGCCATACTCTAGAAACAAGTCACAACTCACACCAAACATAGTCAAAAGAAGGTTACACACGGGCAAGAGAGTCATTGAGAGTCCTCTTAGAATTCTAACACACTGACCTTCAAATTTACCTATCCAATTGCCTCCTAGATCTCAGTATCTGAAACATCACAACTATCAACAAATTATGTCCAAAAGCAGATCAATAATCTTTGCTTCAAAACTTGCCCTCCCTCCTCTTTTCCAAAGCTCAGTTAACATTAACTTAGTCACTCGAGTCAAAAACCATGGCAGTCATCTTTGATTCCTCATTTCTTCTCACCATTCTGACAACACCAAGTTGAACTGATCCCCATTTTCATCTCTACTGAGTCTGCGTTTATCAGGCCATAGTCTTTTACCTGGACAACTATAATAGTCCTTAAGTCTTTAAGCTGGTTCCCATACTTATATCTTGCCCATTCAAATCTACACTATAGTCGACGTTTTTATCTTAGTTCAATTTAGCTCCTTTTGCAGCTTTTTGAAGCTCTGGAGAAATGTGGCAACGAGCACTTTCTATGAGGACGGGATAGAACTTTCAAAGCTTTATGCAGCCAGGCCAACAGAACAAGCTTAGCCACCCTCACAGCGGGGTACTGAGCTTTGAGGCCAACCTTGGATATGAATAACTGGTCTACACATCTGTCATTCATTCTATTCATTGTGCATCTTGCTTAGAGACACCAGGTTGAAAATATAGTCAGTGCCTGTAGATCACAGATGTTATTTTTACAATGTTTATCAAAATAAACGCCAAATTTAGGAGAATTGGCAAATTCATGCACTGCCCTATCAGCTAGATCATCTTTCAGGAATCACTTAGCCTCTTCTATCGAGTTTTTAATGAGACCATTCACCTGCCCATAGCTATCCCTTAGCAAAGCTAAGAGGATTTGTGAGGAAATTTCTCCAATCCTATTAGAAAAATGGTGTGTAGTCAATTCACTAAATTATTTTTTCATATCAGATAGATATGTTCTGATAACTTCTACATTTTGTTGATTTTCGGGTTTGAACACCTACAAACTACTTTAGTAACCAACACGAAAAATCCACCTCAGCTTTGCAGTTTCTTTAGGCTAATTTCTTAAACTTTTACAGCTCGTGCCAAAAAAAAGAATGTAATATTGTTCTGATTTATCTCATATTTTGTCAGAACCCTTTCATCAGAATTAATGAGCCGGATACCTTGCTCCAAAGTATGTGAAAGGCATGGTTTTTAAGGAATTCTGCCACAAAGTTGAAACTAAATCAGCCTGTGTGTCTGGGGGAAAAAAAAATATATCATTCTATGAAAGCAATAACTATCCCTTTCTCAGCAAATGTACGATGATGGATCACAGAGAAAAAATTACTTGATCTATTTGTGTGCAATAAAATAGTTGAAGGCATTTCTATTTTCTGATTCCTCCTTCCAAGTTCTGTCGAAAGACCAAGACCAGTGGATGAACGGCTCTGGGGGTGGGTCTGAGTTTCCTGAAGAGCTGCAGGCTGTGGTGGCCGAGCCATTGTTCTCCCCTTGCCCTCCCTTACCTGTGTTAACCAGGGTGTGTCTGCTCCCAGGACTGCCTGGCTCCCTCAGCAACCAGTCCGGACTCTTTTCCAAGGACCTCCAGTGGCAGAAAGCTGGTACTTCAAGACCAGCTTGACAGGCTGCCTGGGGAGCCGCGGGGCTGAGCGATTTCTCAACCTCCATCTGCCTTTCCTGTGAACAAAGGGAGTTGGAGCTGAGAATCCTAACTGTGCAACAGATCATGAACCATCTATCTCAAACATTCCGCGCTGCTGAAAATGGTGTCAAATTATGAGCCAAGAGCTCCACAGTCACTTCCTCTTCCTCAAAACCCAATATACAGATGAGAAACTGAGGCAAAGAGCTGATAGGTGAATTACCTGACGTCTGGTCCGTGATGAAGCCAGGTTTGAGCCAGGTCTATCTTCTTTAGTCGCTTTCATACCTAAGTGTACATCAGACTCACCGAGGGGCTTTTAAAAACATAGATGCCTGGTCTGGTCCCATAGTCCATGTGGCCCTACAACCTGTATTTTAATGATCTGTCCCTGGTTATTGTGCTGTCTCCAAGTTGAGATTCCAGCTTCAACAGACATGCATTTGATCAATGACTTTTGTGGGGATATTATTTTCTCAGTCTGGCTTAAGTTTTGATGGTACAGATTAGGGCTTAAACAAATATAGCCAGTCTAAGAATGACAACTTGTAAGCAAGTGTACTTAATAGTATCCTTAGGACACTGTTAATCCAGGATCTGGTACATGGTAGATGTTCAATAAAGTTTGCTGAATGGAATTGAAATAAATTAGAAGTGAATGCAGGGATTCAAACAGATTCTTGTACATCCATGTTCATAGGAGCACAATTCACAATAGCCAAAAGGTGGACCCAACCCAAATGTCCATTAATAACTGAATGGAGAAGCAAGTGTGATATATACACACAATGGAATATTATTCAGCCTTAAAAGGAAGAAAATTCTGACATATTATACAATATAGATAAACCTTGAAAACACTATGATAAGTGAAGTATGCCAGTCACAAAAGAACAAATATTACAGGATTCCATTGATATGAGGTGCCTAGAGTAAACAAATTCATAGAGACAGAAAGTAGAGAAGAGGTTATGGTTACCTGGGACTGGGAGAAAGGACATTGGGGAATTATTGTTTAATGAGCACAGAGATTCAGTTGGAGATGATAAAAAAGTTCTAAATTTCGATGGTGGGATAGCTGCACAATAGTAAGAACTTTGCGGAACTGTATACTTCAAAATAGTTCAAGTGCCAGATTTTATGTTATGTATTTTTAACCACAATTAAAAAATTTTTAAAGAATTCTTTTCATTAGGCTTAAGTAATTCCCTGTGATGTATGAATTCATGAAACTTGGCAGATTTTCCCATTATTTTAACCAACTGAACAATTCTATCCACCTCCAAAATCTCTTTTTTAAGCCATTCTTCTTTATGGAAAGTTCAACTATTTTATCTGGCTTAGGCAACAGATTCTGAAACAGATACATCCTCAAGTTGTGGTTTGCAAATTTGACACCCATAAACTATTCCCATTTTGTATTTGTTTGGTTTGATTTTTGAAATCTTTCGTGGCAAAGAGCTCTTGAAGAAAGCAAAGGAAATGTGCTAAGTACCGTAGGTGATCTATCGGTGGAATAACTTGACCTTATGGATGCTTAATGAAGCTGGACTCCCATCAGCAGTGGAAGTGGTTTTAATAGGAAAGCAGCTATACGAAGCCATATGTGGCACTGCACATTTGTTTTGTTATATAAAATCAATGTTTTCTTTTTTTTAATGAAGCAATAATGCACTTAATGTCATCTGCAAGATGTTTAGGGAACCTCATATTTCTTCCCACATTTAACATTTTCCTGCAGGAACAGTCAAATCCTGTAGGAATGCTAAAAGCCCTTGGTACATTAAGTACCATGTTTTTTAATAAACAATTTATATGTATAGCCCCTGAAAATTCTACTTGGCTATTTTGCCAGCAGAAGACAATCACAAGTCCATTCATTTTTTCCCTGAAATCCCATCAATTTTGGTGTGAGTGGGAAGGCAACCTCTCTTTTCCTGTTTTAAAGCAGTCCTTGCCCAAGAACATAGACACCATGGGGTTTGGTAAGTAAGAACTGCCAAAATAATCAAGCTTGTCTTTTCTCAGTGTTCCTGAATAAGCTTGTCAGTGACGACCGTTCTCCTCTGTGCAAAGCTCTCCCGCCCACGACCGGGTTGTGTTGAACAAACCCAGGAGGAGTGTGACGCTGTGAAAAGAGCACCAGCTCTGAAGCTGGGAAACCAGAATTGAAGTCCCAGCCCAACTAGCAGTGGAATCTTGAGAAATCACTGAACTCTTCCTGGTCTCCGTTTCCTCGTCTGAAAAATGGGCCAATATCTCCTACCTGGCAGGATGACGGTAAGGATTAAATAAGATATCTCATGTGGAAGCACCTAGCGCGTCAACAAATATTAGTTGAATCTTTCTGTAGGACGGTTTTGTACAAGTTGGGTGAGACAGGCTCTGAGTCCTGACGCATTCCCTATGGCTTGTCCTGCCTGAGACACTTCTTGGAGGAAGAGGGGAGTGCGGTGGCACCAGCCTTCCAGGATGACTGGGGTTTCGATCATCAGAGAAAAGAATATAGGGCACCAAGTGTCACTAAAGCACCAAACACTTAAAAAGCAGGATCTCATCCTGGCCAGTGTGGCTCAGTCGGTTGGACGTCGTCCTGGGCACCGAAAAGTTGCTGGTTCGATTCCAGGTCAGGGCACATGCCTGGGTTGTGGGTTTGGTCCCCGGTATAGGGCATGCGGGAGGCAGCCGATCAATGCCTTGCTCTCACATCGATGTTTCTCTCTCCCCTTTTCCCTTCCTCTCTCTCTAAAAATCAATTTAAAAATACTAAAAAACAAAACAAAACAAAACCGAACACAAACCACAAAACCCACACACAAACAAACAAACAAACAAAAACAAAAAACAGAACAAAAAAGACAGTATCTCTTTGGCCCACCACAGCATTGGCCATAAATGTAACTTTTCACATTGTGACCAAATCAGCCTTTTATTGGTGCTAGAGAGAAAGATTTGAACCTGTCCTGCCACCTCTACCACCATAGCTGTCCTACAGAAGATAGAATAAGTCCTGCGCTCTCCTCTTGGCTCTTTAGAGTTTCTTTACTTTTGGTTTCTTGTTTTTATTTTTGTGAAGAAGGCACTGGATTCATAGTCAGATCTGGGTCCATGGCTTTCTTTTCCACTGGAACTCTGGGAGATGAATTTTCCCTTCCTTGCACGCCCTTTCCTTACCTGCCACTGCATGGGACTGGCTGTGCAGGTGCTGCTATTACCAATTTGGCTGGGGCTCCTGAGCTTCCCCTCTTTCAGGGTTGCTAACCCATCCTCATGACCTCATCCCTTAATGATAATAGGCCCCTGACCTTTAGATGACCAGAGAAATATACTAAGGACAAGGTTGGATTTAGCAAAGTTATTGGATAGATTTATTTTATTCCTCTGAAGTTTGTTTTATTTCCTTTGTGGAATACAGAGATAAACAGTTGAAAAAAAAGGCAAAGGAAAGATTGCAATGTAGTAAATTTCACATGATTGGTTGTGGCTAGTAACATCTTGAAAACATTTTCTAACTCTGGAACCTTACTATGTGTAACCAAATGTTAAACCACAATTGAGACTCAAAAGGAAATCTATACTAATAAAAGGGTAATATGCTAATTAGACCAAGTCAACTGGACATCTTCTGGATGTCCGACTTCCTTCCGGACAAAGCCACGGTGGCAGGGGCTGAGGCAGAGGCGGTTAGGGGCAATCAGCCCTGCAGGGGAGCAAGCAGTTAGGGGCGATCAGGCCGGTGCAGGGGAGCAAGCAGTTAGGGGGAAATCAAGCCAGCAGGGGAGGGCAGTTGGAGGTGATCAGACCAGCAGGGGAGCAGTTAGGGGAAATCAGGCAGGCAGGCAGGCGAGCGGTTAGGAGCCAGCTGTCCCGGATTGCGAGAGGGATGTCTGACTGATGGCTTAGGCCCCTGTGGGATCAGGCCTAAACCATCAGTTGGACATCTCCTGAGGGGTCCCAGATTGGAGAGGGTGCAGGCTGGGCTGAGGGACACCCCCACCCACCCCAACCCCCCGTGCATGAATTTCATGCACCGGATCTCTAGTAAATATAGCCAAGTGCCCTAGACTTCCCAGGCAAGGTCCCTTCTCTTTGCTAACGCAGACTTTAGAGAATGGTATATTAATAAGGGGACCAGGCCACACAGAGGCAGAACATGAGGGGGAGGACTTATCTGAGAAAACAAGTTGCTCCACATAAATAGAAAGGGGGGTGGGCCAAGCAGCTCTGGGAATGAAGGAGACAGTGGGAGTTTGACATGAAAGATTTCTTCAGTAGCTCTCAGTGCAAACAAAACAAAACAAAATCAAAGAGGAAGGAGATTTCAAGAGTATAACTGTGGGTTGTGTATTAGATTACCCTGGATACCCATCAAGAAACACAAAAACAGAATGGAATGGTACTTTGGGTTCATGGTTCTGGGTCTTGAAGGCAACTCTGAAAAAAACAACATGGACCACTGGATTTATTGAAATGTGGAAATATAAAAATATTACATTATTTGAGAGAGAGTCTAGAAAGCAGGTCACAAGAGAGCACACTATTTTTATACATTCATATGTATGTTTTTGCATAAGCAAAATTCTAAAAGAACATAAAGTTAAAATTGTACACAGTGGTAATAGCTGGCTAGTAGAATTTTCAGTGCTTTTTCTGTTTCTTTGAATTTTCTAATTGTTTCTACAATGAGTATATTATTTCTGCAACCAAAAGGAGGAAGAAAATAAAATACAATTCAGCCTAGCGGCTTGGGCACAAATGCTCAGTGTTATACTCTGTTCAGGATTATGTTTCGGTCTCCCCCTCATGATAGCTCCTTAAAGAAAATTCTTACTGCCTCTTTCCCACACATGTGTGTCCAGGCCGTGTTTGATTCCCATGCGTGAGGCCACCACACTCGACTATGCCCTTGGAATTCAAGGCAGCTCCCTCTCTGGTGGTCTCTGGGAGGTCACTTGTATGCAAGCTAGTTTTGCATTAAAAATTAGCTTGAGTAGCAGGCTCCCCACTGCACCAGGTGCTGAGGCCGGCAGCTTGAGTGCCATTTAGCAAGCCTGAGACAAATGAAGCATAGCCAGAAGACTGGTGGACCAAACACATTATTCACCATACAAAGAGCTCCTCAAGACACAGCAATTTGCAGTGGTGTTAGGGGAGAGGAAAACGTAAGACACTAGGAAACCACTTTGGGGTCTTTAACTCAAACTGTAGGAAAAGAAAATTAAAAAATGAAATAGAGTAGGTATATATCATTTATCTATATACGATTTCATGTTTATACATGCACACTGAGGGGAAATCAATAAATTGTAAGTAATATCTTTTCCTGAGTTAACCTGAGATTTATACACAGTCATATTGCCATCTTCACTGGCTTAGCAAGAAGTGTTTGTATTTAAAGAAAAATATGTAATTGAGCAAAAGAAGGCTCTATTGTACTTTATGACTTTTGACCTGGAAAGGTAATGCTCAAGGGGAAAATGATGACTATTATTCCCACTACAGACCTTTGAAATGGAAAAAAAAACTAGCCTTTTCAGCTCTACTTCTAGGTATGTGTTTGTAACAAGTATTGTTTGCCTGCCAAGTGCACCACTCCAATTTTACCTGTGAGCGTCAGCCTTCCCCACTCCCAGTCAAGGCTGCTCACAAAGAGTCCATCTCGGCCCCCAGTTACAGAGCTGAGCTACCGTGACAGTGAAGTTCAAGCATAAAGCAGTTAGGTGACAAAGTCCAGAGTTGGCAAGAGATCCCAGACACACAGCTCTCTGCTCCACACAGTGATCCAGGGGTCCAGGTTGTTTTCACCTTGCTATATCCTCACAGTCTTTCTCTATTCTCCCAAGCATGACATACAACTAGTATCATTCTAAATGCAGAAGAAAGAGCTTATGCATTATAGATGATGAATGCCCGAAGGCATTAGGGCTTAATGCTTTCCTGGAATTCCAGGTTGAGAAAGGCTGCTAGAATACTATCTGCAAAGATAAAGCAGATACAACCAGCCCCGTGTCTCCATTTCAGCAGGTGGAAAAGGGACAGAGCAAGCAGAGGGCAAGTGATGGTTCAAAGTGCTGCAGGAGTTGCACATATCATGTCCACTCGCATTGCATTGTTGAAAAACTGGCCAATCTTAGGTCAATGAAGGCTGAGAAACATGTTCTCTAGCTAGATGGCCATGTGTCCAGCTAAAACTTATGGTAATCGTATTTCTAAAAGAACAAAGAGGAAAATATGTATTGGGCGATAAGTAGCAGTGTCTGCTTCAGGCCCAGTAACCTAAGTAGCAATCAACAAACTGTCCCCCACCACACACACACACACACACACACACACACACACACACGAGCAGAGATAGTGCTTGCTCTCCTGGAGACTATCTCCAGGAGTGGAGAAGGGGAGACACATAAAAGCAAATAAACCCACTGACATCCTTCAAGTCCCCAAGCCAAACTGTCCATAAGCTGCCTGTGGGCTTCTAAAATACACAAGCAGATATGTTGCTTCTTTGTTTAAGCCCATTTCAGCTGAGTTTATACCTTTTGCAGCAAAAATGTGTCCTGACTAGAGAACAACATCCCTGTAGGCTGACATAAAATTGTGATGAGGTTTTTATTATCATTAATAATGCAAATCTCAACCAGAATTTATTGGAACTTTATAATGAGTTAGGCACAGTACAAAGATGCTTTCAAACACCTTCTTTTCATCTGCATCACAACACCCTATCACCACATAGCATGTTTCACAATCCCGCTTCTCTATGTAATTTGTTACCTGGTTGGTATTTAATAAAAGACAAATTCTGTGATGACAGAGACCTTGACCATATCTCTAGGGTCTAACACAGTGCTGGCACATAGTAGTTGTGCAATTAACACTATGCATTTGCATCTACGGTCTGCTTTAGCTGCATCCCACACATTTTGAAATGTAGTATCTTATTTATCATTCATCTAAAAACACTTCCTGATTTTCATTATGATTTATCCTTTTACCTGTCAGTTAATTAAAGTATATTTTGAAATATCAAAACATGGGAATTTTATAGTTTCATTTTGTCATTGATTTATAGCTTAATAGTGTTATGATCAAAGAACAGAGAATAGTTGCTTTTCTCTTTTTGTTGTTACATAAAATAATTCAATCTGAAGGCTTTTTCATGGGGGAAGTTGAGCATAGGTGGGGTGAGATCAAATGTTGGGTGGGAGAAAGGTGACCTGAGCTGACATTCTGCATAATAATCAAAGCGATAGGAAATTTGTTTTCTGAGAACAGATCTTGTGCTACTCTGAGCTGGAATAAAAATGGGATCATCTGGTGTGCTGATATGGATAGTCATCCTGCTCCCTATTCTCTGCCTATAAAATTTCTACCTTTTATAGTCCAGTTCAAATGTCCACCTCAGAGTCAAAATGCCTATTGAGTAAATGAATGGATAAAACTGTTTATCAGTTTTCTGTGGGAAAAAAATATTTTAATGCTTTGCAGAATATGTATAAACACTGATCACTATATTATTATTCTCAATCTTATACTTTCATAAAAATTATACTTTTTATTCTTAGGCTTCCATTTCATGCTGCCAGTGATACATGAAATTAAGTCCAGCTGCGCACCCCAGGGTGGCAGGATTTGAATAAACCCAAAATGGTCTTGAACTCCCTTTCATCACCCTCAGCCACGTCCACATTCAACATTACAGAGCACTCTATCTTTAAAAGTCCCGGAGAAGATAAAATTTGTCTCAGTACAACTCTCCTTTCTGTTCAAAATTCTTCCTCACACCTCCGTTAGTCCCTTCTGAAACTACAGAGATCATTGAAACAGGTTTGGGGTTTTACATTTATAAAAGCCCAGTTACCATATCTCAAGCTTTCTTTTAAGGCATCTGCTGTGACTGCCTTCAGTTAGTTCTCCCTTTCCTTCCTTCCTTCCTTCCTTCCTTCCTTCCTTCCTTCCTTCCTTCCTTCCTTCCTTCCTTCCTTCCTCCCTCCCTTCCCTCCCTCCCTCCCTCCCTCCCTCCCTCCCTCCCTCCCTCCCTCCCTCCCTCCTTCCTTCCTTCCTTCCTTCCTTCCTTCCTTCCTTCCTTCCTTCCTTCCTTCCTTCCTTCTCTCTCCTCTCCTCTCTCTTTCCTCAAATAGTTATAGTTCCCAATCTCCAGTGTTCTGGTGCACACCTCCCACCTAGCAAAGCCCCAGGGGGTGCATATGAGGAAAACTAATGTCACTGACTCTGATTCCAAAAAGGCAATTTGTCTGCCATTTTCTTCCCTTTCTCATCCCTGCAACATTGCATGCCACTCCCCGCCTCCCCCCACGCCACCCCACCCAGCATCTTCAGACGCTCGTTATCACTTTTCTCCTCCATGTTTAGAATTCTTTCAAATATGCAGAGAAAGAACAAAAATTCCACCTTCTCTTGAGGGGAGTTTGCATTTGCATTACATTTTCATTTCATTATGTGTCCGCGCAGATCTACAGAGATATGACATCAATTCATTGAGCTGAACATTTTAATTTCACCAAAGGTAAATGCCAGCTGCAGACAGTGCCTTTAACCCATTTGCCCTTACTTGATTCTCTTCTTCAATTCCAAGCATATTTATGGTAATGAGTTAGGCTGGCTGTGCATCTCTCTGACCCTTTTCCCCACAGGCCATGCCGTGTTGGTGCGAGATGTCAGAGAGACATAAATTCCCCTCACGGAGATTTCTAGTGGACACCTCCTCCTCTGGTCTTGATAGCTCTGCAAAACAGCCTCACTTACACTGTCTTTATCCCCAGGGCTTTCACAGGACCAAGGAATGGCAGTTAGACTTCTAGTGGTAACAAGATTTGGAATCGTGGCAGTAATACTAACAGCTAACATTTGTTCAGCCTTTACACCTTGCAAAGGACTTTCGTATTGGCCTATTAATCATCACAGTCACCCTAGAAGCTAGGTGTTGGTGTGATTATTCCCATTTTACAAATAAAGAAATTGATCCCTGGGAAGATGTTATAAATAGTCACAGATTACCCTGCCAGTAAGTAACTGGGCCTGGTCACCAAATTCGAACTTCTGACCCCAGAACCCACGTTCTTATATTGGACTATTAAATCAAAATAGTCTTTAATATCATCTACATGGCGAGCAGTTGGACAGTAAGCATAAAAAGCCTAAAATGTGTGTATATACTGTGTATACCTCTCCTAGTAACTTATTGCAAGAAAATACTCAGAAATATACATAAAATATATTCATAGAAATTTCTGTATAATGTAGAAATGTCATGAAATTAAAAGCTAACTAATGTTTAAAAGTAGGGGGTAATGTAAAAATATTATACTACATTCATAAGATCTGATACCATCTTGCCATTAAGACTATATTCTCAGATGTCATTTAAACAAACAAACAAACAAAAAACAGCATCAAATTGAAAAGGGAACCCACTGCATGAGAGAACATATTTGCCAATGATACATCTGATAAGGGGTTAATTTCCAAAATATATAAAGTACTCATACAACTCAACAAAAGGAAGACAAACCACCCAACTGAAAAATGGGCAAGGGCCTAAATAGACACTTCTCCAAAGAGGACATACAAATGGCCAAGAGACATATGAAAAAAATGCTCAACGTCACTAATTATCATAGAGATGCAAATTTAAACAACAATGAGGTACCACCGCACATTTGCCAGAATGACTACCATCAATAAGTTAACAAACAACAAGTGCTGACGAGGATGTGGAGAAAAAGGAACCCTAATGCACTGCTGCTGGGAATGCAGACTGTTACAACCACTATGGAAAACTGTGCAATTTCCTCAAAAAATTAAAACTGGAACTGCCATTTGACTTCTAGGAATATATCCTAAGAAGCCTGAAACACCAATCAGAAAGAATATATGCAACCTTATGCTCATAGCAGCATTATTTTAGAATAGCTAAGGTCTGGAAACAGCCCAAGTGCCCACCAGTAGATGAGTGGATAAAAACTGTGGTACATTTACACCATGGGATACTATGCAGCTGTAAAAAAGAAAAAAAAAAAGAAAAATAAGGACTTCTTATCTTTTGAGACAGCATGGAGGGACCTGGAGACTACTATGCTAAGCGAAATAAGCCAGTCAGAGAAAGACAAACATGCCAATCAGCTGCCATCCTAGAGGGAAAACACTAAATGCACACACGTGGCATCTGAGACAGAATTTTCCAAGCTTGTCACAAAATCTGTTTCCTCTTCTGACTGGACACATGGCTAGAATATATTTCCCAGCCTCCACTGAAGTTCTAGCCAATGGGATATATAGGCAGAAGTGGCTTGTGCCACTTCCAGGCATGGCCCAAAGAAAAGTGCCCTGCAAAATCCCCCAGGCTCTTAGTTCTTCCACCAGCTGATGCAGACGAGTGTGGCCACCTTAGAAGACTCGGGCTCTAGATGAAAGGTGCCAGGTCCTTGAATCTACCTTGGAGGAGGCTGCTCACTGATCAGGAGCGCAGTTTGGTGTTTTGTATGAACAAGGAATAAATTTGTATTGCGTTTGAACCACGACACAGACAGTTTGTTGCCGGAGTTGACAATAGTCTATGCAATGAAACCTTGAAATGCGGTGCTTTGTTTACATTTTTATAAAGTAATTGAATCAAAAGAAAATAAATCCTCACAATGAGTGCTATTAAATTTTAAAACTCCTTAATTTTCCATGTTTTTTATTATCTTATGACTTTTTCTGCTTTTAAAGTAATACATGCTCATTATGTATTTTGCAAATAGAGAAAAGTGAAAAAGAGATAACAGCAGTTTTCTGTAATAAAACACTGCAAGATAACTAGACACTTCACCAAATGTCTTAAAGTCACTTCAAACTCAACCTATTCAACACTGAACTCAGATCTTTCCCCAAAAATAAGGTCTTTTTTTAAGCATTTCTTACTTCACTGAAATAACAACACCATCCCTCCAACTGCGTGAGCCAAAAACCAGAGTCATTCTTAACACTCGCCTCTGCATGTGACCTTTCAATAACCAGCAAGATTTTGCTAATATAGACAAAAGGTGCAGTGATTTGTGAAATTGAACAGCAGATTGATGGGTTGGTGTGATGGATGAAATACAAGAATTCTGTCCCAAGACAGCTAGGGATCTGGAGGAGCTGCGGTGCGAGTGGACTGGGAGAGGAAAACACCATCAACAAGATTTGGAATTCGAAATGGGATTTTATTCTCTGATTATTTGCTTTTGCCATTCTCTATAGTCTTCTTAATGAAATCCAACCCCAGGTCCGGTAAAAAATCTACCTCTTGCATAAAGCTTTGCAATCCACCTCACTGTAACCTGGCTCTAGTTCAAAGTAATGTCTCTGTTACAAAAGTATTTTATGTCCATACTGCTCATGTGGCACTTATTTTTCGCCATACACAATTGTTTAGTATTTAAATGTGGATATGCATAGTTGCTCCTGGTAGAACTAAAGGTATAACTCTCAAGAGATAAGGACAGTGGCTTTATTCCTTTCTGCATTCAGAGTCGATTACAAGGCCTGCTCCCCTAGCATGCTCATTTTAAAAACAAGAAAGGACAAATGCCGGCTAACTTATTTCAGCCTTATGTTGCCCTGTGCTAGAGTGTCAGCCAAGCCCTTGAGGAGTAAGCATGAATGGAGAGTAGCTCTGTGAGCCACCCCATCTCCTTAGCGAACAGAAGGCAAATGACCAGGTTTCCTAAGTAGGCCATTTGCATTCTGACCACCGCCTGGAGCTTGTCTAGAAGACCAAGACTTCCAAGATGATATTTCAGTAACATCAGAAAGAGATGAATAACCCTGGCTGTGATTATTTGTCATTTGCTAAAAAAAAAAAAAATCCATTTAAGTTGGCGCTCTTCCACCACACTTTTTATACTGATTAATTCCTCTCCAGCCTTGACCTACTGATCTCTTCAACATTCAAATTCACTATTTCAATAATAACTCATTTACTTGATTTTTGTATTGACCACAAGACCTGGAAAATGTTTTTCAAATTTCTTGCTGATCTGCTCAGTGATGATTGTGCTGGACGAGAGCCATGGCATCCAAAACCAGTGCAGCGGGGGCCAAGGAGAGGCTGGGAAACTCACACTTGGCCTGACACCTGGGTGGTTATATGGAGACTTTTTAAAAACGAATAACATCTAAAAGAGTCATAGCTTTTGTTCAAGAGGATTTCACTGAAAATAAATTTACAAAGAAGGGCCCGGCTGATGTAACTCAGTGGCTGAGCATGGACCCATGAACCGGGAGGTCATGGTTTCATTCCTGGTCAGAGCACATGCTGGGGTTGCGGGCTCAATCTCAGTAGGGGGTGTGCAGGAGGCAACTGGTCAGTGATTCTCTCCCATCATTGATGTTTCTGTCTCTCCCTCTCTCTCCCTTCCTCTCTCTGAAATCAGTGAAAACATTTTTTTTTTAATTACAAAAAAAGGAAATTAATCAACATGTTGACCACTTCCAATTTTCTCTAACCCTTCTCAACGCTACTGTATTTCTGGTGTTCCATAAAGTGTTTGCTGAATGGCAAATTGAGTTCTGGTATGTATATTTATTGACCTGGGCAGAAACTACTGCATGCTTGAAAGATAAAAATTATTGCTTAAAATTTTGGGCACTGTACCATTTTCAAAATTGCTATGGTGTCTTTAATAATCACAATTATTTTTGGAGTACTGGCTATTATCAAGTATTGTGCTATGTGATTGTGCCATGTAGTCCTCACACCAGTTCTGAGATGGGCATCATTTCTCTCCATTTGCTCATGAGGATGACAAGGCTCAGCAAGCTTGCTAATATCATCCAGGGTTGCTCAGTAAATTTGAAGGCTGGGGTTCAAAGCTGGGTCAGCCCGATGGCAAAGCTGAGCTCTTTAAGGGCCACTTGCTTTAATTATGGCACCTTATTTATTATTTTTTAAAATATATTTTACTGATTTTTTACAGAGAGGAAGGGAGAGGGATAGAGAGTTAGAAATATCAATGAGAGAGAAACATCGATCAGCTGCCTCCTGCACACTCCCTACTGGGTATGTGCCCACAACCAAGGTACATGCCCTTGACCGGAATTGAACCTGGGACCCTAGAGTCCTCAGGCTAATGCTCTATCCACTGAGCCAAACCGGGCATGGCACCATATTTAAAGAGTTTGTTACAGTGACTTGCAATACCTATTAGTTATAATTGTCATTGTTGTTGTCATTATTATTGGTTTAGAATGACAGTGTTGAGCATCTAAATATAGAGCCATTAACACATAGTGGGTGATCAGTAATATCAGAGAAAGAAGAAGACAGAGACAGAGACAGACAGAGGGAACAAGGGAAAGGAAGCAAGAGAGACACATAGGCTGAAGGTGTGGAGAGAGAGATGGTTCTGAAATCTTGCCAACATGGCTTCAAATCCTGGCTCCTCACAGAGCATCTGTGAGACATCATAGAAATGAAATCAGTAGTCTTATCAGTAAAATTGTGTGATTAATAGTTTCTTTTTAGCAGTAGTGATAATGCTTATTATCTTGACTGTGGGGATGATTTCACAGGTGTATACATATGTCAAAATTTACAAATTGTACTGTTTACATGGGCACAGTTGGTTATACTCAATAAAACTATTACCAGAAAAATAGTACTGCCAATAGCTCCTGCATTATTAGGTTACCATGAGGATTAAAGTTAATGTATAGTTAGAGGCTGCATGGAGCAAATTCTCAATAAACATAGTTCTTGCTATTATCTGAAGATGTATGTTTAAGTTTACCTCCTTCAGAGCTATTTCTTACTCCTCTGTATTAGAAGACATTTGCAACGTAAGACACAGCAAAGAACAGTCCCTCCATAGAGTGTTTCTTACTAGTAGGTCCAAGAAATAAATCCCATAAACCATGAAAGCTTCATTTTCTTCTTCTATGTTGGGACAAGAACCTGCCTCGGTGTTGATGGAGCGAGCAAGTGAAATTATTCATGTCAGCATCTGTTTATCAACAAATCTTCAGTGAGAGAAGTCGGGGTTCCTGACACTGTTCCGGTGCTGGGCAGACCTTAGCGGAACAGCAAGACAAAGTTCTTACCCTCATGGAGCTTTCATGCTGCTAAAGAAAACTTATTCTGACTCTTGTTCAAACAGTAAGGAAGACTATTATTCAAGACATCGAAATAGATGTTAAGACGATCACAATAGGAGAAAGAGGTCAGACAAACTCTGAATACAAGGACGAGTGGGATTTACAGCTTAGATGGGTGTTGGGATGGAGGGGTGGATGAAAACAAGAGGAGGAGGAGAGATCAACCAAAGAACTTGTATGCATGAATATAAGCCTAACCAATGGATACGAACACCAGGGGGGTGAGGGCATGAGTGTGTGTGTGGGGGGGTTAATGGAGGGATGAGGACACATATGTAATACCTTAATCAATAAAGAAATTAAAAAAAAAAGAAAACAAGAAGAAACAGCAAGGCTTGGAGGCTTCTTGCTAAATCAACTTAGCAGGATTCTTGCTGAAGGCAGGCCAGGGTGATCAGTTGTCAAGGGTGGGGTAACTATCTGTACAATGATTTAGCAGGACTCTTGCTAAGACTGGGCTCTGCCTGCTTGGCAAGGACAGAGGCCAAGTGCTCAGAGGAGCCTGGCTACCATTTGGTCTAGAAGAGGGTCTTTGTCAATTCCATCCTTTGAATATTCAACTGGGCTCCACAAACCCTTTTGCAGAGCAAATGCTCATTAAAAGGGGTTATTTGTTTTTATCTTTTATACCTGGCTAATTTATCTGATATAAAGGGAAGCTGGTGGGAGAGGTTAGGAGGGAATCTAGAGGCACAATCTGGGAAAGGATGGGTGAGGCAGCTAGAGCCCCTGAGGGCAGAGAATTAAGTAAATCTTTCTCTGCATTTCCACTTTGCTTATGTTAGTGGAATCCTGAGGGCAGGCTCTACGGGGCTGCCTGAGTTGGCTGGCACTAGCAAGAATCTGGATGTCTGTTTGTTGGCGTGGGGGGTGGGGGGGTGGAGGTAGTTGTTTTATTTACTAAATATAAATTCTTTGTCATAGTAAGGAATCATAATGAGTAAAACAAAAGGCTAAAAAAACATTCCTCACATTGTCAGCAGATACTGATTTTAGGCTTTTTTAAAAAAATGACTTATTGGCATAATATTGATACTGGCTTTAGAGACACTGCAATTAATTCTTGTAGTCAATGTGCATTTTTAAAATTCAAGGTTAAAATCCAGCTGAATCCAGAAGTTCCCTCAGGGCCCTCCCAGCCTCATCCGGAGGCCCAGTCTGTGCTCTGCTCCTGAATGAGACCTTCAGTTCCTTCCACAGGAAGGGGCGGGGTGGGGTGGGGTAGAGAAGAAATGGAAACCAGTGAGCAGTGAAGTCACAAGTCCAACCTCAGGAGGTGTCAGTCACCTACAGTGTCAGCAAGGAAACAAGTCTGGATGGAAAGGAACCACAAATAACTCCACGGGATTCCCACAAATGGCTGAAAAATCACCATGAAAATCAAGCTGAGTCTAACACTCTGAATTCCTTTCCCGGATGTAGATGATGGTTTGATTTCTCCTTGCTCCTGCCCCTTTGGGCTTTGTTCGAGAAACAGCTCACTTTTCTTTCTGTCACACATGTGACAAAGCCCCGAGGGGAGTCACGTTGGCCATTCTCGCTCATCCTGGCAATCAGTTAAAAGCAGGAGCCCGACTTCCTCTAATTCACTTAGGCCCATGCCTTGACTTACAAGCTACGGAACTCATGATGAATGACTTGGGTGCCTGGAAAGGAGCTGCCCCAGCAGGAAGGACTGGCTAGCTCGGGAGGCTGAAGAACTAAAAGTGCTTATCTCTGACCCAAATCCAATTTGGTTAATGGAGACAAGAGGCTATTTTCTAAAAGCCACTCACCATCAGGGAAGAAGCAGGTTTCTCCCACACCCAGGAGTCTTTGCAAGGTTCGTTCCTCGGGCATTGTGATGGAGTGAATGTTTGTGTCCCCCCAATGTATATGTTGAAGCGCTAACCCCAAATGTAACTGTACTTTATGAAAGTAAAGTTATATAAGGTCCTAAGGGTAGGGCTCCAATCTAACAGGATTCATGTCTTTATAAGAAGAGGGAGAGATACCAGAGCCTGCTCGCTCTCTCTCTCTCTCTCTCTCTCTCTCTCTCTCTCTCTCTCTCTCTCTCTCTCTCTCTCCACACACACAGAAGAAAGACCATGTGAAAACACAGTAAAAAGGTGGCTGTCTACAAGCCAGGAACAGAGGCCTCACCAGAAACCAAAGTAGCCGCCTGCACCTTGATCTTAGACTTCTGGCCTCCAGAACCAGAAGACGTAAATGTGTGCTGTCAGTGCCCCAGTCTGTGGTATTTTGTTAGGGCAGCCTGAGCTAAGATGGGCATAATCCCTGCGGCATCCCTTTCCAGCATCATCTCCTTGGGCCTGACTCTGCCACTCGGCCGTTCTCATGCCTGCCCAGGACTAGCTGGTTAGGGCAGGAAGATGAGTTTAAAGTGGATAAAGTAGATATTAAGGTAGGAAAGAAGGCCCCTCCAGAAGAACATGCATTCAACCAGTACTCACTGAGCATCAAGGTCACTTAAGCCTGAGGGCACCAAGACAGCAATTCTACCAGCCAATCCTCTCCTGATGCTATTGCAACATATTCCTTTATGAGTCCCGCCATCATTTGCAGTCTTTCAGAATCCATTTTAGATAGGCAATGAGGTCTTCCTCCTCATCCCCTTTCCTCACCATCCTTGCCCACCTCTGTCCCAGACTCAGGTTGCTGCTGCACCTGTAGGTTAGGCCTGTGGGAGGTGGTTGGTAGCCCAGGCCAGGAGCCCCTCATTAGGCACGGCCTGTCCTCTTCAGCACTTACAAGCTAAACAAAGCTCTCTTTTGCTACCAATAATCAACATGGCATTATTTTGGCTGTGGCTTTTAACTCTTCTCACTGGTTTTATTGAGATAAAGTTGATATAATCACTGTAGAAGTTTAAGGTGGACAGGATAATGGTTGGACTCACATATATTGTGAAATGATGACCACAATACATTTACTTAGCATCTATCATCTCGTATAAATACAATAAAGAAAATTTTTTTTCCTGTGATGTAAACTCTTAGGATCTGCTCTTTCTTTCAACAACTGGCCTATAGATCACACAGTATTGTTAACTGAAGTCATCATGCTGTACATTACATCCCTAGTATTTATTTATTCTACAAACTTAAAGTTTCTACATTTCAAGTTTGTACTCTTCCACCATCTTCCTCCAATAACTTTCTATTCTTAATTGAGGTTGAATTTACACATAATGAAATGCTCAGATCTTAGGCGTACTGTCCTGTCAGTCTTAACAAATGTGCATCGAAGCAGAGAGCACTGCTGCTACCCTTCCCCCTCAATTCCTGCTCCCCGGAAGCAGCCACTGATCTGATTTCCATCACCGTAACACAGTTTACCTCACTTATAACCTTACACGTGTAGGGTTTGGGGAGTGGGGAGGTCTGGCTTCTTTCCCTCAGTGCAAAGTTTTTGAGATGCATCCATGCTGTTGCGTATATCAGGAGTTTGTTCCTTTTGTGTTGCTGAGTAAGATTTCACTGAACAGATGTACCACAGTTTGCCTGCCCATTCCACTGATGGTCATGCAGGAGGGTGCCAGTTCGGGGCTGTTACATGTAAAGCTATAAACATCCTTGCACATGCTGTTTCCATTTCTCTTAGGTAGATACTTAAGTCATAACCTTTCAAACACTGCACCACAGGATGTACCATTTCGTGCTCCCACTGCCAAGTATGAGAGTTCTGATTGCCCCTCCCCTGCTCCCTCTCTCGCATGTTAGCCATTCTGGCATGTGTGCAGCGGCACCTCCCTGTGACTTTAATTTGCATTTCTTGGAGGATATTGTATGCTGCTTCCTGTGTTTACTGCCATTTTATTATCATCTTTTGTGAAGGGTTTAAGTCTTTTGTCCATTTCTTATTTGGCTGTCTTCTTCATTACTGAGTTGCAGGAATTCTTTATACACTGGATACAAGTCATTTGTCATATACATGTGTTGTAAGTTATTTTCCCCAGCCTGTGACTTGCCTGTTAGTTTTCTTGAGGGTTTTTGTTTTCATGTGCAGGGATTTTAATTTTGATGGCCTAATTTATTAATGTTCATTCTTCTACGGTTTGTGTCCTCCCTAGGAAATACGCTCCCACCTCAAGGTTGTGACTCTATCTCTGTGTTTTATTCTAGTAGCTTTATCATTTTTAGCTTTTTCAGTTAGATCTGTGATCCATCTTCAGTTGCTTTGGGTGTATGGTGTGAGACAGGTCAAGGTTCTTTATTTTTCCATATGGATATCCAGTTGTCCCAGTACCATTGGTTGAATAGATTTTCCTTTCCCAAGTAAATTGCTTTGGTGCCCCTGTTAAACATTATTTGAATGCCTGGGTGTGGACTTAGCATCACTTTGATGTGTTGCTGCAAAAAAAAGAGTCCCTTCTCACCAGTGGTTGGGGGAGGGAGCGGGGAAGGAAGGGAAGGAGACAGGGAAGCCTACCTACCCTACCCCATATGCAAGGATTGTGCCAGGTCTACTACGAGCCCAGGGCTGCAGCTCCCTGCCCTCAGGCTATGAAAGAACCTGGGGCGTGTGATCGGCATGAACCAGGAGACTTTCCACCCGAGTCCTGATTCTCATGCCAGTTTGTCAAGCTTTGTGATGATCAAAGGAAAAACCTAAGGGAAAGTAAGTCAAAAGTGCTGTTGCCATTTGCAAAGTACGGAGTCCTCCTTCACTGCCCACCCAAAGAAGAGTTACCCACGGTGCTTCACGGAGCCCTGCCCTGTGGGGCCTCTTACTCCAAAACACAGTCGTTCACTCCCATTTCTAGAAAAATGCCTGGAAATCTCAGCAGTGCTAGGGCACTGAACACATATGCTGAGAGTTTTATTGAGCCCTAAATCAGAATTAAGGAGGCAGTAGCCTGACCAATTTCACCTTCCTATTTCCCCTTCATAAATTCTTAAGTGATTTTTATCACAGGGAAGCTGACATTTTAAGAATAGTTGTTGTTTTTTAATCTATGGCAGATATGCCTCTTTGAGGCTTTGTTAGAAAGTCTTCCTTCCAATTATCATTGCTAAAGTCATGTAAATATTCACCGAGTCCTCATAAGTGCTCATGAACGGAACTCAAATGTAAACAAAACACACAGACATCCTCTATAAACTGTTCTGACTTTTGAGAACGTTGCTGAAAGCTTTATTCTAAAATAAGGAGAATATTCCCAGTGGCATAAGTAAGTTCATGACTACAGAACAAACAGCTGCATAATCACCATTGAGTAGCCAATCAGAACTTCACCCCAAAGCAAACTATGATTTCAGGGAGGGAAGCATGGATGCCTGCTGTTACCTTGGACAAGGATTCTCTCCTTGACAAACTCTCTCAGGCTCCTCTGAGCTCTTTTTCAACCAGGCCCTGACCTTGAGCATATCCTCAAGAGCTCAATTTTAGCAAAGTCCTGCAAAATGCCTCTAGCCAGAGTTTTCCACCCTCCACATCTGACTGGACGCCTCATCCCCCATGATCCCTCGGGTGATATCTGATCTCCGGGGCATGCCTTCAGCAAGAATTCTGTCAAATCGGTTCAGCCACCGTGGGCTGAGCGTTTCCTCTGTGCCTAGCACTGTGCTAAGACCTTTACAGGCCGTATCTTCTTGAATGACACTGCCACTGTGTGAGAGAGGCTTGTATCATTATCTTCCAGGTGAAGACACAGAGGCTCGGGGAGATTTGATCGCTGGCTCACGGGGCTCGTTAAACCTGAATGTGAGCGCAGGGCTGCCCAGCCTCAGTGTGTGTTCCTAACCATGATGCACTCTGGTCCACAGCAAACTCCTCGCTGCAGCTCTGTGTTTATTTGTTTAGCTTTGTTTTTTGTTTTTTTGGTTTTTTTTTTGGCAAATCAAACCACATGTTAAAACAAAACACCCTCCCTCCCCAAAATGATATAGCGCCCTCAGAGGCTCCAGCAGCTACACCTTTTAAGGTCAGAAGGGTGACATGGTTGCTTCTGGTTTTTGAGTTGGCATGTTTGTCAGAGAAAAGATATTGCACACTGAATTCGATTGTGTTGCTGAATAGAGCCACTTTCATTTTCGCTTCATTCAGAACAGACAAATCAATTTCTGCCTACCTGCAACATAAGACAACACGCTCCACCAGGAACGAGACAGACCTCGGGTTTCATGTTAGTACTGTCCTGTGAGGGGCGCAGAACGCCAAAGGGGAAGGCAGACCGGAGGAGGGGAAAGAAGCCACAAAAGCAGCGCCGCTGCTGGGCCTCTTGAAATCGCTGTTTTGGGTTTCCTTTGTTGCTTTCTTTTCTTTGTGGAGAATTTTTTTTTTAAATGCGTATCTGATTTGTAGATATTTTCCCCAGCTCCCTGCATATTCGCTCTTAAAAACCTAGGGCTCTAGTATAAAACGCCTGTAAACATCTTGAAAGGACTAGTTATTTTTTCACAAACTCCATCTAACCGTATTGGTGCAATTTTGCATGAAAATGCCCCCCTAGGGCACCTGTTTGAGGACCAGGCCAGGCAGCCTAAGTTCCTCCCTTCCCTCGGTACCCTGGGAGGACCTGAAACCCAGGACAAGCCTTGGAACCATCGTGAGGCAGGAAGAGATGCAGAGCCAATGCGAGGCAGGCGTCCAGCACGCAGATTTATCTCCTCCACAAACCCTGAGCCCCGAGGCCACCAGGCACCTTCCTGGGGATAACTCAGAGCCCAGGGCGCTGCCTACGTCATGTCACCTCAGTCTCACGGCTCCCCCACTGTGCCCCCAACCAGGTTACAGTCATTCTTGTTATTGGAGGGTTTTATTTTCGCAGCTACCCTGGCAGCTGCCAAAAACAAAGCACAGCAGCACTTCTGAGGCTCTTCGCGCCCTCTGACCCGGGAGGCATCCCTCGCCGCCTGCACCCCATCCGGGAGAGCCATTTCTGCATCTAAGGGGCACACACTTTCAAAAAGCCTCGGAGGGCAGCTGCTGGGCACAGCCTCGAGCCTGCTGTCCTGCAAACACTGAGGTTTCACATGTTAATTGCAGCCTCTTGATTAGGCATGAACAGTCCACACTGGAGCATCTGAAATGGCTCAGGTTTCTGAAACGCAGATCTGCCCATTCCAAGCGCTTCTTTGGGATGATTACTGTACGGAATGTGGAAATTTGCTCACACTGTGCATAGAGAAAATGCTTGGGTGGTTAAAACTAATTATTCGTAGTTTTAATGTTCACCATGTTCTGATATCTATAGATCATCTTAGCCTCACACCAGCGGATAGAAGAAGAAGAAAAAGGAAAAGGAAGACGGAGGGGGTATTTGGCGCTACATCCTCCTCCCACCGCCAGCCCCCAAGGCCGAGGGCAGGAGCAGGTTTGGAATGATCTGCCCTCTTCTTCGAGCTCTTGAACTCATTCCTCCCACGGTAATAAACATCTCAGATCTGAAAATCAGCCTTGCTTTCCAGGGGATCCCCCCTCTTGAGGGAAAACACAAGAATTGGAAGCCGTCCCTTTTGGGAAATATTTGGGATCCACTGGTTATAAGTCAGGCGCTGTGAGAGGTCACATGAAGGGCCTGTCCTTGGGGCACTGGGGAGCTGAACCGCACCCTGACTTTAGAACCTTCCTTCCTTCTTCCTTCTCCCGGCTGCACCACCAATATCTCAGAAGCCAAGCTCTGCCGAAACCGGTTTGGCTCAGTGGATAGAGCGTCGGCCTGCGGACTCAAGGGTCCCAGGTTCGATTCCGGTCAAGGGCATGTACCTTGGTTGCGGGCACATCCCCAGTAGGGGGTGTGCAAGAGGCAGCTGATCGATGTTTCTCTCTCATCGATGTTTCTAACTCTCTATCCCTCTCTCTTCCTCTCTGTAAAAAATCAATAAAATATATTTAAAAAAAAAATAAAGAAGCCAAGCTCTTACTTCTCTCCACCTCCTACACGTACGTACGAGAGTTTGCATTCCTCTAACCACTGGTAGCCAATGCATTAGTCAGGATTTTTTTCATTGAAAAGAACAGAAGTCTAATTTGTTCAAATATCATCTGGGAATGTATTGGCTCCCACAGCCAGAAAGTTATATCCTGATTCTTCCAGCACGGCTGTGCCATCACCCAGCTCTGTCTGGCTCCATTTCTCGTTCCTGCCTCCCTCTGTGGGTTGGCCTCCTTCTCCCCTGCTCCAAGCGGCTTTTAACTCGTGGCTAGGAAAGATGGTTTTCAGCAGCCCCAGATCTTACTCCATAAAAAGTGGACTCATCACACTCAGAATCCACACGCCAACTCCAGGGACCAGCCCCACCTGGCCCTGTCTGGGTGACATCTTTGTGGCTCTGAGGAGTGAGCGGAGAGAGGCAGGACGCTGTGGCTGGGACTTCTGGGGGGCCACGCAGAAAGAAAGGGAGTCAGATCGTCTAAAGGGCAGATGTTGCCTAAACAAACACAGCACAGCAACCACGGCCTCACCACACAAGCTTCAGAGGAGGCCCTGCAGGACAGGGGTCTGGCTTGCAGACTCTGAGACAGGGAGCAGGCACCCGTCGCTGCCCCTCCCTGGGTGGGAGGTTGTTGCGGGGGGGGGGGGGGGGTTTGGAATGGGCAAAGGGTAAAATCAAAGCCAGGTTTCCCACAAAACCTACAGAAAGTATAGGACACAGAATGAGACAAAGGCAGGTCTCCCCCAGCACCTGGCATCGGGTTGGCCAAGCTTAGAGAAATGAGGGAAGAAACAGCAAAGCTACCAAGTGCCACTCGAACATCTGGTCAACCCCACAAAGTACTAGCGCCACGACCCTGACTTCCTGTGCACTTTTCTTTGGCAAGCTCAGTGCTTGGTCTTGCTGAGGCATGGTCCAGAGAGCAGCTGGACCATGGTAAGCTAAGCCACGTCTTTCAAGGGTTTTCATCACACTGACAAAGTACTTCCAGCCTCACACTCAGTTAAGTTCATCCACCTACGAGAGAGAGAGAGAGAGAGAGAGAGAGAGAGAGAGAGAAGTCAGGTGCTGGGGTTGAGAGGGACATTTACCAGGGAAGTGTCTTTGGAGAGAACAAAAGGGTTGTTTGGCCTTTATTAGGTGCCTTTTATCTGGGGATCAAGGGATACATTTTACATATTTAATTAGGTCTTACAACATGTATGCAAGGAAGGCACAATTATTCACCTTCCTCAAATGAGAAACTGAAACAAAAAGTTAAAGTGACTTTCCCAAGGCTACTTAGATGTGGGATATGGGATTTTTAACAGCGTGACAGTCACTGACCAAACACAGTCACATTCACAAGCTTTCTTAACAAGCAGTGTAGGAATTCGCATGGCTTAAGCCGATAAGGCTCTGTCAGTGGCACAGAATGCTGAGTTCCTAAAGAGGAGGATAATTTTTAAATAGAAAATATATTTTTAGTTTAGAATAAAGTGTAGAGGTCATTTAATCCAGTGCTCATTCTAGTCCTGGCCTACAATATTTTCTTTGAATATCAAGTCACAGGGAGCCATGTCCAGAAAGAAATGGTTCCAAAACCAGACGGCTACAATTGTTGGGGCCTCCCACTTCCCATAAAATTAAAATTAGTCTCCTGGTAACTCTAGTCACTACTTCTACTTTTGTTCATTGGAACCCATTCATACTTTCATTCTTTCTCCTTCCCTCCCTCCCTCCTTCCCTCCTTCCCTCCCTCCCTCCCTCCCTCCCTCCCTCCCTCCCTCCCTCCCTTCCTTCCAGCTATTATTTATTAAGTACTTACTACACTGAGTGGCCAGATTATTAGAGGCCTGGTGCATGAATTTGTGCATGGGTGGGATCCAGCCAGCCTGGCCAAGGGGAGGGGACATGGGCGGTTGGCCAGCCTGCCTGCTGGTCGAACTCCTGGTCAAGGGGACAATTTGCATATTAGCCTTTTATTATATAGAATATACACTGAGTGGCCAGATTATTATGCGTTCAGAGATCATAATAATCTGGCCACTCAGTGTATATGCTACTATATATTGGCTTGGACACCTGAGACACAGCATTGAACAAGAGAGAAAGGCCTTTTCTTCATGGAGATAATATTTTAGTGGATAAGACAGAAATAAAGAAAGCAAATGAACAAAAATGTCAACTAGTGCTAACAGAGGAAACTGAACAGGCTAATGAGTCATGGGCACCTGGGAGGGGGGCTGCTCTCTGTAAGGGGCTGGGAAGGGCTCCTCTGAGCGCCTGAGAAGGTGACAGGTGAGCTGCAACCTGAATGCTTCTGGGATCTCACGGCATCTTTCCAGGCCTCTTTCCGCAGCCTCCCCCCATATCTGAAACCAGATACCGTGACACACGTGTACACAGGCACAGGCACACGCACACACACGTCTCCTTTCCTCTTAGTTAAATATCTGTATTCCTCAGTCATTTTTTAACATCAACATCTGTTTATCAGTGTCGCTCTTAAAATATAACGTTAGAAACTGGACAGCCCACTCTAGATTTGGTCTGACCCATACAGGGAGGAAGGATGGGCGCATGAGCCGGCTCCCTTGTTCTGGAAAACACCCTTCTACTAACTGGGCTTTTGTGCTTCTAGAAATTGAGACGCCAACATTGCAATAGTCTCGACAACCCATATCTCACTTGTTCTACCATTATTAAGCTCTCAGCCAACTAAAAACAGTAAGTTTATCACACATGCTTTTGCTAAACTTCATCATTATCCTATAATTTATTTTTTGTAGGTGGGGAGGGGTAATCAAGAGTAGGACCTGGGTCTCGCCTTTTTTCTATTGAAGCTATCTTGCCACCTGCTTTATATTTTCTTTTCTTTTTTTTCTTTTTTACTGCAGTTATTATCACTCAGAATTATAGCTGTCCTTCCACAGGTCACTCGCAGATTTGATAAGCATGCCACCAACATCCAGATTCAAGTCATGATAAAACACCTCCCAGGCTGGGACAGGAAGGAGTGTGGGCGTTCAAGCAGTTACTAATCCATCTAACAATATTGAGGGCCAGTCCACATAAAAGAGAAATATGCAGGGCACTCGCTGAAACCCAACTATGCCACCTCCATTCATTCATAACCCGATGAAAAAGAAAAACAAAGGTTAGTGTGACATGACATTCTTTCTTTGTTGTTAATCCTCACAACAGGACATTGTTTCCTTTGATTTTTTTTTTTTTTTTTGAGAGAGTAGAAGGGAGGTAAGGAAGGAGAGAGAGAGAAACTTTGATGTGAGAGAGAGACACATGGATTGGTTGCCTCCTGCACGCGCCCCAACCAGAGCCGGGGATCAAACCTGCAACCCAGGTACATGCCTGTGACCCTTCGGTGCATGAGCCAGTGCTCCAACCACTGAGCAACACCGGCCAGGGCTATGACATGACATTCTTATTGAACCAGTGCTGAATCCTAGTGATCACTGCTCCTGACCTTGAGCACTCAAAAACTCCCCTCTTGAAGCTAGGGTTTAAATATGTATTTTAAATCCTGCCTAACCTATATGTAGGCTCAACAAGGAAGGGAACATTGTTCTGTTCTCTGTCTTCTGTAAATTTCAATGTTACTATTTGTCTTACTATTTGTTCCCTGGGTCATGCTCCAGGAGCCTCAAGTTTCAGACAGGGCTGCCACAGCTGAGTTTGTAAGTTTTTTATACATATAATGAAGTTTCATATACATGTTTCTCCCAAGATACAATTCATTTGGCCTAAGACTTAAAAACTTAAAAACTATAATAGGCTCACCCTTACAATCAATGATCTAATGTTGAGTCCCTTTTATAGAAGTCAGTCCTACCATTTCCAATAAGATTCTCATTCCTGAAAACACACACACACACACCAAAAAAAAAAAAAAAAAAAAAAAAACACCCAAAAACCAGGAATTGAGCATTTCTCATTTTCTACTTGCCATGTGTTTTCTTTGTGGTTGCTGTTGTTGTTGATCATCCCTTTTATTTGAGGACACAGAGAAGTTTTCAGAAGGTAGAGCAGAAAGTGGCAAGAAAGGGAGCGCATATAAGAAATAAATGAGATTTTATACCTATCTTTTTTGGATATTTTGAAAATTAAATGTCTACATTCATATGTGCCAAATCTAAATATGCCCTCTTTTGAATGCGGTGATTTTCAAAGTGGATTTATATACTGCTGAGGTTTTAGGGTAAGTCTCCGCTTGTCTCAATGCATCCGCTCTTCCGGGTGAGGTTCTTAGACTGAAGGAAGAGGGGAAGGATGAAGGGGAAGCAGAAAGGGAGACTGGTACTTATTTCTGCTGCCAACGTTTCATAGACGTGATTTTACTTTACCTACATTTTTGTGTCCAAGATGAGACAACTATTATTATTACTCCCGATTTACACTGAGAAAAATGGGAGCTCAGAGGAGTTCAAGTAAGTGAAAAGCCAGTTTCGTCCAATCACAAATCTCTGTTCTTTTCCCCACCCCTGTCCTAACAAGGAGAGAGGAGCCTGATTCATGGATGCCCCACTACTCTGTGACTCACTGCCAACACAGTTCACACAGCAGGAATATAGTCAAGATATTTTCATTCAAGTAAAAAATACATATTCCTAAATATGCTTTGGGTTCTTGGGCTACGTACAAACATTTCCTGTGCCTGTACCAGGTAGGAACGGAATTCAACCGACCAAATATATCCCCTCTAACAGACAGAGGCAATACTTCGCTGCAGATCCAAATCACTTACCAGGAAGCATGTCATGGTTTTCATGATTACCAAAAAAGAGATGCAAATGTGGGGAAATGGGGATTTGAGGGTAATCATCCAGAGGAAGAATCAATATTATCTGTAAAGAAATAAAACACAATGGGGAACAGCAAAGATTTCCTTCTTATAGCAGCAGGAGTGTTTGCCCAAGGACATAACTGTTGTTTAATCTGGCTGAGGGAAGAGGACCTCACAGGATTTCACCAGTTCCTCTGCCTGGGCTTACTCTTCTCTTCTTGTCTCTATAATGTGCCCTTTTTAAAAATTTTGATTGACTTCAGAGAGGAAGGGAGAGGGAGAGAGAGATAGAAACATCAATGATGACAGAGCATCAATGATTGGCTGCCTCTTGAACGCCCCACAACCCGGGCATTTGCCCTGACCGGGAATTGAATCATGACCTCCTGGCTCATAGTTTGATGCTCAACCACTGAGCCATGCTGGCCAGGCTACACACGTGCCCTTGAAAATTGATTTGATGTTGACAGCTTGCAGACCATGCTGGAGACACACCCCGCATGTACGGTAATACGTATGCACAAATGCATACGCTGAGGGCCGGAACATGGACTCGGCATGCACAGTGTGGGCACAGAAAATGGAGACCAACAGGTCCCTCCCTTCTGGCCAAATAAGAAAAGACTCAGGGCCAATTTCAGCCTGGAGGGTGTGCGGGGAATCTGCTCCAGGGCAACCCCTGGCAGAGAAGAGGAAAGGCAGGTCAATACCAGATGATGAAGGACAAAGAAAATGCTAACCACTCCTCTCCCTGGGATGGACAGGATCAATATGCAAGGGACACCTGTGGCGGGTGGGAAGCTTCCCCTGCCCGCCTCCCCTGACCTCCCCAGCTTCCTCCATCAGGCTGTGCTTGCCGCCTTCCCCCCCATCACAGCCTCCCTGGAAATGTGCCTGCATCCTTAGCATCCTAATCAATGCGGCCGCCTCCCTTCGCTCCAGCACGGTCCGGGGTCCCTGCTGGCTTCAGCCTCGGCTCTCAGCTGCCTCCTCCCGCTGCCAGGGGCGCCCCCACAGCAGTGCTCAGTGCTGGGGGGCGGGGAGGGGAGGCGACAGGCGTGGAGCCGGGAAAGCAGTGGCAAACTCGAGCCACCTGGCTCAGGCCTTGAACAAAAACCACCTCTCAGCTGGGAGAAGGTGTCATCCACTGATAAAATGCTAAATGACAACTCATTTTCATTCTGCGGGACAGACTTGTTTAATATTTCATTCCTATCACCTGCTCATTTTCAGGCAGCCCGCACAGGGCACGGAGGGCTCCGGGGAAATGGCTTGAAAGGTTAGCGCCACCGGGAACAAGCGTGGGTCTGGCGGTGCCGCTTCCCCCAGCGGTGCCGCCGGGGCGCTCGGTTCTTCACGTCTCAATGCTGCCCTCTGCTGGGCGACGGCGCCCCTGGCACCGCCTGGGAAACGCGGCCCGAGCTCCCACGGTGCAGGTGGAAGGCGGGCGGGCACCTGGACACGCGTGGGAGGCGTCAGCTAAGCAATGCGTCGTGGTATCAAAGGGACACAACAGAGATTCACTGCCTCAGCGGGCGTCCGGACCTCACTAGACGGATGCTCAGCTTCGCTTTCCGCTTTCCGCACTGCGGCCGCTCCCACCACCAATTCTCAAGCTGTCATTGCACAGAGGAGAAGCCATTGTGGCTGAAAGAGATTTGTGGGACGAAGACATGTGGGAAGGGGAGCAGGTTCCTACTAGGGAAGAGCGGAACACCACCTGACGGTGCAGAGGCCAAAGGAGCATGGACAAGGTTTCCAGGTTCAGGGGCCGGTGGTAAACTGCACCTTGGCCCGCAGACCTGACTCCAAGCTCTCGGCGCGCTTCCTAAGGAACTCAGCCCCTCCCTCCTCGCCTGGCTGCTCTCTGCCTTCTCAGCCCGTCCTGGAACCATTCTCCCTGCCGTCACCCCAGCTTGGCTCCTCTCCCCCTCCTCACCCAATCCCTCCTGGCCTCCCCTCCTCCAGCCAAAAATTGCTTCCAGCTAAAAATGGCCTTGCAATGTTTTAAATCATTCATAAAATAGACCAGGATGTCCCTACACAAGCACGCACGGTAATACGTATGCACAGATGCATTCGTGCCGGGCGTGGCTTGTGCTTAGAGGTATGTTACTGAAATGGTGTATGTCTGAGCACGAGGCCAGGCATTAGTCCACTGTGTTGGTAAAAGGCAAGCTGGTAAATATTTTATTCTTTGGGAGCAAAGCAGTCTCTGTGTTAACTCTGCCATTCTATTGCCAGCGCAGCCACAGATGGTTCCCGAACAAACGAGGGTCACTATGTTCCCGTAAACCCTTCAGTACAAACACTGAAATCTGAACTTCATGTCATTTTAGTGTCATAAAAGTACTCTTTTTAAATTTTTTAAACCATTAAAAACACACACACACACAACGGTGGCCCCTTTCTGGCCCTCGGGTCATAGCCTGCCAACCCCCGCTCCAGAGTCGCAACTAGTGAGGCCAGACGCTCACGCGAGGGGCACCGAGGAAAGGGAAGGTGGGGTGTCCCGCCTCATGCTGTCCCGGGCGTGCGCTTGCTGAGCAGAATGGCAGGAACAGCACTTTTCCAAGGAGCGTTTCCTGTCCCTGCACCTCTGTACCTCAGGATCTACTTGCCGACTGTGAGTCTGCATACATTAAATATGTTAATGCCATGTGGCTCCGCTCCATGCCCAGCTGCCTGCTGGACATCTGCCCCTGAACGTGTCACAAACACCTCCAAGGCAGTGTCTAAAGCTAAGCTCAACTGAACTCCTTACATCTGCCTTTCTCTCTCCACCCCACCCCCCATACCCAACCACCTCAACCAAAAACAATGTCTACACACCTCACACTTCGGGTTAGCCCCCACCCTGATTCACTCCGTTACCCAATTCAGGACTCAGAGCCGTCCCTGTCTCCTTCTCTCCCTCGCAGTCTGTGGCCAACCTGAGATCCAGTTGTGTTCACCTACTGAGGGTATCACAGAAGTGCCCTTGAACCGCCCCAGGGCCAGTGCCTTAATCCCGACCTCATCACTCAGACTCTCCATCGAAGCAGCCTCCTACAGCCGACCCTGCGAATTCCGACCTCACCCCTCCCCAGTCCTGCCAACATGTGCTGGCACAGTGACGCCCTCTGGCCGAGAGACACAGCTCTCGCTACGTTGCACCTTGACCTAAAGCGTTTGCTTCATTAACAAGATGACATCCATGCTCAGTGTGGCATGAAAGGTCCCCAGGACCTGGCCCCTGCCGGACTGCCCAGATCCTGCTGCTGCCATCTCACCCTCTGGAACCAGCCATCAGACGCTGCTGGTGCCCGCTGGGTGGCTCAATTGGTGGAAGTATCATCCTGCACTCCAAAAAGGTTGGGGGTTTGATTCCTGGTCAGGGCACATACCTAGGTTGCAAGTTTGATTCCCAGTAGGGGCATGTATGGGGGCAACCGATCAGTGTTTCTCTCTCGCTATCTCTCCCTTCCTCTCTCGCTCTAAAAATCAATAAAAACATATCCTTGTGCGAGGAAAGAAGAGGAAGAAGAGGAGGAGGAGGGGTAGGAGGAGGAGGAGGAGGAGGAGGAAGCAGCTTGCAACCTCCAGAGACAGACATATGCTATTCTGTACGGTCATGCCTTTGTATATGCCACATCTCCTCCCTGAGCTCCCATGGCCCCCGTCCACCTGTCTGACTTATTCTCACTCTTTAAGCCCCAGCACGCAGGTCTTCTGGGCACTCTCCCTGGCCCTGCCCCCTGCGCCCTCCTGTGCAGAACTGTTGATCCCCCCTTGATGCCCCCTCCACACTTGACTTCTGTCTCTCAAGGCATGTGTTTAACTCCCCTGAATTGTTTGCACTCCATCCAGCCTGCCTTCCCCCAGGCCGAGAGCCCCTGAGAGCCATCCCTCTTGGTGTCCCCAGGACCAAGCGCACTCCTGGCCCTCGGCTGATGGCTCAGACACTCGTAAACACTGCAACCTTGGGCTGACATCGCTGCCCCGCGCTGCCACAGAAGGACGCTGGTCCCTGCAAGACTCGGAGGCTGGCAGTTCCTAGTCCTCCACTTCAGAACCTCACTGCTTTTCCTGACACCCCCGTGCCCCGCGGGCCTTGGCGGCAAGAAGGCCTGTCCCAGGAGCAGCCCACCTCTCCAGCTGCCTCTCACGCCTGGCTAGACACAGCAGCAGGATTGTACATCAGCCCTGTGGGGGGAGACCAAATGCCCCGTGTCACCCTGCGCTAAGGACACACTGCGTGCACTCCAAGCCGCCCCCTCGGGTATCGTTTTACTTGTAGGAGTCAGGCCTCCTGTCCCAGCAGGGACACCGGAGCACCCTGCCACTCCGCAGCTAAGCCAGCCCCACACCCCACTCTCAGGGCATCTGAGGCTGCGTGCTGGCTGAGCAGCCTCTGGCCCTGGGACGGCCCCAGATCAGTCCCGGAACCCTCGTTACTGAGTGCCCCAGGGGACAGGTGCTCCCCAGATAAAGACTGGCACGTCGTCCTGAGCTGGGCAGCAGGGAAGGGCAGGTGCCACGAGACGCTGATGTCTCCGACGGGAGAAAGGGCACGGACAAGGGTTCACTCTCCTGTGTGCAAACTGGGGCAACTGCTTCTTGGAGACAAGTATTTGCCAGGACCAGGGCCCGCCCCTGCAGCTGCCTCGGCACCCCCCTCACGTCCCGGGCCTGCGCTTTTCCAGCCTCCGGAGCCTCCCAGAACACCTTTCCGGGCCAGGCCTGAGGAGGACGGCTCCTGAGTCCCTCTGGCTCCCTCTCCCAACACAGCCCCAACCCCAGGCCCTTTGCATCACCACCAGCAACGCCTCCTGTAGTTTCACCAACTACCAAGGACACATTCAATCTCCCCGTAAGCGAAAGCCAAAGAACCACAAGGTCATGAGGATGAACGCATGCTGACAGCTCTGGCTCGGGGTGTCTCCGCCAGGGCTGTTGGCATCCTGTGGGAGTAACATCCTTTTTTCGGCGAGAGTCCCCTACAGCAGGTCATTTGGGACTCATGGCCTCCACCGGTGACATGCCAGAGGCCCGCCCCATCCGGTCCCTGTGACAATCAAATTACCCCTCACACCCAAATGCCCCCTGGGGGGTTAGGGGAAGAGGCCCTTGTTAAGAGCCACCTTCAGGAAATCCCCTAGCGGTGAGGTTGATGCCATTCCAAAAACACCTGGCCATATTCACTCACATGCTTCCAGGCCGGGAACAAGTCTGGCCCATGGTGAGACGCCAGACCCCAGACTGGTGCTCTCACCTCTGTTCTCTTCCCCATTCATCCCCTGGTTTAGGTCTTTCATAAGAAAAGAAGTCTGCATTGTAAGGAACACTCCCTTCACTCTGGCTCCGGGAGTAAAGAACAATCATACAAACTTCTCCTGTGCGCTCGCTAATTTTCACCTCAGAGCCGCTGCCCTGATCCGGCCTGCAGCTCCTGGCACCTGGACTCTTGCACCTCCCCCAGCGGCTGTCCCTACCAGACATCTCTTCCTGTCTTGAATCTTTCTCCCCACTGCTGCCAGCAGGAACTTCCTAAAATGTAAACATGCTCAGGTCCAAAGTCCCGGGTATCCAGTTGCACAGACCCTGTTGTGATAACAGCCCCACTCAGGGGTGCAGCAATAACCTCCCCAGGGATGACATTGGGCCATCAGAGGGAAACAGAGGGTTGTGGGTGCCATGGTGGGGCCCCTGGCCCAGGGCTCAGGCACGTGACCCCGGCACAGAACTCTCCCTGGGCAAGCAGGTGGGACACCCAGAGCCAACCTAGACATAGAAAAGAACCCAGGACGTTTAGGTCTAAAATGGGGCCTGAACCAAAATTCCTTCTAACCTTACGAATGTAGAATGGGTGGGATCTGAAGCATCTGGAATCGCAGGAACATCTTAGGCCTCTGCCCTTGGCCTTGATTTTGCAGAGAAAGGAAGAGGCCCAGAGTAAAGTCTAAGTGCCCCATGGCAACTACCCTCTGGCCTCTGAGAGAGTTCCAATGTTCCTTCCATCAGCTTCGGGGGGCCCGGGAACCCCGCAGCCTGCACATTTCACACACTTGACCTGGAGCCTCCTAAAGCTCTTGAGAATATGTTCTCCACCTCTGCCTTCTGTCCCCCGTTCAGGCAGCTATTTGAATGTGTAACTGCCTTTTGACTAAATGATATGTACAAATAAAACAAAATAAAGCAAAACAAATGCTATGCTAATTATATTTTAGAAACATATTTTCTCACCCAAGATGCCAAGTCATAATTCATTCTGTTGGCTTCTAATCTATTTGGCTTAAGAGCTCTTCTGATTGATGACAGATATGTGAACTAATTCATTATATATTCATTCATTCATCCTGTTACTCTTTATTAACGGTGCATAGAATGTGTGGCATGAATTGGGCCAATTGGATATGCACTGGGGTTCCATATTGTTCATGAAATGTCCCTGAAGATGTTGACCTGCAGAGGGACTTTCAAATGTATATCTGCTTCGTCACTCTTTAAATCCATTGGTTAATCAGGATTGTTTTAAAAAAGGCATGTGTTTAGATTCAAATCCAAAGGCTCTAGTAGTATTGTCTTAGAGCAGTGGTCAGCAAACTCATGAGTCAACAGAGCCAAATATCAACAGTACAACAATTGAAATTTCTTTTGAGAGCCAAATTTTTTAAACTTAAACTTCTTCTAACACCACTTCTTCAAAATAGACTCACCCAGGCCGTGGTATTTTGTGGAAGAGCCATACTCAAGTGGTCAAAGAGCCACATGTGGCTCGCGAGCTGCAGTTTGCTGAACACGGTCTTAGAGAGGTGTGGTACTTTTAAAATATGTCTGCAGCCCTAGCTGGTTTGGCTCAGTGGATAGAGTGTCCGCCTGCAGACTGAAGAGTCTCGGGTTCGATTCTGGTCAAGGGCACGTGCACAGGTTGCCGGCTCGATCCCCAGTAGGGGTTGTGCAGGAGGCAGCTGATCCATGATTCTCTCTCATCATGGATGTTTCTATCTCTCTCTCCCTCTCCCTTCCTCTTTCTGAAATCAATAGAAATTATATTTAAAAAAGAAAAAAAATGTCTGCAAATTATTTGACACTCCTGTCACTTAAAGGTGGCAGTCTCTGTCCCCTCCCCTTTACCTAGTTTAACCTTAGGGACTGGCTGACTGACAGAGTTAGGCAGAAATGGTGTTGTGGAGCTACTAAGGCTGTGTCATGAAAGCAACGTTGACCCAGCCAGGTGTGTCTCAGTGGTTGAGTGTCCACCCAGGAACCAAGAGGTCACTGGTTCAATTCCCAGTTAGGGTATATGCTCAGGTTATGGGCTCAATCAACCCCCAGGAGGGGACATGCAGGAGGCAGTCAATCGATTCTCTCTCATCATTGATGTCTCTCTCCCTCTCTCTCCCTCTCCCTGCTTCTCTGAAATCAATAAAAATATATATTGTTTTAAAAAAGCAACGTGGTTTCTACTTGGTTCTCTGGAACATTCACACTGAAGCCCTAAGTCTCCATGTATCAGGGGGCCGCCATTCTGTGAGGAACCTCAAGCTGGCTCACCTGGAAAGGCCACATGAGAGTTCCAGAGACTATATGAGATGCCTGCATAGCCCGGGCTCCCCGGGCTCCCCTGTGTCATCTCTGACTACTGCCTCTTTCAGATTTTTCCTAGATAGAGCCTCCAGCTTGCTTACATTTTAAGAAGAGATATTTAAAGGAAGAAGCAGTAGCCATAGTTTTCTGACTCATAAATGTCCAAATCCCTGCATTGACCAGACACAGAAAACCAGCAGCATTTTTTCCTCCACTTAATAGCTTATGTAGCAGGTGATTGAATCGATGTTCTCTAATCGCTACACAACTTAAATGGCCAGACTTTATTCATCCACAGGGAAAGTTTCCACTGTCTTCTTTTCTGAGACAAGTAAGCTGATAAATCACTGCTAAATTGGTTAACAGTCACCATGAGTTACTGTCTATACAGTTCCATTTAGCTACAAACACTTCCATCCCTCCGTGTGGCGTGTCTGTAGCCTACCTTGCAACAAACGAATCAGCTGAAGGTGAGCATTCTAATGAAACCTGATGGGGTTCAGAAATGGGATCTTCTTGGTGTAGAAATGGGATTTGCTGCACATTATCCTAGAAAAGGCTGGATAGTATCTAATGCAATAAAAAAGAAATCAGTCACTAAAGCATCAAGGACCCTAATAACAACATAGAAAAACTATGGCGGGGGTAGGGAGGTGGGCGGAGGAGAAGTGGAATTACCCTGTCTAAAGAGCAAGCAAAGAAACTACGGACACTATGAGTTGATCATCATTTCCTACAATGTCCTGGCACCAGGTCAACTCTTGTGATGGTAAGAAAATGGGTCACCTAAGTGGCTTGCTAGAAGAGGTATCAATTTAGCAACATGATTTCAGAGGTTGGGCTGGAGAGGGAAAGGAGGGTTCACACTGCAAAAAAAAGCAAAAGCATAGTCGTGTATCACTGAGGCTATGGAGGTGTGGCCTGACCGAAGCACTGTAACAGGTTGAGCAGTGCCAGGGAGAGACCAGAGGGCACAGGTGGAGGCCATGAGCTGCCCCAGCACTAACCTGCCTCTTTCTCCTCTGGATCCTGGATTTCATGCCACGTTACTTAACTCATCAAATCAGGGCATCTTATTGCAGGAACCAAGGACAACTAAGAAGATAGGACAATTGTTAGAGGGGAAAAAAAGATTATGGAGGAAGGAACCCTACATATGGAAAAAACTTTTCACAAAAAGCACAGATGATAAAAATAAACGAAACAGACTCAACTCTGTGTCCAGGAATGAGTAAAACCTAACCCATGTGCCTGTAGAGCAGTGGTTCTCAACCTTTCTAATGCCGCGACCCTTTAATACAGTTCCTCATGTTGTGGTGACCCCCAACCATAAAATTATTTTCGTTGCTACTTCATAACTGTAATTTTGCTACTGTTATGAATCGTAATGTAAATATCTGTGTTTTCCAATGGTCTTAGGCGACCCTGCTAGCGACCCACAGGTTGAGAACCGCTGCTGTAGAGCCTAAGACCATCGGAAAACACAGATATTTACATTACGATTCATAACAGCAGCAAAATTACAGTTATGAAGTAGCAATGAAAATAATTTTATGGTTGGGGGTCACCACAACATGAGGAACTGTATTAAAGGGTTGTGGCATTAGAAAGGTTGAGAACCACTGCTGTAGAGCAAGCGAGGCCTGATTCCTCAGAGCTTCTCCCTAGACTTCATATTAAATGTGTTGGGGTTTCTGGCTCTTGCAATAATAAAGAATCTTGACTAATACCACTTATATGATTATTTCAATATTTATTTAATACTATCAGTCCCACTGGCACAAAACTGATATACTTTTGATTCCAGCTTTATTAAAATAATAAGGCATATAGCCCTGACTGAGTAGCTCAGTTGGTTAGAGCATTGTCCCAATACACCAAGGTTGAGGGTTCAATCCCCTGTCAGGGCACACACAAGAATCAACCAATGAATGCATAAATAAGTGGAACAACAGATTGATGTTTCTCTCTTTCCCTTCCTCTCTCAAATCAATCAATCAATAGCAGTAAGGTATATAATAATTCTTGTTAAACATGGAGCACTTATCATGGGCCAGGCAACGTACGTACACGTGAAGAGAAAGAGAGGAGTCAGACTGTGCCATGTCGCCAGGCAGCCCCGAAGGAAATACCTCCACAAAGTTCACAGTGGGTCTCTGAGGATAGCTTCACCTTAGGGGTTGACAGGTGATTCCCATTTCTTTTTGTACTTACCATTCAGTTCCAAATTTTGCACAAGGAACTATATTACTTGGGAGAAGAGGGGGGATCAAATGTCCTTGAAAAAGACTCTACTCCATTTATCAACCCAACAGGGCCATTTCTCACTAATTGTTGCTTTAATATTAATTAAGAGCATTTATATAATGTTGTGGAAAAATCAAACTAAAATATATTATCTGCCATGGTATTTCATTTTGTGTGTCTCGTGGCTGTGTCTTCCTATTAATCTCACCAGGATATTTGCATATCTCTTTTACAAATTCCTTCGCAGAAAACCTTCCTGTGTACTAAGTAGGAAACTGTCCTGACCCTGAAATGAAACAATGGAGTTCTTGAGATTGGAAAATCCCTTTGGACTGAGCTGAAACAATAGCTGAAAATGGGTTGCCTGTCTGTTTAGTTTAACTCCCTCAAGAATGGGAGTCTGTTTGCCCCTGTTCTGTGACCCACAGTTCTTCTCATCTTAAAGGGAGAAAAAAAAAAAAAGTCACCAATGTCTTTTGAAGTCAGTTTGAACTAAGGGAGAAAAAGAAGTATCATCTGAAAGAGACAAACCAAAATGAGGAACTAAATTGATGTTTTTTTTGTTTTTTTTTTGGTTTTAGTTTTAGTTTTGAGTAACCCCTGATGAGTAAGACCTATCTCTGAGCCTGGCAGCCCCCTGCCATATCCTGTCCTCCCTCCAGCCCCCAGCCCCTCCCTGGACACTGTCCCAACTGTAGATGCAGCTGCTGCCCTCAGGGACCAAGGTAAATACTGAGTGTTTGCAGCCAATGCAAAGCAAGGGGAAGACGATGTAGCTAAAAGCAGGCCAGGGCTCTGGGGTTCTACTGCCTCCGGTAGACTCTTAAGGTCATTTTGAGACCATCGGCGGCCTCCATTTCCTCCTCAAGTTAGAGATGATAACAATAGGAACTACCCGAGAGGTGAGTGGAGAAGAGATGAAGTGCTCCTATGGTGCCCAGCCAAGTGTCTCACACAGGATAGTTGGCCGTCAGCATCAGCCAGGACTTTCACAAACACTAGCGCTCTCCTCTCTCAATGTTCTCTGACGTCCCCACCTCCGCTTGGTCCCCAATAGTACAGACCCCCACCCCCATCTTCACTTGGTGCAAAAGGCGCTTACAAGCTTGCAGGGCACGCCTGGTCTTTGTGTGTCCCACGCCCAGCACCTGGTGGCATTCCATCATCTTATAAGGAATGAGTCGATGAATGCCTGGCCCTCTGACAAACGAAGAATTTCGGGCTCCGCAGTCATAAGCAGCTTCCAAAAGATGGCAAGCCGGTGAGGGCCAGGGCCTGGTGCTCTCACTAAAGGGCCTGAGAACACCAGGAATGTGCCACGGTTTAACACTGGAGAAGATGGACAAGCTTAACTAGAAAGGGGACAAGATAAAGGGGCCGTTACAAGTAACGCCTTTTGATCAAACATCTGACAATAGCATGCTCCGTTTATGAGAAATGAAGGCCTTCGTCTGGACAGGCACCAACCAGCTTTAAAACAAAGCCATGCAACCCAGCCCAGTCACACAAGTGGTTACTTTGGAGACGATCCGTTCTATTCCAAGGAACAACCAGCGACTAAGCTTGGAGGCTCCTAGGACGTCCCTCGCATGTTTCCTCGGTCCTCCTCAGTCCTGTCCCTCGTCATGTATGTGCTGCTTTCGGTAGAAGCATTGCTTGAAAACTCGCTCGGCGGTTTTCCGTTGTGGAGCGTTGTTCTTTTGCACAGGTTTAGACGTGGAAGTAAGAGCCGCAGAGGAACAGCGATCCTGCTCGCTTTTAGCCATATGGATTTTTTTTCTTTTTAGTAAAGTTTCAGTAACTGTTTTAACCATTGATTCCCATCTTTTTTTTTTTTTTAAGACAGATAAGTTTGTGCTTTGGAAGTAAAAGTATTCTTGTCTCTGAGCTTTTCTTGTGCAAGAACAGAACGTTCTTAAACCTCCTTAGGACCATCGGAAGTCCGCTCTCTCAGCTGTGTACGTGTTTGGTGCTAGAGGGAAGGAGAAGCCATGGCCTCTTCCCCGTTCCTCCTGCTCCACCTCCCTGTTGTCCGGGCTGGTGACCGGGCTGTGGTTCCTAAGCGGATGCTGAGCTGCAGTGTAAACGCACCACGTGAAGTCCGAGTGGAAGCCGGCCCTGGCCTGGCCGAGAGAGCTGGGGTCACTCACCCCACTAGCCGTTCCTCGGGGCGTTTCATCCATGAACACGACTGATTTGAAGTTCGTAAAGAGAATGACCTACTTTTTTTTTTTTTTTTTTGAGCGAAATTTCCTTTTATAAAAATTTTTTCCAAAACATTTCTGGTTCAAAAGTGGAAATTCGGGGGACAGTTTGAAATCTATTTAGTCCATATACTTTTTAGCATGCTGGCATAAAACGTGTGTTGTAACAAAAGTCACAATAATTTTTACTCTAAACCGGGAAAGAAGGTGACCTAACCACAGTACAAAGTTGTGGGTTGAATTTACATTCACATGCTTTAATGTTTTCTAGAAAGGGAGATACAAACTACCAAAGTGTTTAAAGCACTAGATATCGCGGTTGTTTTGATTCGTTTATGGAAAGAAGACAAAAACGTGAAAACGGAAGAAACGGTAAGCATCCACACCCAACACAGGAAGTTACGCTTCCCGTGCTTAATGTCGGCCCGGAGCCAAGCATCCTTTCTCAGCAAAGGAGCCGAGGCCGGGAAAGGCCCGAGGCAGCTTCCGTCTCCGACGGTATGTTTCAGGCTCCGGTGCTCACGTTTCATCCTTCGTGGCCTTTGGAAAATTCAAAAGACCTTCTTTACACTTTTACACGATCTTTCATTTAGTAGTTTGCTGGGTTTTGTGTTTCCTTAATCCAAGCCCAATGGCTTTCACATATTGTAGCAAATGGATGGATACGATTCAGTAAGGCTTGGCCTTACTGAATGAGCACCAACCTGTGAACCAGGAGGTCACAGCTTGATTCTGGTCCGGGCACATGCCCGGGTTGTGGGCTCGATCCCCAGTGTGGAATGTGCAGGAGGCAGCCGATCAATGATTCTCTCTCATCATTGATGTTTCTATCTCTCACTCCCTCTCCTTTCCTCTCTGAAATCAATAAAAATTCATTTAAAAAATAGGATTCAGTAAGAAGTAAGGAGAGGCAAAAGCCAAATTGGCAGACGTGACACAAGGTTGCCAAAAAAATTTTACCTGACAGAACTCCTAGCAAGCCCTATTCCTGGCCTGAATTCCTGAGACCCTCTGAATTTTGCAACAATGGGGGGGATTCTGCCCTGGTAATTAAGTGCCCTGTTCCAGGCCACTCACTGCTCTTATCCAGGAGGTTTGCAGCAGCAGGTGCTCTGGACAGAACACCAACACCTTGGCCGTGGTCAGTCTTTCTCCTTACGTGGCTCTGCGCGCAGAAGCAGAGCAGCTTCAGGGTAACCCGGTCAGCTCACGTTCGCGGGCCAGCTTTGTAAGTCCCGCCTACCAGCGACAGACTGAACAGGGACAGCTACCGAGGGAGAAAGAGGCCCGAGGCTCTTCAGAGAAGAGAGTCCCACCAAGTTCCGTGTTGTTTTTCCCTGTGGGAACGTCAGTGCCTCAATTTGTTCTGATTCTTTGCCTCCCACTGTGTTGTCCTACTCCTGTGTTTTGGTCTCTTTATTTTACTGGCTTTCTTATCTTCTGGAAGGCAGCCCTTCCCCTGTGAAGAGTTTGCACATATTCATGTCTCTCTTGCTTCCTCTGGGACTTTCAAGAACTTCTGTTTTGTGCTGCTTTAAACACGTGTGAGCTGCGCGTGCACATCGGCTGCGTTAAGGTCTGCGTGCGGGTGGGCGTGTTGCCGGGACCATCGGCCCTGCTGTTGCTGTGTACAGTTCGCTTTGACAGTCAGCAGAGAATCACCTTGAAATGCTCAGCATCTCTCTTTGATTCATAGTATCGCTTTGAGTTTTGATTCTTCTGCAAAAACCTGGTGTACTGAGAGACCATTACAATGTCTAGATTATAGTTTTATTTTCCAGAACGTGTCCAGATCTGTGAGTGCCACCAGACACACGCTTCAGTGATTCTTCCTGGAACACGTACACACATGTGCGCATGCGTGCACACATACATGCACATACACACACACGCAGTAAATCTAATAATTGAATTAATAAATGCTGCTTTTTTCTAAACCTTACTATTGCCAGACATGTTTTGCACATCGTATCTCATTTAGGCTCACAGTGATGGTGAAAAAGTAGCTATTATCAGCCCCATTTGACTAATAATTTAGAGTAATTCATCCAAAGTCATACAGGGTGACTATCAGAACTGCATTCTGAGCCCAGGGCTCTGTCCTGTCAGAGCCTGTGCCCTGAAACACGGGGAGGGGGGGTGGGAGGGTGGGGAGGGGGTTCCCAAAGCTGTCTGCTTGGGAAACATTATACAACCGTTTTAGTAACGTACTAAGTGCAGCTTTTATGCACCCTCGATGGTTGGAAATGATGACCCAGAAAATTACGTTTTGTTTCTAGGGGGGTGACGAGATTTTTCATGCCTTCCGGTGCTGTCTTACGCTAACATGGAGACACGAGAAGCTTTCTGTTTTTATTGTTTGTTTGTTTTTAATATGGAGTTGCATATTCTATTCATTGAGCTGAGGATCTTATTCACTTTCTTTTAACATTTGTGAGATATTTCCTATACCAAGAATGCTCTCAGACATTCTAGAATTCTTGGTAAATACTTGGTAAAAAAAAGAACTCTTGGTTTCATGGGCAAACCTTTTATTTATTTACTTTTTTACATATATTTTTATTGATTTCAGAGAGGAAGGAGAATCATTGACCGGCTGCCTCCCACATACCCCCTATTAGGGATCGAGCCCACAACCTGGGCATGTGTCCTGACCAGGAATCGAACTGTGATCTCCTGGTTCATAGGTCGATACTCGACCCACTGAGCCACACCAGCCAGGCTGGGCAAACCTTTTATAACTTCAAGATGATGTGTTAGGTGGTAATTTATTGCTCCAAAAATGTGTTTAGCATTAGCTTGTTGACCAACATTAAGTTTATCAATACAAAAAAAAAAAACACAAAAAAACTACTTGATCATTGATTTCTTTTTTCTTTTGAACTATTAACTGCTTGAGTGTTCCATTTAGCCATCTGGTCTTTCCTGCATCCTTTCTGTTAAAGCCACTACCTGTGAGCGTGTGTATAGGAGATCCTGTTGGTTCAAAGTCAGAGGGCGTCTGGGCAACTTGCATGAAGGATGCTTACTGAGTGCGTGTCAAGCTCTCTCTGCTCTTGAACTTTATTTCTCTGGGCTGGGTTGGTCCTACCAAAGGACTGTGTACTGGATCACAGGGCAGGTGAGTCTCTAGTGTGGGTAAAGCTGGGTGGACACACTGTTTTGCTGGTCAGCCACCTGTTTGAGAGTGACTTGCACACTAAGAATGGCTTTCCATTTCTAAATGATTGGAAAAAAAAACACAAGAAGAAGACATATTTCATGACATGTGAAAGTTACATGAAACTTGGGTTCCATTATCCATCCATAAAGTTTGACTGGAATGCAGTCACAGCCGTTCATTTATGAATCGCCTGTGACCATTTTCAAAACCCAAGGACAGATGTGAGTAGTTTCTACAAGCCCACAAAGCCTACAATATTGCCTGCCTGGCCCTTTACAGAAAAAGCTGGCTGATGGCAGACATGGCTCTTTTAGACACCAGAGGCCTTCGTGTTGTGCGTGGCTTCTTTTTTCACTTACTTGCCACCTCTTGAAATGCTCAGTTTGGGATAGCTTAGCTTTTTATGTGCATAGGAATGAAAAGGTTTCGCACATTAAACTATTACACAAATTATAGAATAAATGAACTTGGAGTTTGGGAAGGGATTTCAGAATTGTCTGCTGTCAAAATGTGTCTGCTTGTCTTCTGAAACCACCTTTGCTGGGCATACCACAGCCTTCCCCACTGACAGGGGACTGTCACCAGGTGAACGGGACCTGGTGGGCAGAGCTGGGCACCGACACAGGTGTCCTAACCAGAGGGGTCCCTTCCAGGTGATGATAACCTGCATGGATGCTGACCCTGCAACTTGCTTTCTTCATAAACTTCCCGAAGCCAACTCGCCTTTTGGTCCTTTGCTTGGTGTGCAATGGAGTCCTCATTTGCATACCTCTCCCACTTTTCAGACCCTCTCTGACTTATCTCTTCTCCAAATCATTAAAAAAGTGAGGCAGCAAGCATCTAATTTCTAATCTCTTGTGGAAATACATATGTAGCATTGACTTACAAGGCTTTAATTGGCTAATTATTTTAAATATTTAAGGAAAAAGTAATATCTCTGCCTATTTGAACTCTTCGAAGTTAAAAAAAGGAAAGCTTTGCAATTATGTCATCAACATAGCAGAGTTATGATATAAAATCTTACAAAGATAATACTGAAGAAGAGAGATAATAATAGGCTGATTCTCACCTACAATGGATATGCGTGAAATTCAACATTAAGTTTTACTAAATTTAATCAATGTACATTAATGAGACAAGTACACAAAGATCAAGTAGATTTTATCCTAAGAATTCAAGAACAATCAGAGGAAAAAATATGAACCTCTGTGTGTGTGTGTATGTTTGTGTGTATGTGTGTGTGTGTGTGTGTGCGTGTGTGTAGCATGAACACTTTACACTAAAGTAGTAATGATGGTCGCACTAGGTGGTGGGATTGTAGATTTTATTTCTTCCTTTTGCTTTTCTGCAAAGTCATTTGAAATATGATAAAGAGATCTTATTCCTAATAGCAAAAACAAAAAACAAACAAAAAAAAACCCCATAAAATACTGAGGTGCATTATAGATTACAAAAACTTCAGTCTACTGTAAACTGAATTCATTAAGACTCCACTAAATTGGAGAGCTCTTATGGCAAAAATAAATGCCAAGTCTCTGCAAAATAATCTATACATTTAATACAACTACAATAGAAATGTCAAGGACATATTTTGAAACTTATAAAAGTGATTTTTTAATTTATTTGATAGAATCCTACCTAATAAAAGAGTAATATGCAAATTAATCATCACTCCACGACAAAACGGCGGCGCCCATAGCCACAAGATGGTGGCGCCCAGTCCTCTCAGCCCCGCCAGAGGCCCCCAGTCTCAGGGAGGGATGCTGCTGAGAGCCTGCAGAGTAAGCAGCCTGGCAGAATGCTGCCCAGAGGCCCTCCTGACCCTTTATAAAAACCAAAAACAAATTCACTCCCCACGGCCCCATCCCCTCCCAGCCACAGCAGCCTGGGGTCTCAGCCTGGCAGGGGCGCGCACCCCCAAGGCACGATCCCTTCCCAGCAGTGGCAGCCTGGGGTCTCAACCACTGAGTCACACCAGCCAAGAAGATATGGAGAAATCTTAAATGTTTCTTTTTAAAAATAATATTTTTTATTGATTTTTTACAGAAAGGAAGGGAAAGGGATAGAGAGCTAGAAACATCTATGAGAGAGAAACATCAATCAGCTGCCTCCTGCACACTCCCCACTGGGGATGTGCCCCCAACCAAGGTACATGCCCTTGACCGGAATCGAACCTGGGACCCTTGAGTCTGCAGGCCGATGCTCCATCCACCTAGCCCAGTAGTCAGCAAACTCATTAGTCAACAGAGAGGCAAACCGCAGCTCATGAGCCGCATGTGACTCGCGAGCCACAGTTTGCCGATCACTGACCTAGCCAAACCAGTTAGGGCCGTCCAATATGTTAAAGAAAAAATCCTAAATAATAAAGAGGGAATATGCAGGGAAGGGCATTTGGGGGTGACCGGGTTGTCAGGGGAGGGCAGTTGGGGACGATCGGGCTGGCAGGGGAGCAGTTAGGCGTCGATCAGGCTGTCAGGGGAGTGGTTAGGGGGTGATCAGGCTGGCAGTCAGAAGCAGTTAGGGGCAATCAGGCAGGCAGGTGAGAAGTTGGGAGCCAGCAGTCCTGGATTGTGAAAGGGATGTCCACAGGGATCGGGCCTAAACAGGCAGTCGGACATCCCCCAAGGGGTCCCAGATTGGAGAGAGTACAGGTTGGGCTGAGAGACACCCCCTCCCAGTGCATGAATTTCATGCACCGGGCCTCTAGTGAATATATAACTGTCAATAGTTTAAAAAAATAAACCAGAAAAAAAGGCTAATGAGGGAAGACTCAATCTCCCATATGCTAAAACATGTTTTAAAGTCACAGTAGTTAAAATAGTGTACCTTTGCAAAGAACTAGGCAGAACAGAGGATTGGAAATTGAACCACATATAAACAAATAGATGAAGTGTAAGCATTCTAGTCAATGTGGAAATGATCAATCAATAGAGAACAATTGCTAACTAGAAGAAATTTCAATTGAATTAAGGCTTAAATGTAAAAGATGAAACCACAAACGGATGCTGTTTGCTGTTTCATTCCCACTCCCAGTTCTTTGGTGCCAAATCTGAAAGTCAAGTCCAAGAAGATAATGAAGAAAATACTGAGTCATCGATCTTCCCTTGGGAAAATTACTGCCTTTTGCAGGAAGAAAAGGTCTTGCTTTTGTAGTGAACCATCTTTATGTAAGGAATTTTAGTAATCTGAAAAAGTATATGTTTATGAATTTCTAATTTTTTTGCACAGCAAAAGCTGTATAGTAATATCCGAATACATTCTCCTAAGCATCATGGCTTTTTTTAAGAAAAAAAATTCCACTTATTTTCACAGCCTTTGAATTATAGGAAGGGGGGAAATCCACATTCATGGATAGATGTCTTAGATTGGTTTTCAACCTAAGACAGAGCTTGAATCAGGAATTCTTATGACATTATTGAGAAATCTGTGTGAGTGGGAGGGAGAAGCAGGGGAGAGGAAGGTGCAGGATTTGGTCGTGTCTGGGACCTGGCTCCTCCTGGCCTCTAAGGGCAGCCATCCAGCACACAGGACACACAGATGGGGTCCCTCCTTGAGAAAAGGGCACCTGCTTTTTGTGCCTCTTGTCAGTCAGTCAGAGCAACAGGCTGCCCTCTTTGGAGGGAGAAGGAGAGGAGCCTTAATTTCCCAGGTGAGTCCCCATCTCCCTCCCGCACACGCGCGCACACACGCACACACCCATATACCTTTCAGCCAAGGCCCCAACAGAAAGGTCAGGTGGGGGCCATTAGCAGCCAACACTCAGGACAGCTGAGAGTGAGATGAGGTCGGGTTAGTGTGGCCACAAATTAAGTTTGAATTTCAGATGAACACAGAATAATTTTGAATATAAGTGAGCCTTATTCAATACCTGTCCTGAAATGTTTACATTGATATTAATATATAATATTTATATTTCATATTTCATATTATATCATTTATTATGGTTTGTTATATTTATGTGTTATAACTAAAAAGTAATTGTTGTTCATCTGAAATTCCACCTTTATTGGGCATCCTGTATTTTTAGTTGCTTAACCCTCAGTGAGCACCCAACACTACCCACCCCAACAGCTCACAAGTGCCAGGCTCTGTTATGGAAGTTAGACTCTGAACGACTCTGTACAAGTGGAAGAAGCGGAACGTGGACCCAACATGACCTGCAGCCAGAGTACATGCAGCCTCCACCAGTCACTCTGAGGGGGACCCCTCAAGTCACTCTCCCCGTCACACCAGGTCCTCAGCCAGGGCTTAGCCAAGGGGCAGAGACCCCAAGTAGAAAATGACTTATGTGGATCCTAAAAGACATAAGAAAATCTCTGCTCACCCCTTTCCCTCCAACCAGGTTCGGGACAGAGTGAAATGCTCTCCACACTTGCAGGACAGGCTCTCTCCTGCTTAAGGCAATGTGGCTTAGAACCAAGAGCGATGAGCAAACTGAAATACTAGGGCCAAACTGGAAACACCCTTAGGGCCCTGACTCGGCAGGGCCACCTCCCTCTCAAGAAAAAAGAGCCTTCTAAAATGGTGAGCCCCAGACTCAGGGCTATTTGTAATAACAGATGGACAGGGACACAGCCCTGAAAGGGTTTTAACTGGAAAGTTATAATAAAGTCAGAAAATACCAACCCCCTATTAGAATTCATATCTAGCCTGGTTGGGTCTTAAAAGATTTCTTGGAAGTTCTAATAGTCTTACTTAGGCTTACACATGTAAGGATAATAATATATGTTCCTTTCATCCTTTCTTACAAATGGGTGCGCATATTATCTCAGTGTGTGTATATATAGATACAGAGAAAGGAAGACAGAGACATAGAGACAAAAAGCCAGAACAAGGGGTTGCAATAGAGGTCTATGGAGCCATCCAAAGCGTTGGGAACCACAATTACAAATCAACTCAGTAGTCAGTCAACAATAATGCAACGAATGGCAAAAAAAAAAAAAAAAGTACCAATCAAGAGTCATTCCTTTTGACATAAAGGAGAAATTTGCAACCAATATTGTAGGTTTTTGTTGCACTGAATATTAAAACCCCAAAGAGCAGAAACTCTTATCTGTTTTGCTCCCTGGAGCAGTGCCTGGTATAGAGTAAGCATTCAGTAAACATTTGTTGGACGAATTAAATTCAGCTAATAAGTAACCAGAGGACATATGAACAAGGCAGTTCACAATTTCACCCAATCCAAAGGAAAAGGCAAAAACTTGAACTCTGAAGACTGCAAAGAATGGGGGAAATATTTCCAAAGCAGCTCCAATAACATCAAGAATGATCTGTCCTGCCAAAACCGGTTTGGCTCAGTGGATAGAGCGTCGGCCTGTGGACTGAAGGGTCCCAGGTTCGATTGCGGTCAAGGGCATGTACCTTGGTTGCGGGCACATCCCCAGTGGCGGGTGTGCAGGAGGCAGCTGATCGATGTTTCTAACTCTCTATCTCTCTCCCTTCCTCTCTGTAAAAAATCAATAAAATATATTTTTTAAAAAAAAGAATGATCTGTTCTGCTTTCTCCATCAGGGTCACAGGGACGTAGCTTATGGAAATGTCCAAAATCTGTTAGGACAATCACATGGAGGACTGAGGGAGAAAGGCATCTGGCCTCTCCCAGACATCCTTCTGAGACAGCCTGCTCAAGAATCAGGACTGTCACGGTCTGAGCCCACCACCAGGCGTGCTATCACGTGGAACTATGGAGTTGTACTCACCATTTCCTCATTCATTCATTCATTCACTCATTCATTCATTCATTCCAACCAGCACTGAGTACCTGGCCCTCTGCTCGCCTATAGATAAGCCTGGTCTTTTCTTCTCTAGGTAATGGAAAGCCCCTTAAAGCAGAATCAGGCAGGCTGATTCTTATCCACAAGCTGCTGTACCTGGGAGTTTACCCAGTAAGATTTCCATAGCTGTGTCTCCGGTGTGTGCCAGGGAAGAAAAATCCGGCATCACCACATGGCCAAGTGCCTCTGCACAGCCGGTCCAAGCCGCCTGCACCTGGGCTGCTTGTCAACTTGCCCAGGGCTCCAACGCCCCAACACCATCCGCCGCCTGCGAGGAGGTGCCAGCAGCTCCTGCGGTGTGTGGTGCAGGCCCAGGCTCAGAGCTCCTGTCCCTCATCGCTAATCCTCCCACCCTATTGTGTGCCTGCCGCATGCCCAGCCTGGATCTGAAGCTTGTTCCCAGGATTGTTTTTTTGTTTAGCCTTCCACAGCCCGATTTAGTCTTCACGCTCAGTGCTTTATACACAGCAAGCTTTCTTTACTGGGTGCCATCTCATCAACCCTTTTGAAATTCTTGCATTTGGCTTGTTGAGACTGACAGCTAGCCACCCACCTACAGTGGATGTGTTTGTGTGCTGTTCTGTTCTTTGTTTTTTTAGAGAGTTCCATTTACAGCCTTTTCCTACCACCTCTGAGTTCGGGCACTGGCTTCAGCAAGAGCCTACAGAGAACCCTTATTCTGCTGGGGAACTGGTCAGAGGGATTCAAGGAAGAAGGCATGACAGGGTAGACAGGCAGACAAATAACAGTCATACAATAGGAAAAATAGTAGATAAGAACACGCATGTGCTGCGATGCAACAGCAGAGGAAAGAAAAACAAATCCCTGTTGGGAGAATGATGGTGACTTCCAGGAGAAGAACCCTGAGAGCAAACAGAGAGCTGGGGTAGAAGGATTGGGCTCAACGGCTCCTGTGGGTCAAGTCGGGCTGTGATGGGTCGTATGGTCCAGGACAAGAAGTTTGTACTTTGTCCCACAGCTGCTGAGATCCATTCGTAGAGTTTTAAAAATGTTCACTGACCTGCTACATGAAAATAGTTGTATTTTTTAAATCCTATGATTGAGAAAATGCATATTAAAATGGAACACTGCATGCCTTGGAATTAATGACTTATTTCCATATTACAATCTCTGTGAGCATTTGCAAGGCCTTATTCAGAGCACAGATGGTACTTGGCATGTGGATGGGCTTCCTGGACCCTGGCCATGCCCTGCCACCTTGGTCCCATCCTCCACCCTCACGTTCTCAGCTACCCAGCCCTGGGAAGTGGGAGCCACTCATATTTCCCTGGTGGAGTTTTAAGTAAGGCAGGCATCAGATGTGGTCTCTGTGGTAAGTTCTCTCAGGTAAGTATTAAAAAGTGCACTGAGTGAAAGAGCCTTGGGTCAGAGAAATCAGTTGAGAAGCTATTAAATTTCAATGATGGAAGCTTTATGCAAAATTGGTGCATTGTGTGTGTTTGTGTGTGTGTGTGTGTGTGTGTGTGTAAGCTATGCACAATAGCTATATATGTACATCTAAGTGATTCAAGTTTGTTTTTAAATTTTTAAAATTTTTAAATACATCTAAGTGATTCAAGTTTTTCCTAAAAGTACTGATCAAAACTACTTTAAGATAACTATATTTGAAAAATATATCTATTATAATTAGTCTTTTAAAATAAAAGAAATTTTAAAATTCTGATCCAATCTTTGGTTTTCCTTCAAAAATCATACACTTTTCATTTGACCTACACCCCCTCCCAATTCTGTATTGTATAACATAAGCTAAGTTTTCAAATGATGATTTCAATGTGCTTCATTATTCTTTTATATACATATATACATATATATTTTTATTGATTTCAGAGAGGAAGGAATAGAGATAGAAACATCACGATGAGAGAGAATCATTGATTGGCTGCCTCCTGCACACCCCGCACTGGGGATCAAGCCCGCAACTTTGGCATGTGCCCTGACTGGGAATCCGAACTGTGACCTCCTGGTTCATAGGTCGACGCTTAACCACTGAGCAACACCATCCAGGCTGCTTCATTATTTGTAAAGATTATTAGAGCTAATAACATCAAGATATAATAATACAGCTCTTTAGTTACCCGGGTGAGTTTTCTTCCTACTCTATCAAAATCACAGCTGTTGGAGTTAAGGACTCCACGAAATCCTCGCATTTCCCACCACCGCTGCCCACTGCAAGAAAGGCATACATGGTGTCTATATGTCTTTAAAGCGCATCAACTTAAATCTGTTGAAACCACTGTTTAACCTTTCTTTCAGATCAACAGCTTTGAAGTTGGCCCAACGTTGAATCCAGCCTGACTTCTCCTGTGTATGGACCGAGTTTCTTCCTTCTGTTGCCTGCAGCTCAAGTTTTCATTATCTGTAATAAGGAGTTTTTCGAAAAGCAGAAACCTTGCAAAGCTGAATTTGCTCTTCAAAGAGCAATGGGCTAGATTTGCTTACTCTCATGCCTGCTGAAATCCACGTGTCCAGTAGATTGTTAATCACTTCCTACATACATGAAACATGCAAAGTGAAAAACAGATAAAAGTATCAGATTTTATGATATATGTCGGTTATCTATTGGATCGAGACCTTAAATACCAAAAAAAAAGCCAAAAGACTTTGTAGTTGGTGTTTTGTTCAGCTTCTAGAGGAGGAGTCCAGATGAGGGATGATAGAACAGGACGTAGTCTCCACTCATAAATCCCTGCCCATCCAGGAGAGAATAGACCCCTAATGTTTGCACTCTTCTAAGCCAGCCCTTGCCTAAAGTTCACCCCTTCCTGAAACTTGACTCAACTGCTCAGCACATGTCGGCTCTGCAGTAATGAATTGGCACCAGCCTGATTCTTATGATGATTAATGACGCTCCTCAGATGCAGCCTATTATTTCATCCAAAGTTAAAACAGTGATTCATCATTAATCACTATAAGAAATGGGCTCGGTGATTCACAATTCTAAGCCAGCCCATTTCCTTAAGGGTCCGTTTGCCTTTGGTTAATCCCAAAGTGGCGAAGTTTACAGCCTGGTGCTGACTGCATTCTGACATGTGCATTTCTCTGATTAGTTTTTGAAAAGTCACGTACCCTGAGAATATTTACTTATAACACCAGAGCCCCTGAAAAATCATACTTCTTTCAGATACCAATCTTTTTTCCGGATCCAGCTGCCCACAGATTATCCAATTTAACGTAAGCACCCTCACCCAGAGACTGGACAAATTAATCACAAATCAATAATCCTAGTTGCCTTTGGTCCTCAGCAAAGAACAGCGCTTGGAGTCGGGCCGTTTAGACTGAAATGTATTCCCCTTGTTACCTCTTCCTTGCTATCCCTCACCTACAACCAGATTGTCACCAGTGGCCAGGAAAGAGCAGTAACACAACCGATGCTTCACCCTCCAGGCCTGGCCCAAAGTCACTGACAAGGACGGATCATGGTCTGGTGCACGGAACCTGACATCAAGTCATTAGCCAGCTTGAGGCTGTTTTCTCTAAAGTGGCCCTTCCTGTGTAAGGATTTACGTGAAGGCGATGAAAGCCCTCACTAAGCTGCAGCATCACTGCCTGCTCTCCTGGTGGCAATGCCTAAAACCAACAGCTCTACTGGTCATGAGCGCCTCTTCAGAGATCAGAGAGGCAAACTCCAGTACCAGAGTCAACTGGAGTCTTTTCCTGTCCTCTTCTTTCTCTTCCTCCTCCAACTACCTCCTCCTTCTTTTTCCCTCTCTCTCTCTCTCTCTCTCTCTCTCTCTCTCTCTCTCTCTCTCTCTCTCTCTCTCTCTCCTTCATCTTGCTTCTCTTTCTTTCCCCTCCCACTTTCTTCTTTTACTATTTTCCCCTTTGGGGCCTGGCAGTGAATTTCAGATGATATCCCAGCCCGGTGATAGCATGGAGCTTGCCACTATAATCCTTGATATTTTCTCAAAAAAACTATTACTTCCTAACCTAGTCAATTAGGCAAGAAAATGAAATAAAAGGCACCCAGGTTGGAAAGGAGGAAGTAAAACTATCTCTGTTTGCAGATGACATAACCTGGTATGGAGAAAATCCTGAATAATCCAATAAAAAACTCTTAGAACTAGTAAGTTCCCAGGAAAATTTCAGGATACAAGAAAAATATACAAAAATCAATTGTCTTTCTATATAGTGAAAATGATAAGAATGCCAAAGAAACTAAGGAAACAATTCTATTTACAATAGCATCAACAAAAATAAAATACTTAAGCATAAATTTAACAAAATAAATGTAAAACTTTGAAAATTATAAAACATTGCTAACAGAAATTAAAGAGCTAAATATATGAAAATACATTACATGTTCATGGATTGGAAGACTTAAGACTATTGTTAAGATGGCAATACTCCCTAAATTGATCACAGATTTGATTCAATCTCTATAAAAATTCAAGCTGACTTCTTTGCAGAATTTGACAAAAATGGGGTAATATGTCTGATAAATATGTCTGATAAAGGATTTATATTGAATATATATAATTATTACAACTCAACAATAAAAAGAAACCCAGTTTTTAAAAAGGAGGCAAAGAATGCAAATAGACATTTTCCATATACAAATGGCCAATAATCACATAAAAAGATGATGAACATTATTAACCACCAGGGAAATGCAAATGAAATCAACCATGAGATACCACTTTATACCCATTAGGATGACTAGAACCAAAAAGTGATAGTGAGGATGTATAGACATTGGAACCCTCATACTCTACTAGTGGGAACATAAAATGGTGTAGCTAGTTTGGAAAATAAAATTCCTCAAATGTTTAAACATATGGTCATGTGACCATATGATCCAGTCATCTCATTCCTTAGGTATATACTGAAGAGAAATGAAAACATAGGTGCACACAAATATTTGTACACAAATGTTCATAGAAGCATTATTCATAATAGTTGAAAAAGAAAAACAACCCACATGTCTACCAACTGATGAATGAATAAATACGGGGTGAGACAAACGTAGGTTTACAGTTGTTCATATGGAATATAATAATAATTAAATAATGATACAAGAATAAACTCTGTTTCATGTACTCACGACTGTAAACCTACTTTTGCCCTACCCTATAAAATGTGGTATATCCATATAATAAAATACTATTCCACAATAAAAATGAATGAAGTACTGCATGCTACAAGTGAACCTTGAAAACATTATGTAAGTAAAAGAATCAAGTCAAAAGGATCAAATATCTATATTAAATGTCCACATACTAGTAAGCAAGTAGACAGAGACAAGAAGTAAATTAGAAGTTCTGTAGGGCCAGAAGAGAGCATATGGAAGATTGGGAAGTGATGGCGAAGGAATATGAGCTTCCTTTTGGGGTGATAAAAATGTCCTAACATTGATTGTGGTAATGAATGCATAACTCTGTGAATATACTAAAAGCCATTGATTATAGAGTTAAATGGGTGAATTGTATATTACTAGTATGTAAATTATGCCTCAAGCTATTTTTGAGGGGGAAAAGAAGAAACAATTTTTTAAAAGAAGTCATGGCTTTAAAGTTGTACTTTTTAAAAATATATATTTTATTGATTTTTTTACAGAGAGGAAGGGAGAGAGCTAGAGAGTTAGAAACATCGATGAGAGAGAAACATCGATCAGCTGCCTCCTGCACACCCTCTACTGGGGATGTGCCCACAACCAAGGTACATGCCCTTGACCGGAATCGAACCTGGGACCCTTCAGTCTGCAGGCCTACGCTCTATCCACTGAGCCAAACCCGTCAGGGCTAAAGTTGTCCTTTTAAAAATTTTTGTAGAGAAGGCAAAGTAACTTTTCCAGAGTATCAGAAAATTTTAGCACTCTATTTGAAGTTCTGGTGTGATGTCTAGTGCTGGATTTCCTAAGTTAGAGCAGGCACTTGCTCTATTTGTATTATTTTTGCCTATGCTATAAAATGGTGATGAATATAATAGTGATTAACAGTTCGAAGGGCCAGTGCCCCACAATGCATTGTGTGTCATGATCATTGTCCTTGGTAGCAACTGGCAACTTTTCTTTCCTAATGAAAATATTCAGAAGTCCATCCTTCCAGTTAAATTCTGTTATTCTAAGGAAACATTTCAGAGAAGATCCTTTGTCAGGTATAAAATAATTCATTCTTGCCCAAACCAGTTTGGCTCAGTGATAGAGCATTGGCCCACGGACTGAAGGGTCCCGGGTTCGATTTCAGTCAAGGGTATGTATCTTGGTTGCGGGCTCAATCCCCGGTAGGGGGCATGCAGGAGGCAGCTGATCGATGTTTCTCATCGATGTTTCTAACTCTCTATCCCTCTCCCTTCCTCTCTGTAAAAATCAAAAAAGCATATTTTAAAAAATAATAATTCATCCTTGGTCATCCAACTACATGCAGTGGGATTAACAGCTTTGGAGAGTGAAAAAAGAAGTGGCAGGGGGTGTCTCCCCATTGCCCCAAGCAAAACTGGCAGCTCGAGAGTAATTAAGATCATTCAATTCACCAAAATATTGTGTTTTTTCAAATAACCACATTTATGAACTCTTTAAAAATGTCCTTTTCCCCCTGATGACAGAGATTGTTAGGTGTCCCTTATTACCCATTTTCCTTTCTCCCTCCGGACGCTGTGAACATTTCTGTCTGATAAAGCCTACACTTTGCACACTCCCCTGTCCCTAAGTGGCCATGGGACCAGGTTCTGGAAAATGGAAGAGTGTTACCTGCAATTTGCAAAATCTCTCCTTAAATAAGGGGTTGGGGGGAGGCACTTTCTTTTCCCACCCTGCTTGCTTCCTGCTGGCCAGGGTGTGGACATATGGCTTCACCTCCAGCACCTAATTAAACCACGAGGTAGCCTTGGCAACGGGAGCTTTGCAAGGTGGTGTAACAAGAGAACAGAACCCCAAGCTGGACCCCGACTTCTCCAGGAGAGAGAAAGAAATCTGTTTCTTGTTTAAGCCACTTCTGTTTGGAGGGTTCAGCCACTGGCAACGAATCCGAACCCTGACCGTGAGATTTGCCTACTCGAAAGCCAGGGACGCTCCCAATTCTGTAAAATCAAAGCCCAGCCTTTCTAGCCTGGAAGTGAGGTCTGTGAGAGCTGGGTGTGAAAGACTCAAGTGACGGCTGGCTGGGGTGTTGGCCAGCATAGGGCAAGGAGCACTACAAGCATCATAGTCCTTGAGCATAAACAGCCCTGCCCTGTCTTTCCATGTGTGTGTCCCACTTCTCTTCTGCATAAGCCCTGCCTTCTAGCCAAATGGCCTGTGTTTGATCCACCCAATATGTCTCACCCATCCCTTCCCTTTCCTGCTATTGCCTCTGCCTTGAATCTCTCCTATGCCTCTCACCTACATACCACAGATTCTCATTTCAGGCCCAGCTCAGCTCAGCTTCCATCTCCCCTAATTCTAGCATTTTTAACTTACCGCCCTCTTTTCTCGGGATTTCTATTGTGCTTATTGTCTGAGTTCTCAAATGACACTGACTACGCATCACGTTATATTGCCATTTGTCCTTAAAGTGTTTCCTGTTTTCTCAAACAGATTATACTTTGCCTGAGGACCGGAATCCTTTCTAGTGTGTCTTTCCATCCCCAGTAGCCCAGAATAGGAGCTTGCACATATTAGGAATTCAGTAGCTGCTTGCTGCTGCCGTAAATGTTGCTGTCTGTCCTCTTAACAAACTTTGAGCAAATACCAGTAGATGGCCCTTGACAGTTTTGCCCCCATTGATCCCCTCAGCAAACTCTTTCTCACCCTCAGACCCATCCTATATGTGGAAGATTTCTCTGAGCCATTCAAGATAATTTGCCCTGATTAGACTTTGTAAATATCTCTATAATTACTCATTACTTTATATAATAATAATTTGTTTATCTTGCTCCTTGATTGCAAACTCCTGAAAATTGAGTATTATGTTTTATTCATTTTAGAATTGCAAAGCAAGCAGATGACTGGCATATAATAGATACTCAGTAAACGTTTGTTGAATAAATAAATGAATAATAAATAAAGACAATGGCCCAAGAAGGCTCATCATGACTTTCCATTGAATTTGCTTCCCTGCCTTTCATGCCCGGTCTCGGGAGCCCTTTGACCCCAGGTTCCAGGCTTTCAGTGGCTCTGTGGTCGTTAACTAGTCCCTTGGACACCCACCCAGATCACACAGCAGCCCTGCCTGTAGCTCCACTGAAACAACAATGAAGTCCATGTGAAACCGGCCTGCATTCAAGTGAAACCAAGGAGAAAAGGTTGTTTGTCAAACTTAAAAGACAGATGTTAGTTACTTCTCGGTTTCAAACTGAATCCTAACCCTTGTGAAATTCAAGTTTCATTTCTGCTTGGTCAGATGAAATTTCCTGGTTCTATGTGAGGACTTTGGGGTTCTATCTAAGGGATGACTTGATCTCATGTCTGTGATTTCACATACATACCTCTTTTCCCTAAAATAGCATCGATTTTACATTTCAATAAAAAAAAAATTTTTTTTGGCTTTGTTTTTGGCAAGATGTCCTGTTTGTTGCTCCACACTGACATTCAAAAGGCAGGTAGAGACAGTGCCCTGATCCAACTGTTACTGGCTTTCACTCCTGGGAAGAGGGGAGGTTCAGAGAGGCAGACCGGGGGAGGAAATGAGTAGGCTCTGCTCTCTACCCAGCTCTGACTCATGCTGCCCTGGAGAAGGTGCTGCAATCCTCTGTGCCTCTATGACCCTGTCTGAAAAATGGGCTAATCACCTCGCCTCCGATCTGCCTCCCAGGAGTGTTGCAAGGATTAATGAGTTAATAATGCCTGAAGAGCACTTTGAGCTCCGGATGAAAGATACAGGAGAACAAAGGGTGATGGTTATTATGCATAATTAAAAGCTCCAGCAGAAACGTTGGTCTGAGTGAATCTCCAATGCCTCAATGGCCAGAACCCAGACATCGCACACAACCAGTATTCAAATATGTATCATTTTCCCTAAAAGGGAACCGTAATCTGATCGCGTGATTACACCAGACTTGTTTCATGAGCAGACCATCATGGTTGGTGTGGGTAAACATGCAGCTCCATTATCACCCGGAGGCGGTGGTTATTGCCCTGACCGGGGCTGACATACCCCGGGAAGGTGGTTCTCACCTACCACATTGTGAGCCCTTGCTAGACAGACCTTTTTCAAGAACTTAGGGACGTCAAGAAGATCTGCTATCCCCAAACCTTTCTCCCACATGGTCATGAAGTTCCTTTAATAGAAGGCAAAACCCTTTTCAAATTATAGAGGAGACTTAAAATACAAACACTGCCCAGATGGCAGAGCAGAGAAGCTGGCCTGCGAACCAAGTCCATCCATCATAAACGACAGCAGATCCCACCCTCCACCCAGCACAGGTTTCAATAGGGAGGAGAGAACACATGACCTTGAGTTCAACAGTGACGATGAGGTCTTCCAAAATAAGAGAGGCTGTTGGCCAAAAGGAGAGATTCAGATCTCAGTCACGGCCTCCTTCACAACTTCACACGTAGCACCGTCCGCAAAATAGAGAGCTCCCTCTTCTTCCTCCAGAAACCAGCCCACACGCACACCACCCTGTATTAATGCACAAGCCACGTGGACTAGAAACTCCCGGGACTGAAATAGTGTCCTGTGCTGTCCTTGCTAGTTTCTGAGGACAAGAGGGCACAGTCCTGTGAGAGCTCATCAAACATAACCACATAACGCTGCTCCCAAATGACCGCGTAAACTTTCAATAGTGCCTCGGAGCACTCCAACTGCTGATATCTGAGTTGGAGAGAACAGAAAGCAAGGTTTGCAGAATGGAGGTTATGCTGCACATCACTCCACACGGGTCCGCTATGAACACTAAGCACAAGAGTGCAGTGCCAGTGGAGGGGGACTGGCAATGAACAGTCACATCCAGAGAAGCAGGTGGCTGGATGGGTGAAGGTGCAGGAACCATATCTATGAAGCCAGGTCCTTCAGCCTAAAGGGTAAGGCCCTGAGAAGTGTGATGACTTCTTCATCCATGTGAAGGCTGTCATGTGAGAGAGAAAATCTGCTTTCTGTGTGTTATTCCAAAACACAGGGCCAGACCCAACACCCAGCACGTGAACACACTGTAATTCAATAGAAGGGCACCTTTCTAATAGCACAAATGCAACATGGAGTTAGCGGGCCGCTGGCCACTTCCTAAACTCAGACAGAGGCTAGTGAGCGTGACCTAAGTCTTTAATATTAAGTGACATTTCATGGCGAGAAGCATTATTAAGTCACATGCTGCTATAAGAGAGGGGAAAACTAAAGTGTGGAGTGTTTAAAGTATAAGTTCAGTCACTGTCTTACTCATTCTCTTTCAATATTTGTTATTTATTATAAATGTGTTTTAGAGAATCTGAAGACTCATTATAAAGAATAATTTTTTCCTGCAGAATATAGGGTTCTGCTTTGTATTCTAAAACAAAAATCAATAAATCAAATAAGTACCGATTTTGATCTTTTGAATTGTAAGGAGATCTGGGTAGAAGAAAAAAGTCAGAAACCAATGAGTATGAGACAGAAAAGAAAGCTGAGAACGGACTCCTTTGCCTGCGCACATCCCCACTCTGTCCTGTAGGTGGCAGCATTTGTTTACAACTGTCCCATCCACATTCAATGGCGGCTGGAGGGCTGCTGGGTTGAGTGACTGAGTTTGGCTGCTTCAATTGTCAGAACATTCAACATAATCAATTAAAATTTTAATATCACTAGGTGACGGCCTTTGCTCGGAAGAAAAAAAAAAAAGAAAGAAATACATAGAAGTCGTTCTGCCTGACCAAAGAGGAAGTGGCCTATTGATTACATGCAAGGTCATAGCTCAATCAGACTTGCCACCATGATCACATTTTTTACCTTGACCACATATTGAAGCCTTTATTTTTCCTCTGCTGAAATCTATATGAATGCAACAAAAATGTTGTTTATTATTCTTTGGTCATTCTCTGATAGATTTTAGAAAGAAACCAATCAAGTAATAGCCAAGGTCAACCCAGGGAAAATTCAGAAATGTTGTGAACTGTGTCTACCATTATAACCAGGAAACTGAGCTAATGTTGCTTTTTATAAACCAGTAAAAATATCTGAGAAATGGAATAAATTTCTTAAGGCATTAAAAAGCAAGATGTGCCTTGAAACACCAAACATTCGCTCCCTGTGCTTGGGGTCTCTGTGTTACTTTAGTAATGCGAAGCCCCATAGCGGGCCAGAGAACAGAGTGAGGGCACGTCTCCAATCGCCATTACATTCGGCCCTTGGACAACGCCAAGTACACAGTTGAGTAAGATCCTTTAGAGCAAGCATTTCCAACCAGTAGATCAGGATCGACCAGTGGGCCGCCTTGCTGCCCTGGGGAATGGCCAAGCCAGGGCTGTCCCCCAACCCCACCCACACGCCAGTTTCTATCCCAGGCTCCCAGGTGGGAAAAGGACAGGGCAAAGCTCTGCCCTGCTGCTCACAGGCCTCCTCCTGGGAACTCTCCAGCCCACCCCTCCGGAGCCCCGGCCGAGATCCTTTGGGAAAAGTAAAAGCGCTCCACCTCCAGGAGTGGCTGCCTGCCCCTGCTCTGGGGTCAGAAAGCCCCACTCTTTGGGGAATTTCCAAAACTTATTGTTTGTTTGATTTCCTGAAACCTGCCTTCTGCCCCTAAAAACCAAAAGCTGTTTTGCATAGTTGTTTTTTTTCCCTTTTAATTCAAGAAAAAACTGAGTTTTGGTTTGAAAATTTCACAGCTCACCTACATAGAACCGGACAGCAGGGTAGCACACAGTCAAGTTTGGGAGTGATTTTTTTTTTTTAAATTCTGGTAAATGTGTTATAAATAGGGAAGGCGCTAGAGACATATTCAGTATTTTTTAAATTGTGTTTCCAGAATATTAACTAATGCTTAAATACTTACGTGAGTTAAAACATAGAAAAATTAAGAGGTTTGCAATGAAAATATGGGTTCTCTAGTCAGGCTTGGGAAAGTTACTATATGGTATTACTTTGCTAGGCTGCCATAACAAAATACCACAGGCTGCAGGGCATAAACAACAGAAATCTATTTTCTCCCCATCCTGGAGGCCAGAAGTCCAAGATCAAGGAGTCGGCAGGGTTGGTTTCTTCTGAGGCCGCTCTCCTTTGCTTGCAGATGGTTATCTTTTCCCTCTGTCCTCACGTGGTCTTTTATCTGCCCATGGCTCTGTCCTAATTCCTCTTCCTATAAAGACACCAATCATATTGAACTAGGGTCCACCCTAATGACTCCATTTCAATAGAATTACCTCTTTAAACACCCTGTCTCCAAACTCAGTGGCATTACCCGACCTCTTGAGCCTTAGTTTACTCACATTTAACACAGAGAAGATAATAGGAACAGCCTCTGAGCTTTTCTGAGGAGAAAGAAACCGATAGAAAGCTGTAAAGTGCTGAGCAATGTATAGAGCTATGGTCTCTGTCTTCACCATCATCAAGAGGACAATACATATATGTGCCCAGCATCAATGTCCCCCATCGCTGAATCAGAACTACAGTGGTGGGAGGGACGACCAAGGGGAAAGGGATGAAAACACAGCTTCCACACCCCTCTCCCATTTGTGACACACAGACATCTCAGAGTAGAAGACTGCTGAGCCCCGAGAAACTACAGCAGGGAGTTGGGGAGGGGAGAGTCCCTTCACAGGGTGACTTCAAAGACTCAAACCAAACTTGGGTTCAGAATGAAGGCAAGGAGAGCGAGATGCATGCTCCTGGCCCCAGACAGGCGCCTGGCCGCGCACAGTGAGCCCAAGGCTCCTGGCTGGTGACAGAGCTGGTGGCCGGGCAGAGAAGGAGCAATGGCCACATGACCAGGAGCCCCAGTGCTCCCAGGCACCCTGTCGGGAGGAAGTTGTCCATTCAGGCCGCTCCTGGCAGAGACAAAGGCTGGCCTGTCTGTCCCTGCTTCTCCGGGGAGACGGCATGGCCATTAACGCAGCCGCTCCAGGAGCTGTGACACCTGATGCTGACATTGCAGCGAGCTGCTGGAACAGCATCGCCAAGGTAGCCTCCGAAAGGCAAACCACGGCGGGCACATGCAGGGGTTTCTTGCTGGGGGGCGGGGGTCCCCAAGGAAAAGCAACCAAGCCTGTGTGTCCCAGAAAAAAAAAATAGTTAAATGCAGAAGAGCTTAGTACGTCACTGTTTTCTCCTTCCCCAAGCCTTCTCACTGGGGCTTGCTTTTCATTTATGACGGGCGGCACTAAAGAGGCTGCCTGCAGATGTAACACTGGCCTTCCCTTCGGGCAGTCATCCTGTGAATCCCATTTGCTGTAAATTTCTGCACAATGACATAAAAACGGCCTGTCTTTATTAGTGAGCACATATCATGAGCTATCTTGTTTTTCTCCAGCATTTGGGAATGACCTGAATAAGCCAGCTGTCCTTGGAGCTCCCCCCCCCCCCCCCCCCCGCCAAAAAAAAAATCACCTCATGTGTCCTGTGTCCAGGACACATGGCTCCAGAGGCTGGGTGCAAACTGTCACACTAGCCTTTGTTCCAGAAAGTCTCATGGAGAAGGCTCGTGATTTTCCCACACAAACAACTCAGACTGTCACCTGATACAAGGAAAGGCTCGGTGACTCAATATGCAACTTCAGGGGAGCGGGGGGAGGGGGGGAGTCTTTTTTCCGTTACTTTGTAAAGCAGCCTACAGTGGTCATATATACGGTAAGGTGTAAACCAAAGAACAGTATATTCTCTAGCACCCAGGGAAAGGTTTGTGAGATTCCACGCGAAGAAAAGAAAGGAGAGAGGAATCGGATGTTAGAACTAGACATTTCCTCAGCGTAACTCTCGCATTTTGTAGTGGGGAGCAGTGTTTTCTCAGACCCTGCAGTGTGGGGGATGTGCCTTGTCCATGCTGCCCGTCGCTGCCATCGCTCCTGCTGTGGCTCCCACTGTGTCCCCCTGGCACCAGCCCCAGCACCTCCCCCCCACCCCCAGGTGGAAGGCAAAAGTTGGCCTCCCAAAGATGCCCATGTCCCAATTCCCCAAAACTGCGAAGATGTGCACAATACATGGCAAAGGAGAACCACGGTGGCACGTGAAATTCAAGTTGTTAATCAGGGAGATTATCCTGGGCCATCCAGATGGGCCAGTGTCACCACAAAGGTGGGAGAGGTGGCGGAAGAGTCCGTGTCAGAGTGAGGTGGCGTGGCTTCACCGGCCATGGCTGGCTTTGAAGGGGGAGGGAGGGAAGCAGTCGCCACGGAACATGGCTGCTGTCACTAAGGAAGGAAGCAGCGTCTTGCTGCTGCTGATTGATAGGTCTCCCCCGGCCCGGGATTGGCTCTCAGCTCTTACATCACACGTGTAACCCAGGTGTCTGGTTTCCTGACTGGACTGTGGCCAACAGGTTCCATAAATACAAACTGGTCTTTAATTTTAAATAGCACAAATGCTAAGAGGAAAAAAGATGCTATCTAATAAGATAGTTAACTCTACAACAAAGATACTGTAATACCGACATATAATTTTTAAATGTTTCCATTGACAAATCTTTTCCAATTAAAGGATCTGCAGCCATGAGTTAAATGCATGCTTGACAATGAAGGAAGTAAACGTGGGATCGAAGATCTTAGTCTAGAGAATTTTCTTTCTAAAACCAAAAGCCCACACATTTTATTGCCGTGTGTTGCCAGATCTGCCCAAACCTGTTCTGAGTAACCAGTGCCATCAAAAGCACACCACCCCAGTTTTAACCATGGCACTGTTCCCTGTCCGGGTTTTATAGGAATATTAATCATGTGATCTTCCTGCCGTTTTGGACAAGTATTATGAGTCATTGTTAGCTTCTTCCCTTTTCTTGGGTTTTCTAGAGAGAGGGTTTTTTAAATGGAGTTAGTTTAGATAGTAAAAGTTGAAGTATTATGCCCCAGGTAGCATCTGCTAAATTATGGAACATTTGTGTTATAAAATGCTTTAAATAGCTCAGTGTCTTCTCTGTAGTTTGTGTAGGAGCATTATTTTGTTCAATAAGAAGAAAATTCACTAATTATAATGAGATAGTCCAGCCAGGAGGAAAAAAGTCTCCTCTTTCATTCCTTTTCACACAACTGCTCTAACTGGTGTTCTTGAATGTACAAGAGCATTTCAGGACCCGCTTTCCCTGGCCCAACATATAGGCTATTCGTTTCCTATTGCTGCTATGACAAATTCCCACAGATGTAATGCCTTACTTAAAGCAACACAAATTTACTCTTACAGTTCTGAAGGTAAGAAGAGCAAAATGAGTGCTATGGGGCTAAAATCAAGGTGTAAGCAGAACTGGTTATTTCTGGAAGCCTCATGGGAGAGTCTGTTCCTTCGCTCTTTAACCCCCTAGAGGCTGCTGACATTCTTTGGCTCATGGCCACACCACTCCGTTCTCTGCTTCTTGTGGCCTTTTCCTCTGTCTCTGACTCCTCCTACATCTCTCTCTTATAAAGACCCTATTGTTACACCAGGCCCATCAGAATAATCTAGGACAACCTCCCATGTCAAGATCCTTAACTTAATCATATCTGAAAAGTAACTTTTGCCATATACAAGGTAACAGTCACAGGTTCTAGAGATGAGGATATGAACATATTTGGGGGAGTCATTATTCAGCCTTCCACAATCCACCCTTTGGCCCCCAAAGATTCACATAAATCCCACATACAAACCACATTCACCCCCATCCCAAGATCCCCAACAGTCTTAACCCATTTCAACTTGCAGTCCAAAATCTCACTCGTCTCCATCAGCTTAGAAGTCCCAAATCTCATCTTAAATCATCCAAATCAGGTAAAAGTGAGTCTCTGCACATAATCCATCCAGCAGCAAAATCCTTCTCTGTCTGTGGACTGGTGAAATTAGAAAACAAGTGTATGTGCCCCCAAAATAATGGTGAGATAGGCATAGGATAACAGATATAACATTGCCATTCAGAAAGAATGAAACCAAAAGGAATCTCTAGTCCAAATCAATGTCCAAACACAACCAGGCAAACTCTATTCTATCCCAGAACCTGGGAATGATTCTCTGTGGCTCCCATGGCTCTTGACCCACAACTCCACCCTGAAAGCCATCATTTTGCTTGAATGGTAGCACACACTTGCAGTGGAGTAATTTGACCAGCCCGTCTCCTACCTGTGGAACTTTGCGAGTCCACCAGCCCTCGCATTCTGGTGTTCCCTCTGAGCCTTTCAGTCCCGGCTGGCAGTATTTTTACTAGTATAACATTCTCAAAACCTGATGGGCACCTACTCAGCCTGCCAGAGAGAGCATGGACAGAATAATTAATAAAAGGAAGTAAACGTGACTTCTGGAGGATGGACTAGGCTATCTGTGTTATGAAGCACTGCGAACACAGAGTGCCATCATTCAAAGTTCTCAAGTGTGGGTTTAAGGCATGTCAGGTCTTTAAATCTCAAGTTATACACCAGAACATGCTATTATCTGAAAGACCTTTCAAACATGATTTTTTTTTTTTAAGTCAGAGTGAGTGCTAAAGAGTAAAATCCATGCTGCCCAGAGTTGCGGATAACTATCAAAGAATGATAACCAAGGAGGTGGTGCTCCAATCACAGCAGGAACTATCAGTGAGAAGCTCCCCAAGGGAAGCCAGGCTAGCATCAGGATGGAAAATGAAGCCATAGACCCTGCTTCCTGGGAGACCCTGAATACCTTCTTTTGAAAGAAAAGGGCATCACAGACTTCCGTTCCTGAGTTCAATTCCCCATGGCTAGCAGGTTGAACACTGAAAACCAACCTTTTCACTTTCCATCCACTGACCCAGCAACAGGAAAAACAGACCAGGGAGACTCAAGCTTGTGTGTGGTCAGCAGGGCATCACACAGGTCTGCTCTGGCAGTAATGGCCAAGTGGCCACAACGTGTGATCATATATATCGTGAAACCTACCGTACCATTTTTGGCTAACTCCAAAATCAGACTGTCTTTCCCCCTATAAGAATTTATCATACATTTTGGTAAGTCATTTGTTAGATGGGGTACAAATTAGAAACAAAGAGTGATCCGCTATCCTGCCTTTCCCTCTGATTTCTACAATCCCAAGTTAAACTACAGAATTGTAGTTTAAATAGACCAGGGAGACTCAAGCTTGTGTGTGGTCAGCAGAGCGCATTATTATATTAATTTATAATAATGAAAAATAGGCCCATTAGCAATCATTAAAATGTGAGTTTTAGCCACAATAAGACATCATGTTAAACCCACTTAGATTGGCCAATATTTAGAAAGTCTGACCATATCAAGTATTGCCTGGAATGTGTAGCGAGGGGAACTCTTGTGGTAGAGAGGTATGGAGGAGGGGGAGGTTGTAGGTTAATTTAACTACTTCGGATCATAATTTGGAAAACTTAAAAAGTGATACCATACAACCCAGCAAACCCACTCTTAAGTATATGCCCTATGTAAACCATTGCACACGGACCCCTTTCAACATGTTTAAGACAGTGTAGTATAGAACAGCAAAATTGCCAATATTCAAAGTATCTATTGACAGGGAAATTGATAACTACATTGCTATATATTCATACAATGTTCAACAGCAGATTTGAAGAAATTGTAGCTACATGTCTCAACATGGATAAATCTTAGTAGCTTAATATTGACTGAAATAAGCAACTTATTTTCAAAATATATATATATATATAGTTTGATACCATTTAATAAAGTTCAAATCAAAGCACTCATTATAGAATACTAACATGTAATAGATTTGTAAAGGAAAGGAAGGTAATGAGAATAAACTAAGTATCAGGTTACTGATCAACTGGAAATAAGGATGGTGCCGGGGAGGGCTGCAGGCTTTTAGGCATGTGTGTTGCTTCAGTCAAGTGGTGAGTTCATGAGGGTTCATTTTTATTAAAAGAAATAATTTTGATAGATTATATATTTTTAAGTATAACCAGGAACTGAGATAAAATTTTAAAATTCTCCCACTGTCCTTTTAAAATGAGGGTATGGGGGAGCCGGCTCCTTCCTGTCCCACCACTGGATAAAAATACTAACAGCACTCATGACTCTGCTAGCCATTCAAACGTAATAGGAACTCCTACAGTCGTCTTACATGACTCAAATCAGAAATCTGAATGTCTTCAATCTTCCCTCATTGCTGGGACCTGTTTCTCTCACTTCCCCCAGGTCAGAGGAAGACACACTTCTTGAGGTCAGCTTCTCCTCTCTACTCTCACCTCTACTGCCATCGCCAATGCTTCTACCAAATTCTCCCCTGAGTTAGAACATGAAGAGGAAGGTGAGAAAGGGAAACAGAATGTTCTAATTTGACCACTAAGATCAGAAGCTGGCTTTGAGCAATCTGGGCACGGCCAGTTCGAGAGCTGACTGCTTCATGGATGCTCTCGGGGATTCCTGCAAGAGTCCCACTGAGACACCCATGTGGTAGGCCAGGCACTTGACTGTATGAGCTAAGGCCCAATTGGCCCCTAGTTCTCAGTAGCCCACTGCACACTGGAGGAGCGGTTAGCATGCCACTACTCCTCCAGGACCCAGCATGGTTCCAGACAGACTCTCTCTCATCTGTGTAGTCCACATCTGTTTACAGGAAACACTCATGTGCTCTTGGCCCCAACAAATGGAGTACAGGTCCGCCCCACTCTCCTTTGCTGTGCCCCTTTCTTGGCCCAGCTTTTTCCCTCTCGATTTCTGGGTCTGGAGGGGGTAGGTTTATAAGTACACGAAAGTTTCTTATCCTGAGCCTGGGGACTTAAACCCTGCACTCAGCCTCCCTTTACTCCTCCTTCTAGGTAGGGGGTAGGATGGGGGGAAAAAATCACAGAATAGCTTTTTCCAAGGAAATCAAATTCAAAACTTTTGCCAAATGTCTAGTCTCTCTTTTATTTTTTAAAATAAATATACATATTGATTTCAGAGAGGAAGGTAGAGGGAGAAAGAGACAGAAACATCAATGAAGATAATCATTAATTGGCTGCCTCCTGCACTCCCCACACTGATGATCAAGCCTGCAACCCAGGCATGTGCCCTGACCGGGAATCGAACTGTGACTTCCTGGTTCACAGGTTGATGCTCAACCACTGGGCCACACCGGCCAAGCTAATCTCTCTTTTAAATGCATGCTTTGGGTGAGGACCCCAAGAATTATATAGCTGTTTCTTGGTTATTTCCTTTAAAAAAGTTATACCTTGGGTGTTCTGTTTCTCAACTCACTTTGGTATTTGGTATTTTGATATATTTGTGCCTTAGGGAAACATTCTAATTTAACATCTTCTGGTACGTGTTATCAATATGTCACTTCTCACATGGAATGGAACAGCCTTGAGATAGATTACAAAACCCACCTGCTTTCATTTGCTTTTCGCTCTCAGCCCTGGTTTCATTGGGGTCAGCACCTTGGGCTCATGGATGCTTCTGTCCTACTCAGCTCTCTGTCTTGTGCCGTTTCTCCTGAACAGCATCCCACTAGCATAGCAACTACCATCAGCACACAGGAACTTTGGACCTCATTTCTGAAGTGGGCATATGCTACCTGCTTCACTATGGTGAGTGTCAGATTCACATGGAAGTGAAAGTATCACACAGATATAATTTGTTTCACCATTATGATTACAGCACTCACTCCCTTGACAACCTCGGAGGTTATACCCCCCCCCCAAAAAAAAAAAAAAAACATAGAAGGCAGGATTAAGTTCTCTTAGAAAATATAATTTAAAAGACACAGGAATTAAAAGTTCTAGAAGGTCATGGTTTGATTCTCAGTCAGAGCACATGCCTGGGTTTCGGGCTCAGCCCCCAGTACGGGGGTATGCAGGAGGCACCCCACTAGTGATTCTCTCTAATCAGTGATGTTTCTATCTCTCTCCCTCTCCCTTCCCCTCTGAAATAAATAAAAATAGATATTAAAATATTAGCTTGAAAAAAATGTAACCTTTTCCTGAATGATCATCTTCTTGAGCTGTTCAAGAAATACTGTTTTTGATTATGATCTAGGGTAGAATTAACAGATAAAATACAGGAAACCCTGTTAAATTTCAGATCAACTATGAATATTCTTTTAAGTATAAGTATGTCCCTTGCAATATTTGGGACATACTTGTTCAAAAAAGTATTCATTGTTTATCTGAAAGTCAAATATAACAGGGTATTTTGTATTTCTATATGCTAAATCTGGCAACCTTAGGTTAGAAAGGGAGTGTCTTTCACAATTTTTATGTTATGCAAATTGATCTCTTGCAAGCTCTCAGGTCAGCCTTCACTAGCTTGAAATGCCATGCATTTTATTCTTACAATCTCCTTTGTTTCATTTTCATAAATCTCAGTTACCTATGTAACCTCCTGGACTTTTCACGAAGACCATGTTGTTAGAAGTTTTTTTCTCTCCTTATATCTAGTCTTCTACCTGTCGATTGAGAGGGTGCTATTTGTTTGTTTAACCAATAGTCCTAGGCCACTGGGGATGCAGTGATGATCGAGAAGAGACACACTGCCTACCCTGGTGAAGGTCAGGGTCTAGGCAAGGAAACAAATAGTAACCAATAGTCATTACCCCATAGAGCAATTGACATGATTTTTGAGAGGGCAAGAGCAATCATTATTGTTGCACTACTTCACTAAAGACCTCTAACTAGCCCGGCTGGTGTGACTCAGTGGTTGAGCATCAACCTATGAACCAGAAGGTCACGGTTCTGTTCCCAGTCAGGGCACATGCCTAGGCTTCGGGCTGGCATCTCAAGTTGAAGGCACAGCACAAATGCTAGGGTCAGATCATTCAAATACGAACTCCAGGCTCTTGTCAAGCCACAGGGGGAGAAATGCTGCACCAACCCTCTCCAACAGAATCAGCAAGGTGGGGGTGTCCTCTCACCCTCCGGCCCAGCAGGTTTGCTGGCCTCAGCAAGCTCAGGAAAGGAGTACGCTTTGGGAGGAAGCCTGGACACACTCAAGTTGCCATGTTCCCAAAACTCTCTTTAATCCTCCTGTACCTCGTTAGTTTCCAAATCCAATGTAGATCCTACCTCCTCCCTTTATTTTCCTGCTGCCACCAGCTTGGCCCAGGTCCCCCCTCCTTCTGCTCTCTCTTCCTCTCAGGGCATCCTACCAGCTTCCTCTCTGCAGGCCCTTCCTAAACCAGCCCACTGCAGTCCTCACTGCCAGGGAAACACAACCTGGATCATTTCACTGCCTCCTCAGAAATTGTCAGAGTCTTCCCAGTACTTACTGGACGAAATGCAACATGCCTCATCCCAACATTTAGGTCCAATCTACATTTCTAATCTTAAGTCTCATTGATCTCCTACCAGCAACCTACTCCCAGCCAAACTTAAATTGTAGACGTTTCCCCAACACCTGGCATTTCCTATTCTGTGCGTTTGCCTCATCATTTCAGCTGTTCACCTAAAATCCTTTTCCAGTTTGCCAAATTCTTACCCATTCTGCGGATACCACATCCTTTATAAATCCTTTCCTCATCCTCACAACCAAAAACTAACCCTTTTTTCCCTCTCTCTCTCTTTCTCTCCTTTATGAACCTCGAGGCCATGTTCACTTTCAACATTTAACAGTTGTTTTTAGAAGATCATTATTGTCTTTTCTGTCGATGGTATTTCTAGTTCCTTCGAGACAGAGTCTGTGCCATGTGAATCTCCATATTCTCCCACAACGGCTAGCCCAATGCCTTGCAAACTGTAGTTGCTCAACAAATATATCTTGAATTGAAACCACATGCTATTTTAAGAAGGTAACCCGTGGTTTTCACATTCACTATGGTTTTGATATATTAAATAAAGTAATTTGTAGTATATCTTGGACAGTCATAAGGGAAAGAAAGACCGGGGACCTTGGTGAATCCCAAACACCAGGACTCAGGAAAGTTCACACGTGCTCTTAATTCCTCCTTCATTCTGTTTTTGTCAATAGCTATGTGTGTACCCACTCTCCACATGTTAACTACATGTTCTATCTTTTCTTAATGTTTTCTCTTACTTACTGAGGAGTTTTACCCAAAGGAACAAAGTTTTAATCACTTCATGATACTATACATGTGTTGGGAGTACAAACCAGGAAGGATATTTGTGGCCAGTTAGACTTGGAATACACGCCATTTGTGTTTTTTATCTCCCCAAATGACAAATTACTATAAATTATGGACCTTAACCCATTTTTATTTGTTTTGTTTGTAACAAATGGTAACCACAACTGTTAAATTCCCATTCCTAAGAAATTACTACAAAGAATAGTCCAATTATCTGCTACTTTGTCATAGATAAAATTTAGTACCAGCAATAACTCCGAGTTTGCAATATTACTCCCCTGCCCCCACTCATTTTCCCTTTCACCTCATTGAAACCACAAGTCTACAGTGATCATCAACACCAACATGCTTAGCCACCACAGTAAGGTAAACTTTTCCTAGGGACTTTTTTATTGTGGTAAAATACACGTAACATAAAATGTGCCACTAGTGACATTTAGCACGTTCACAATGTTGTGCAACCATCACCACTATCTAGACCCAGGTGTGTTGACATTTTTTTTCCCTCTCTCTAATGGCTTTTTGTTAAAATCAATTAGGACTATTTTCTACAATGTAAGCACCTTTTAATTTTGCAGAATTGGATATTTTAAATCTCTTAGACTCCCTTGTTTTTGACCAAAAAAACTAGCCCAAAAGAAAGAATCGCGGTGCGGTCCCTCATTGGTCTGTGTGGAAGCATTTTGAAAGTAATGTGCAATTGAGATGCATTGGCCTTGGGAGGACCAGGCAGGACTGGTTCCCAGCCCCTGGCGGGACGGTCCTGGAACTGTAACAAACCCGAATGAGGCACGGGAGACCCAAGACCTTGGCACATTTTCACCTGAGCCAAGTCACACATTAAACCTCAGTTAGGAAATATCAATAACTTCCGAAAAGTGGATTGCAGTTTAGCTTATTACCAGCTGTCAGCACCTCAGGAACTAAATGGAATGGCCAGGGAATTGAGATATGAAAAGTAAAGAAAGAAATCACATTGAAGGGCCTCCTTTAATATCATTTGTGGCATGTCCCCCCAACCTCCCACCACTGCCTCCCCAGCAACTGAATAAAACATAAATAGTGAAAACAGAGGTTTGGTTTTTAAAGAAATAGGACCGAGCGATTATAAAATTCTGGAAGTATAAAAGCTGATGTCTCAAAGACCATGACTCTTATATTTTATAACATAAACCAGATGTTTTGAGTTTTTCCAAATAAATTTCTTCGGAGAAATAATGCTTTGGTCTTTGGCGTGCTTTTTATCTTAGGTAAATCATTCCTACTTGTTTTTTTTCCCTCACCCTTCACACATGTAGTTTTCAGAAAATTCTACAAGTAAAGATCCCCTAACTGGGCTAATTTGATTGTGTAACTATCAATTTCAACATTTAAGTTGAAAAATTGGAATTTAATGAGAAAAATATATTTATATAACTCCTTCGATGCAACAATATCCAATTCTTTGGAAAATTAGCACAATAGGGTTACCTAGCAAACTGAGAATGAAGGAGTGGTCCAATACACATAAAAATGCCCGATCAAGACACACCTCACCACAACTCTTCCCTCTGCCCTGGACTGGTAGGCACAGTTGGCAGATATACAAACAAACAGCCAGCCCAGGGTCGCTCAGTGGTTGAACCAGGAAGTGAACCAGGAAGTCATGGTTGGATTTCTGGTCAGGGCACATGCCAGGGTTGGGGGCTCTTTCCCCGGGGCGGGGGGGAGGGGGTATGCAAGAGGCAGCCAATCAATGATTCTCTCTCATCGTTAATGTTTCTATCTCTCTTTCCCTCTCCCTTCCTCTCTGAAATCAATAAAAATGTATTAAACAAACAAACAAACATTCTAACCAGCCAAGTGTGCTAGTCCCAATTTCGTGAATAAAATGACAATGTAATCACCTGAGCCTCCTCACATCACACAAGTGGGCAATTCTTCCCTGTGGTGTCTTGGTCCCCCAGACACATTAACCTAATCCCACGGCAGACCATTAAGTAAAGAAACCTCTCTCCTGCCCACAGCCTGCACCAGGCCGCTTCTTTTATCACCGACAGGCTGGCCACGGATATCTCCGGAAAGCCAGACCGGCTCCATGTAAAACTTCAGACCAGCTTCCTCGGCCCCCAGCACTCCTGGGTAAGACAATAGGACAGCAGGGGCGGTCTGATCCCAAGTCAGGCCAGCTCAGTCTAGCTGAAGAACACAAAAGCTCCCCAAGGAGCTGGAGCCCCTTCCTGCCCACTGCATGGCAACCGGGCAGCTCACGCCCCACCCAGGGCCCGCAGGCTCACAGGCTCCATGTGGTCTCGGGCCCACGCAGGCCAGCCCTATGCTCTGCCAGCTGCCGGGCAGGGAGGCACATGCGCTGTGCTTGTCCAGAGGGAAGCATTGCTCTCATCCTCCTCCCCTTCCTGTGCCGATTTCAAACCCTGCTCCGCTGGCAAAACCTTTGGGCTGTTTTGTTTTAGAGGGCTCGTTGCCTTTTAGAAGCCGAGGAATAGTTGAAGGCTATCAATTCTGAGAAAAGTAGATCATCTGGTGTGTAGGCTAAGACCTGACCCAAACCCAATAACCTATTTGGTAAACATTTCAAGGACCAAACGTAAAGCATAAAACAGGAGTCCCAGCCTCAGAACAAAGCATCGGACTAGGCCTCGGGGAAACAGTTCATCCGCAATAGGCTCATACTGGCTTAGCCGGAGCCTGGCCGGGGGAAAGGGTGATATGGGAAAGACGCTATGGCCAAAAGATGAAAAATGGGCCGAAGTTTTGGTGTTGGGGCTCTGGCCTTCTTCCAGTGGGACACATTAAAACCAATATCAGGGGTGGGACAGCAGGAGCCGCGGGAATGAGTCATCCTCCTGACAGAGCCACCCAAACAGCTGGCGAGCTGCCCCGCCCCACCCGTGGGCATGATCTCACCGAAGCATGTAAGCATCTGGTACATTCATCATCTTCTCTGGGGCGTGAATGAGCACTTAGGATGTAGATAATGTAGCAGGACTATATGTGTGTATTATCATGCAGATAAGACAATTATTTCATAATAGGAATGGAACCCGGATCATCCTTGCCTGACTTTTGATCCTGCCAGCGCTGCAGAAAAACACTCACAGATACGTTCGATAGTCAGGAAATGGAAGCACAGAAGGAGGGCGAGATTACAGGCCGCTCTCGGCAGTCGCTAACACGTGCTGTGATCTTAGCCCTTTCTTGTGGCTATCTGATGTCACAGGGAAAAGGAAAAGGCAAATGAGGGAAACAAAGAGGTCCCCACCCGGCATGCACACATTTTCCATAGCAGCGTGTAACCGAAAATTAGAACATAGTCACATAAATAAGGCAAAAGCATATAAACAGACCAGATGCTATAAAACGAGAGAGAGAGAGAGAGAGAGAGAGAGAGAGAGAGAGAGAGAAGGAGAACAAGTAAATGAAAGAAAGAAATATGTAAAGCTGACTTTTCATTGTAATAGCTTTCTTTTGAGTCTGATCAGGGTACCCCACCTGATTCATTTCATGAAGGCTATATAGAGAGACACAGATGAACAAAATGATTTTCTACTTTAGATTTTAAACGGAGTAAGGGCCAGACTCTGCGTTTCCTGTTTAATTCCATAGACTCCAACTCTTGCTTTAAAAAAAATTAGTAATAATTTTTTTCTGATCTAATTGGGCAGGGATTAAAAGATGTAGGGGAAATAGGAAGTTAAATAGGACATGTGAATTGACTGAGCTGCACAAAGAGGGAAGGGAAGGAGCCACCATAACACAAGCCACTGAGTCTGCCATGCTCCAGTGGTCCTTGGGTGGCACCATTGGCCCAACAGAGCCTTGATGCGTTCCAGGAAGGGGGTATGTGAAGAGGGACGCAGGGACATTTGAGAGAAACCAGTATCCAAGCAACCATTTCTATTTATGGGCAATCATAAATTAGGTGATTAGAACTTGGAAAATACCTTTGCTTGGCATCACACTTCGAGTAGTTTCGATCCTAGTTCAAGGTTAGGAAGATGTGACCAATGTAAAAGGTATTTCATTTAATTTGGATCCATTTCACGCATTTAAATAATGTAACATCCTTATTAGCCCAGCTCTGATCCTCCCCTTTCAACCTCTACAGAGGTCATATCCTTGTCAGCACTGGAAGGTGTTTATGTATTTTTATCCAGATAAACTCAGAGGCGCTTCACTGATCTGTCGTAATTCTTTCGAACTTTTGGTCCTGTTTTGGATCAACTCATTGCGCTCCCAGCTGTAGAGAAATGAACGGCCTCTACAGAATGATCGACCCACCCCTCTTTGATTTGCCACTGGATGCTTTGCCATCTGAGATACAAATCTGTGAGACTGGTTGCCATGTACCTTGATCAAATGATTTACACACAGATCAGAAAACTTCCTACCGAGACAGTTGAGTATGCATGGTGACTCCATGCCGATGCCACTCGCAATCCGTGGTGCCTTCCGTTCCTTACTACTATCTGAGAATCCCCACAAGCTGAGCCACTGATTACGTGCCCTCTTCGGAAGAAGTGGAAGGATTACAGTGTGATCATCAAAACCATTCATGCCCACTTGAACAAGAGAAAAAGCAATACAAACGCATCTGAAAAGGGAGGGAATGGTTTCCTATTTCAAGAGTGTGCCCACTCTCCAGATCTGAAAATCAAATAGCCCTTCAGGAGCTCTCTCTGTTCAGCCAAGTCCGGAGCAATTCTTCCTTTTTCTGAACTCGTATGGTATTTGTTCACTTAACACTTGTTAAATGCCGACTAAGGGACAGGCACTTTAAATGCATATTTGTTTTTACAAACAACCCTGCAATGTAATTATTATCTACCCTACCACCGCCACCACCATTACTTTAAAAAATGGAAAAGTGGGACAAAACAAGCTAAGTAATTTGGTAATGATCTTGCTGTTAATAAACAGAAGAGTCCGATTCAAACCCAGGTCAAAGTCAGACCAAAGATCTCACTCTTTCTACAGAAAAGAAAGATAAGCTGAGCTTTCTGCCTCACAGGTTTCATGGTCTAATGGAAGAGATCGGATTTATGTGTTTATTTTATTTTTAATTATAATTTTTAATAACAAGTCCCATATTAAACTATTGGCTTGTGAAGGGCAAACTTTATGCCAAAAAAATGTCTATCTCCATAGAGATATACAGCTGTTTAGCACCTCACAACCACTCAGTAAGTGAGTGCTAACAGATTTGCAAATGGGAAGGCAATAAGTGGATAAGTAAATAGATTCAATGAAGGGCCATTGCCCACTTCTGAAGAGATGAGTCTAAGTTTCTGTAAGTTTCTTAGTTTCCTCACAAATATATCATCGATAAATGCGTTTAAAATATTGTCATGGTTTTAGAAGCTCTTAGACAAAGCCAGTGAAAGGAAATCTGAAAGTCTACGGTTTATATACTTAAAACTCTTAACATTTTACACCACTAAATATGGTAATTTCCACAAACACAGAAATTATGATAAGCATAAGCAATCTAGATAATTTGTCTAATATCCAAACAGATTGTGAGATGTATTTTCCCTGAAGAAATTTAGAAGTAGAGTATATATATACACTGAGTGGCCAGATTATTATGATCTCTGAACACATAATAAATCTGGCCACTCAGTGTATATCCTATATAATAAAAGGCTAATATGCAAATTGTCCCCTTGACCAGGAGTTTGACCAGCAGGCAGGCTGGCCAACCGCCCATGTCCCCTCCCCCTGGCCAGGCTGGCCGGACCCCACCCATCCACCCATGCACGAATTCATGCACCAGGCACCTAATATATGTACACACACACACACACACACACACACACACACACACACTGAGTGGCCAGATTATTATGCGTTCAGAGATCATAATAATCTGGCCACTCAGTGTATATATACATATATTCATATATATATATACATATAGATATATAGATATATGAAGAAAAATGTCTTATTAAGGAACATTCCATGGCCAGAATAAAACTCAAGAAGTGACAAAAAGATAAGTGAGTATTCAAAGGCAGGTAACTGCAGTCTGTGATGTTATGGTATGCTTAGTAACATCCCCAAAGATATCCACATTGAAATCCCTGGAATCTGTAAATATTACTTTACTAGAGGCCCGGTGCATGAAAATTCATGCACTGGAGAGGGGGGGTCCCTCAGCCCAGCCTGCCCCCTCTCACAGTCCAGGAGCCCTCAGGGGTGGGAGGTGACCCGGCAATCAGGGGAAGGCGATGCCCCATCACACCTCTACTGCTGCCACTGCCGGCAGCACAAGCCTCAGCCAGTCCTGATTACCTGAGCCTCAGGCAGCCCTGGGCGGCTGGGCAGCTGACATCTGAGGCTTGCCTGCACCTTGGGCTGGCCCTGGGCAGCTGGGGGGCTGAGGGGGCTGGGGGACTTTGGAGGAAGGCGCGCGGGGCAGGCCCGGCCTTGCTGCGCGCCTGTCACCCCAGTGGGGTTGAGGGGACTGGGTGCCACCATCTTGTGGCTGTGAGCGCCGCCATCTTTGAGGGCATGACAGTCAATTAGCATATTCCCTCCTTATTGGCTGTGGGTGCTGCCATTTTTGAGGGCGTGGCAGTCAATTAGCATATTCCCTCCTTATTGGCTGTGGGTACTGCCATCTTTGAGGGCGTGGCAATCAATTAGCATATTCCCTCTTTATTAGATAGAATATGCACAAAGAGACTTTGCAGATGTGATTAAAGTAAAGATAATGAATGGGGAGATTATCCTAGATTATCTACTAGACTCTAAATGCAATCACAAATGTCATTATGAGAGTGATGCAGAGGGAGATTTGATTTATAAGAGGGAGAACAGGGAGTAAGAGATGTGATGATGGAAGCAGGAGGGTTGGGTGATGTGATGAAGGGGCCACAGGCCAAGGAATGCAGGCGGCCTCCAGAAGCTAGAAAAGTCAAAGGAACGGATTCTCCCCTAGAGCCTCCAGAAGGAACCAGTCCTGATGACACCTTGACTTTAGCCCAATAAAACTGTCTCGAGACTTCTGGCTTCCAAACCTGTAAGAAAATTAATTTGTGTAGTTTTAAAGCACCAAGTTTGTAACATGAGATTGCCTGCTCTTCTCTAGAAAAAGGCTAGCCTCTTTAATGGACGTTCCCTGCGCAAGCCCTTCTTTTTATTTACCTCCACTGAACGGAGCTGGTCTTCCAGAATCTGATGGACACTTGTTTGGTCACAGGTCAGCAGTGGGATGTTGGATCTGTAGGTAGGGGGAGGGGGAGGAAGGTTTGAAAGAGGCTTGAGGAAGGTGGGTGAGAAAGAAGGGGGGACTGGTGGTGCTGCCCCGAATAGATCTAAGAAGAAGGGCCCCTGAAGGAGGCCTGTTGTTTGGGACTCAGAAGAGTTGCTTTAGGCCTCTGAACTTAAGGAGCAGATTGTAAGGCCCCCAAGTCTTGGGGTGGGAGATGGGGAAGCAACCAGAAATTCTCGAAGACTTCAGAAAATGTGCCGCTTCATCTTAAAATGTCATCAAAATGCTTGTCCTCGGGAAGAATGATGACAATGAAACAGAAAGAACAGCTTTAGGAAAATCGCAATAAAATCCTCCCGGGGATAATGCCTACAGCACAGTAAGCAGACCTCAACCATGATGGCCCACGTTCCAGAAGGCCTAGAGGATGACACTGAAACAAGAATAACATACACAATATAAGGAATACGCAAAATGTGCAAGGGGATAGAGTCACCCAGAAAGCTTGAAGAGCTAGGAGAGTTAAGTGGTAGGTAGGCAGTGCTTAAAACTCTGAGGACACAGTCATTCAATGAGGCAGGCAGAACAAGAGCCATCAAAGAGAAAAGAAAGGCACCTTTGAGTTTTATGAGGAAAATCAGGGAAGGCTGAAGGCAACCAGGATGGACACTGTCAAAGCAGCAGATGAAGACTGAACAAATGGCAGTAGCAATGAGGAGGTTAAAGTGAACCAAATTTTCAGGGGTGCTGGGAGCAGAGCCAGGGAGTGGGGGAGGAAGAAGCGAGTCAGGAAGAGGAAGTGGAAGGGCAGACAAGGTGCATGAGAAGCAGAGGAGCAGCCACACCTGGTGGCTGAGTCAAGATGTCTCACCCCGATAGAGGCACCTGTCCGCTGTGAGACGCACCTGAGAAATGTGTTACTATTTATAAATGCTCAAGTATGCAATTTACTTTCATAGGGAAGGGAGGGAGAGAAGGAGCAAGTAGAGAGGCTTTAATATCACTCTTCTTTAAAAAATGTTTTTATTGACTTTTAGAGAGAGGAACGGAGAGGGATAGAGAGATAGAAACTTCAATGAGAGAGAAACACCATCCATCAGCTGCCTCCTGCACGCCCACACTGGGGATCTGGCCTGCAACCCTGGGTATGTGCCCTGACTGGGAATCAAACCAGCAACCTCTTGGTTCATAGGTCGGCGCTCAACTGCTGAGCCACACCCGCTGGGCTTTAATATCACTCTTAATTACTTACATTCTGATGTGATTTGTGGAAAGCAGGAGCGTTGCAGCTAGTGCAGTGGGAATTGCCCGTGACCCTGCATTTTAAAAGAATCCTTCTGACTGCACTGTGGAAGAGGGCAAATGGAAATGCAAGGCAGGTTAGGAGGCTGCTGCATTAATCCAGGAAAGTGGTGAGAATGGCGCCTGTTCAGAGGCCAGAGGAGCATCTTAGAAATGGAACTAAGGAATTAGAGTGACTTCTGGGAGGGGGTGCGGTGGGGAGTGAACAGGGAGCACAGGAGAGGAAGATGCAGACTCTGGGAGAGGCTTGCCGTGGCTGGAAGGCTTCTCTTTCCCGGCTGGAGCACAGACGAACATGAGTGTAAGTAAATTGCAGGCAGAGAGTGGGAAGTTATCAGAAAACATATGGATGACCTCAATTTTCTCAATGACTCATGAGGCGAAGTTGTCTGCTGAGAGTGAGGGGGCAGGAATTGCAAATAGGTCTTCAGAGGCCTGCTGAGGTCTATAAATAGTCTTCCAACTAATTAGCACTGAGGAGTGAGAGTTCTGGTCTACCTGAACGCACTGGAAGCCTGCTGGCAACCACCCATTGGGTACCACACACCCAGCCCTGTGCCCACTGCTGTGTGTGGTTAGCCCCACAAAGACCTATGATATAGGCACAATTAATAGGCCTAACTTACAGAGCTTTGCATCTTAGCCACATTTAAATAATATCAAGGCCTTGAAGAAGCTATTAATTCCAAAGCGGTAGCTTTTTAAAAAATGGTTAGATTATAGTTGTGAATTTTCTGTTTGTGTTTGCAAAATGTATGGCTGGTAATTATATTATACATATATACATGCATTGTATGAACAGTTGCTCTATAAGGTGTCCCAAAATATGTATATACACACTTTGAATAATTATAAAGACAGTGTTAATTAAAATACATTTCATTTTCAAAATTGAGCTATCAGCTGTTAAAGTGTGTATACATTTTTGGGGACACCCTGTATGTGTATGTGTATATGTATATATGTACTAGGTGTGTGTGTGTGTGTGTGTGTGTGTGTGTGTGTGTGTGTACACACACACATTTAGATATACACACACATATATATATAATTATAGTAGCCATTCACTCAGTATAGCTTTCTTGAGCACATTCTATGTGCCAAGAACTATGCTAGACACTGGAGAGACAATAATGAGCAAAAACAGTTGAGTGTCTACCATTATAGAGTGAACAGTCAGATGGTAATACAAGAAGACATTCAAATTAATGTAAAATTATAATGCGATCAGTGCTGCAAAGAGCTGTACAATGAGGAGATATAATACACACATATCAGGGGTAAGGGAGGTCTGGTTCCATTCTATCTTAGGTCACAGATCAACATGCCCATGTCCTTCTCCCTGATGACATTACAATTCCTCTGACGGTCATGAATCTGTTTATGGCACTTGACCATACACACAGATACTCAGTGTGTGCATGATGGCTAGACTGATGCCATGAGACGTCCATCAGCAGTATCAGTGGCCTTTCTTTTACTGAAAAACTAGTCATGGACATCATAGAAATAATGGAACATCCCCGTCATCTTGCTGATTTGGCAGGAACAACACTCTTAGAAGCTACTGCATGGACTCTCTCATCCCCAAATGTGGAGTGTCATTGGCATCTTTCCTTTTAAAAGAGCACAAATCACAGTGTTCTTTGCACTAATGTAAACTGAGGATTTGTATACTTGCTTCCTCTTGTTTTTCAGGGAAATTTCCATTGACCCTCACAGGCTATCAGGGGAAATGGGAGTAACCATGTCATGGGTACAGAGTTTCTGTTTGGGATGATGAAAACTTTCTGGAAATGGATCATGGAAATGGTTGTACAACATCGTGAATGTACTTAATGAACTGAACTATATCATTAAAATGATTTAAATGGTAAGTTTTATGTTGTATATATTTTACACAATAAAAAGATCCCCCCAAAATTAAGGCTTAGAAATTTTTAAAGTAGAAAAAAATGCTGGTTATGAATGAGTGTCACCTTTTCCATAAAGCCCTTCAAAGGTTTCCTGTTTTTCCCTGACCAAATCCCTCTCTCTATAAACAGCCCCTTCATGGACTGGCTCCTGCTTGTGTCCTCCTATATCCATCCTTCTTGAACCCTATGTCAGGCCATACAGCTTGCAATCTCCCAACGTGCATCACTTTTAGATGCCTCTGTACTTTACATGCATAGGTTCCAACCTCTGGGATGCTGTCCACAGCCCCATCTTCCAGCTGGAACACACGTTCTCATGCACCTGAGCTTGGTCTTCGGTAGAGAACTTTCACCTACACCTATTTCAAATCTCCTCAACCCTCATGAGGGAAATGACTGCTCTCTCGCTTGCTTCATCACTTTCCCCTGTGTAAATCATTATTATGGAAATATATTAAATGCACTAGTTCACTAGTTTATTCATAGGTTTGCCTTTCTGTGCTATACCATGGGGGAGGGGAAGCCGGGGCAAAGCCTTTGTCTTATTTACGTTGCACGGTTTTAAGATCAAACTGTGTGACCTTGGACAAGATATTTAACCTCTTTTAGGTCTGTTTCATCTTGCATACAATGGGAATAATAATAGTCTCTATGTCATGGAGTAGGTATGAGGGATAGATTAAATAATGCATGTGAAATACTTAGAGAGGGTCTAATGCACAATCAACAATAAAGTGTTTGGGGGAAAGGAAATACATAATTAAGAACAATTGTTCATTGGTTAAAAGGTTGAACATTTAAGGTCAAGAGTTGACCAGAAGAATGGATAACCTAATCCCAGATATTTATTTAGAAAGACATATGAAGAAGTTGAGAGACTGGAAGAACAATGTAGAAAACTTGGGTGTATGTACCAAAATGTAATCAAAACACTTCCAAGGACTTCCCAAGTTTCGAGTTTTGGCCATAAACAATTTCACTCTCTCTAGAACCTGCCTGATCAAGCTACAGAGTTTCTTATAACTAAAATATCATAGTCATCTTAGGAACCAAAAGCTAAAACTCAATGAAACCAATAAGAAAGGCTGATTGTAATCATCTTCAATACCAGACCAGTGGATGATCTTCATGCTTTAAAGAATATAAAGTTGACCTTCTGTAGACATGGAGAAACTTTTGAATAAGTATTCAATACTGATTCAACCACACCAAAATTTTGGCAAATTACCCTCTCTCCTGGAATTTAAATTAGTAAGTAACCCTTTCTCTAAGTCTGGTTTTAGATGTGAATTCTTATTTTACATGAGCAGATGCTTGCCATTTTCAAGGTATGCAGCTGGCTTGGGCAATCGAGAACAAACATTACATGACACATACATATCATTTCTTATAAGGCAACACTCACTGCAGTGAACACTGCCAGTCTCCTGGTGACTGTGCCCACGCAGCCCCAAGGGTGGAGCTAGTGACCCAGGCCTAAGTCCCTTGACGTTCATGGATCATACGTGACCTGGCCCGAGCCAAGGAGATGCAATGACATTGTCACTGTATCTTCTGGAAAAGAGATTCTCACTCATAACCTCTGACCTAAAATGTGAAAATGAATGGTTAGCAGAGACCTTTCTGGTACCCATAAAACTCCAAGCTAAAGTCAACAGAATAGAAGGTAGAACAAAGGCAAAGAAATAAAGATTTTAAAAAACTAAGCAAGTGCTACTGATATGCTAGGGCCCTGAATAAAGTTCTGTTTGAAGCTAGCCATCCCCTTTTCAGCTTCAGAGTCAATAAATTCCCTTTTGGATTAAGCCAGTTTGGGTTGGGTTTTTCTGTAACTGCAACTAAATAATCCCAACTGGCTTTCGTCAAAGCCACTCTTCCCCCACGGGAGCTCCACACGCTCCGATTGCATTAAAAAAGATAACTGGTTTCTCTAGAGAACTCCCATGTGCATGAATCAGGGCATATTCAAGAGGGTAAGTGTCTGGGTAAGAAAATCTCTCCTTTGGGGATGCCTGTGGTTCACATTTCTGTGTGGGCTAGGAAACTCCTATAAATTTCACCTGTTGACACATTTTCTTTGCAAGCATTTTTGCTAATTCAGAGGGAGGAGCCGGAAACAGAGGTGGAGAAGGGAAGGCGTGAGGCAAAATATGAATGATTGTGCAGGAAGCAATATAGCTGATGGCCTTTTAGCAAAAGGCTGGCATGTGGGTACATGCGGTGTGAATTCATGGTGGAGGAACTAATCGGGCAACGTTATCTGATCTGGAACAACAAGAAAAAGAAAGAGTCTCTTTCCTTTTCCCCTGGTTTCAGATGTCTGAAAGCCCTTACCCAGGTGCCAGGCTGGTCTTGGAAGTATCCCACTAGAAACGTTGACTTTGGATTGTGCCAAAGTGCAGAGCTGGGATCTGGGTTGTTTTCCGGGGGCCAACTGTCATTTAGTTTCAGGGTAAAGCTGGACTTCCATTCTGTAAACACAGGGCACGTTCTGGATTGAAGAAACAAAAGTCAAGCATGCTGATGCTTGAATACAAAGAAATATGGAGTTTCACAAGTTCTTCTGAGTAATAGAGGCTGGCTTAAGCCTGCGGCTTAGGAGCTGTGGGAGCAGAACCCGAGTCGGTGAGGTTCTTTTTTCCATGAAAAGTAAAAGCCTGAAGCGATGCTCTGAATAATCTAAATCCAAAGCTGCTCCCATGGAAGGGGGAGGTGGGGGGGGGGGGGCTTGGACTTGGGTAGCAAAAGCTTCCTTCCACCCCTGTCTGGCACTGTGGCCTCAGACAAGTTAGTTATCATTTCTGCATGTTTCCTCGTCTATAAACATCATTTAGGTTCTCAGGGAAAGCAAGTTAGTTGAATTACATCAAGAGTTCATGACCCATAGTGAGAACTCAAATAAATGGCAACTGCATGATTTCAACTTAACCTGAGGAGACCTATACGGAGTACAGGGCTTCAGGTACCTAGACATGGAGACCCTCTTTGCATTTGGCAGGCAGAGGGGTTCAAGTTCCGTTTCATCTTACTGAGATGCTCTGCAGAACATCAAGAGGAAAAAAGAGAACACCACCAATTTGAAGCCAAATTTCTGCATTTTTCTAAGCTCAGCAAAATTTTGTTTCTAAACTATTGAACAACCAACTCTATAACTCCAGACTGGCTAGACATAAACCTAAATAAAAAGATTTTTATTGCCCTGGCCAGTGTGGCTCAGGAGTTCAGCATTGAACTGTGAACCAGGAGGTGACGGTTCAATTCCCCGATCAGGGCACATGCCTAGGTTGTGGGCTTGATCCCCAGTGTGGGGCATGCAGGAGGCAGCCCATCAATGACTCTCTCATCATTGATATTTATATATCTCTCTCCCTCTCCCTTCCTCTCTGAAATCAATTTAAAAAAAAAAAAACATTAAAAGATTTTCATTGGACTATAAGTTTCTCAAAAGCAAAACTGTGTTTTATGCCTCTTTTTTAGGCCAGCTGCATAACACAGTGCCTCATTGGTTGCTCACAAAATTTTTAGACACTCATCTAGGAAAATGAATTCATCTTCAGGCCAGTCAACATAAACTTCTGTTGGGAAGTGCACAAGGAAGGAAAGAAGGAAGGGAAGAAGGAAGGAAGCATAGCTTTCTTGGCATATTAGTTAGGGTAAGCGCTACGCTGCTGAGAGCTAAAAAAGTGACCACAAAATTCAGTGACTTAAAAGAGGAGAGAAGTTTATTTCTCTACCATGCAACATCCGATGATGAATGATCCAGCTGCACAAGGTCATGCTGAAATCCCCAGGCCCTGTCCTCACCAGCATGATCAAAGCCAAAGCGTTGGCTCAAGGACATAAAAGAGAACCCGGAGAAGCACACACACTATTTTAAAGGCCGAACCCAGGAGTAACACACTGTGCTTCTACTCACATTCTGTAAGAACTGTCACATGGCCACACCCAGCAGCAAGAGAGGCTGCAACATGGATGCATATTTTCTGTTAAGAGGGTTAAAGACAAGCCATGTAATACTTGCAAGCCATACATCTGATAACAGTCTTGCATTCAGAGCATATAAACAATTTTCGACACTCAATAATTAGAAAACCAACAACTCAAAAACAATGCAGGAAAGATTTGAACAGACACTAAAGAATATAGACAGATGGCAAATGAGCACACACAAGAAAATATGTTGAGCTTCATCAATTATTAGTCATTAGGGACATGCAAGTTACCACAACATCTATTAAAATGGCTAAAATTACAAAGATGGACCATAGTAATTATCAGGGAAGCTATGGAGGAATTAGAACTCACCTACATCACTAGTGTGTGACTCTAAAATGGCATAACCAAAGGGAAATAGTTTGTCAGTTTCCTAAAAAGTTAAATGGAGCCCAGCTGGTGTTGCTCAGTGGTTGAGCATCGACCTATGAACCAGGAGGTCACGATTTGATTCCTGGTCAGGGCACATGCCCGGGTTGGAGGCTCGATCCCCTGTAGGGGGCATGCAGAAAGTAGCTAATCAATGATTCTCTCTCATCATTGATGTTTCTATCTCTCTCTCCCTTCCTTTCTGAAATCAATAAATATATATTTTTTAAAAAGAAGTTAAATGTATACCTACTGTATGACCCATCCTTTCTCTCCCTAGATATTTATCCAACAAAAAGGAAAGAGGATGTTCATATGTTCAGACACAGATTACACATCAGCTTCATTGCAGCTTTATTTGTAATATCCAAAATGTGGAAACAACTAATGCCCATCAAAAGTTGAGTGTATAAACAAATTGTATAATATCCATCTGATGAAATACTACTCACCAATAAAATGAGCTCTTGAAATACACAAACAGCATGGAGAAATCTCAGAATAATTACACTGAATGAAAGAAGCCAGACCAAAAAAAGAGTGTATACTGTATGGTTGCATTATATAAAAAATCTAGAAAATGCAAACTAATATATTATAACAGAAAGCCGATCAGTGGTCACCTGAGGAAGAAGGGATAAGGCAGAGAGGGACAGAGATGGGGAGAATTATAAAGGAGTACAAGGTAACAAGATAGATATATTCTCCATCTTTATTGTGGTGATGCTTTCATGGGTGTAGACATGTCAAAATAAGCAACTTGTACACTTTTAAAATGCACAGTTATTGCATGTTAATTCTAAATCAATTCAAAATATATGTTCCAATGTTATGGGAAATGAGGAGAATAGAATATGGTGGTCAATCAGAAGTATCCTCCATGCATAGTTTCTTTTTGTTACTTTGCTATCCAGTCTGGGAGATTCTGGGCCAGAAGAAAGGAGACTAGAGAGAACAATTCCTACTTAGAAGACAAGACCTACAGGTCTAGCCCCAGCTCCTGACTCAGCGCTTCTCAAGCACCAGCCACGCTTCCACCTCTGGTCTCGATTCCTTGCAGTGAACAGATCCCATCCAGCACCGTCCCATTACAATCCCTGCCCATTATCAGTCCACAGCACCAACAGGCCAGTGACTGACTGCACAGCAGCCCGTGCGTGCGAGCAGCCTGCCAGCCCAGCCCTGCCCTCCAGACCCCACTCAGCTCAGCCCAGCCCACTGGACAAGTTTCTGGCTTCTAGGTGGATGCTGCCCTGGCCCCTGGGTCATTTCACTTTCCCTGACACTTTCAACAGAGTGAGAAAAGCTACTGTATCTGCATCCCATTGAAATGTACTTAGAACATTTCCCCCCGAATTTTAGTTAACAGCAGTGGGACTTGTTCTCCCAACATGCCTTTGAAAGATATTTTCAAGCTTAAGCCCTCTGGCTTCCTCCAGGCCTCTTCCCAACAGCATGACACATTCATTTTGATGACATTTGGAATCTTCTTAGGTGAAAGGCTGAAATAATACAAAGACATCACAAAAGAATCCGAGAGGGCTTGGGCAGGATTACTCTAAGAATTTTATCCATCCACTTCAAGCAATTTCTCCTGTTGATCTTTAGGATTACTACGGAAACGGCCAAGGCTTTTGCTGGTTTATCCCAGAATATCATCCTTGGTGCACAGTTGTGAGGTGTCGCCAATGCAAAATTTTCCTTTTCCTCTGACTGGCTCCTAGAGGGATACCAGAACTAAATAGGAAATAAGCCTATATAAGAATGAGAAGATTTAAGGATTATGATTGATTCTTATAAATTTAGTTCAGGAGAGCAGTAGGAGGGGGGAGAGTAAGTTTCATCTCCCTCCAACATGTACTCGGCATGGCCTGAGAAATGGTGCACCACCCACCAGGCAAGATGTTTTTTACAGTGTGTGTGTATGTATGAAGTATGTGAGGGTTACTTCATTGAGCTTAATCAATGGAGACTGTACTACCTGGAGTAGTTAACTGCTGATGAATCAAGGACATTTTCGAGAAGAGATGGAGCACAGAGAGTGGCAGAGGTTAGCTGGGCTGAATGACATTGGAACAATGACATCGGGGCTGTCCTGCTGACTGTAGGCCTTACCTCTTGGGTGCTTGGAGCAGAACTGGCACAAAACCCTGCAGACAAACCTTCTCTCCAGCCCGAATTCTTAGTAGGCAGTCATGTGGGGGTAATCGTGCCTTTGTCTGGCTCCTACTCCCTCCTGGCCCTCAGACCCTTGGATTTCTGCCTGAATGGAAAGAACTCTTGCTGCACTTGCATATCCGTGAGGTCGGCGGGGCAGGGCAGGGAAAGAGAGGCAGCGCCACTCACAGAGGCCCCGCCATCCTGACAAGGGCTCCGGCGGTTACCTTTCCTTGTGATGAGAAGGCAGGAGGATGCTGGTAGGTCAGGCACTGGGCCAGGTGATTCCTCCTGCACTCTCTAACTTAACCCCGACAATGATGCATGGGAAGGGAATGACTAAACCCTTTCTTCACAGAATAAAGGACCAAAGAGAATAATTTACAGACTAATTCAATCTCAGGCAGGTTAAATAAGTTGCCAAAACATCACAGCTACTTTGTGATGGGCTGGAGATTTGGCTCCATATCTGTGAGGGCGGAGCTGACTCACCAGAGGGGATGAAGGGTCTACACAAGGGTCAATGTCCTGAATTATGAGACTGAGAAAGTTGGTGATGAATGATATTGATGTCGGAGAGACAGATAGACAGGCCTGATCCTGCCTCAGACCACCAGAATATTTTGGTGGTGTGGAGCCTCTCACTTTCAGATCATGAACAAGAAAACAGAGTCAATTCAACTTCTTTTGCTATAGACGCTTTCCTTTTTTGTTTTATTTTTTGAGATGTTATTGTAGACAAGATATTAAGATATTCGATTCCAATCTAGAAGCCAGTGAGATAAAAGTAGAGAAGCAAAACTGAGTAGCAAATAAAGGAAATTAATTTAATAACAAAATTCACTCAGTCCCTTAAAGCCTGCCCCAACAGGTATTCTCCAATACTTTTGGGGAGAGAGTCCGTCCAGTGGAGGAGTCAAAAGCCTCTTGACAATGGCCACAAAAGGCAGAAACTACAACATGTTTACCCAAACACTGGCGCACAACTAACCCACATTTCCAAAGCTCCCCTGCAGGGAGGGGTGGCCATGGTCCGGCATGAGTCCTGCTCTGGTCAGTGGAAAATTAGCTGAATGGATGCGCACCAATCCCAGGTCTGCATCAGAAAACCACATGCAATCCTCCATGAGCTCCTTCCTTCCCAGCTGGCTCAACTCCTGGGACCGTCTTGAGAGCCACATGTTGAACTTGAAGGAGCCACAATATGGAAGGAGTCCCAGGCCCAGGCCTTTGAATCACATCTCAGAGAAGAGCTGCCCAACCAGAAGTATCAGCCTTAAGACTGCTGCATGGTCAGCTATAAACTTTTAGTGTCTGAAGCTGCTACTTCTGAGCCTCCAGGATTTTTCTCTTGGGATTTGTGTCTTGTCTATTGAAAGTGTGAAAGGAGTTTGGAGGAAATTTTCTTCATATGATTGAGAAAGCAGAATTCAGTTGTGGCACTAAGAATATACCTCACTGAAGGGTAAAAGTCATAAAGTAAAGCATGTCTTTTTAGACCAATTGTGAGAAAAGACCAAAGTAAATGAGTGAAAAGGGGTGAATGATAGGGTTTTTGTGCAGTTTTATTGTAGTAAATAAAACGTAGGCTAGCCAACCGCTGCCTGCCAGAAGTTCTCCCAGACGTGCGCTGTGGACACAGAAGATTGGTGTGCACCTGGAATCGGTTGTTTGGGTGCAATGTGACAGTTCAAAGTGCTGGAGGGTGTTTAATACAGGTTTTCCCTCAACACTTCAAATTCACCCTTCCACAGATGTGTTTAGTCTAGTAACGTGCACTGTCTATAATTATCTGAGCAACAAGTAAATTTCCCTTCCGCTTCTGTTAAATGCTGGGAATTCCATGGCGTGGTACTACATTTAATGAGGGTTATTGAATTGGTACCCTTCATATTCCATGATGGGAGCAGAGCATATGACTGGAAGGAAGGCTCAACCGTAGTTAGATGACGAAAGGGTTGGTGCGAAAGGTGAAACTTCGCCAAGAACAAACGTCATCCTGAAATAGACAAGCAGTGGCGTAACCATGTGAGATGGAAGGGATTTATTCCAAGACTTCCGGTGCAGAGATGTTGCAGGGTTCTCGGAAGTCTCAACTGGTTTATATCTGTAGGTGACCAGGCATTATCACTGGAGCATAATTTTGCCTTTGTCGGGATGCAGAGTGGGATCAAAACCGTTCCCAGGGCTGACTCACGCGTCTGCCAGGTAGAGAGGGATGAGGGAGACTGAACCTATCTGCCCAGGACCCAGAAGAGGTGCGAAAACAAATCGCTTTCCCTTCAACACACTGAGAAGACATTCAAGAGGTGGCATGCTGGGTCTTCAGAACTGAAATTCAGCACCAGGGGCTCTGTGCTCTGCTCCAGGGCTCTTTAAGACACTGCAATGTGTGTGTGGCTGGCCCTTTAAGACAGCTCCGGGCCTGAGAAACCTCATCCAGGAGAATTAGTCAGTTTGTTTTAGCAACTGCTTCCCGTGCCCTGGTCTCCCATTACTTCATCAGCATTCCGCAGATGCTGACTCTGTCCCCCTCTAAGCGCCCGTGTGGATTTCATAATCTCCTAGGGAACTCCCAGTACCAAGCCCTGGCGGCCCCACAGGATGCCACCTCTTGGGTCACGGGTGGAACCTGATGCCCTCACCCAGCGTCTCTGGTTGCAACCCTACCTGCCCCAGATTTCAGGTCTGCGTCAGAAGCTGCTACGGGAGGCGGTAGCGAGGTGACCCTGTTTGTTCCTGCCCAAGGCAGCCTCCCCACGCAATTCTAAGCAGCTAAGAATAGTCCTGAGTCCAGCGGCTGCTTAGGAAGGTTTCAGTGAGAGGGCTGCACGGTGAGGGCTGCCACCGGCTTGGACCAACAGCTCAGAGCCCCCTCAGAGTCCCGTTTTGCTTGGTCAGTGAGCTAGCAGCATGCCCTTCCTCACACTTCCTCCCACTGCTGAGCAGTGGTCTTCAAAGGAATCCCCTTGGATGCAAAAGTCCAACTCCCTTAAAATAGTTTATTGGCTAGGAAATGAAATGTAGTCCGAGGGAGCAGCAGGCTTTGGGCAGAGCAGGATCCAGAGGGGTTCAATGCTATTGTCAAACATGTATCTCTCTCCATCCCAGGAAGAGTGAGTCTAACGGGAGGCAGAGTGTCTGCTAGAGGCCCCGACTAGCATCCCAACACTCACAACTCCAGGGGAAGGAGCCATCTGTGGTGAGGGTTCCAGGAGGAAATGTCCCAGGAAAAGTCTGATTGGCCCAGTCTGGGCCATGTGCTCCTCTCTCAGCCAATCAGTTTTGATTGACCAGATCAGCACCCACAAGCCTGCCCCTGGGGCTAAGGCTAGGGGCCTTCAGGTCATACTGAAAGGGTTTTCACTGCAGGTAGCTGGCTCAACAGTAGCTTCCATGACGCCCAGGGAGCTCAACCACAGAGGCAGCCATCTGCCGTCCTTTCAAGGGCAGGGCTGGTTGAAGATGCAGGTCCTCCCTGCAGGCCAGCGCCTTCTCCTGCCCTCCAGCTCAGCTCTTTGTCTCTTTCACTTGACCTTCAGGACCCCAATTACTGGTTCTGGCAACCCCAGGAGGGTGTGCGCCACTGACATAGCCCACACCCTTAAGGACTCAACCATGGTGTCTCCCCAGGTACAGCCAGGCCACCAGCATGGAGGAGGCCCCATCTTCCCCAGCTTCCTACACCACAGCAATTTTTTAGCATTACAGAATTTAAAGGCGCCGTGTCCTCATTTGATCAGTCAGAAACCTGAGGCCCGAGGCTCACGTTACCGGCAAGGGCTGCACAGGGAAGATGCTCACTGAGCAGGTGGAGGGGCCCCACCTCAGAGGACTGGCCCAGCGGCTGCCTCGGAATTAGAAGCTCTCTAATGTTCTAGGAATTGGCCACATGAAGGGTGAAATAATGAAGCTACGCCGCAGACCAGCCTGTTTAATCTGCCCTCTTGCTCTTCCCTCTGCTCCCCATTTCGTGATGGGATCAGGTGAGGTCGCTCCCCAGCCTGATGAAAATCTGAGCCCTGGCCGGGCTGCCCCCTCTCTCTAAGCTCATTATCTGACTGGCTCCTACTTTCCCAGGAGCTGCAGGGAGGAGGAAAGGTAATTAAGTGTTTTGCTTAAATGGCCTTTTCGGTTGACAGAAATAGCTGCACAGGGATGTGGTGGACGCTCCTTCCTGATTCCCTCCCCGGCAACTGCCGGGCTGCAGGCCGCAGGCGGCGCCAAGGGCAAGAGGAGAGCAATGGTGGTGCAAAGGTCAATCGGAGTGGAGGCTGCTTCTCTCCCCCCGCCCCTCGAGATAACCCCTGAAGTGGGCCATCTGCAGGCAGACACGCAGACGAATGAAATCACGCTGACAACAGCTTCGTATGCCCTGGTGGGCCTTCTCCCCGCTGTGCAGGGAGAGTGTCTCATTTGTGTGCATGGGGACTGTTGGGGGCGCGTGTGATCGGGCCAACAAGGGCCAGTGCTTCCCTCCTGCCTCACGTGGTCCTCTGTCGGACCAGCATACTGTGCCCAAGTCTAAGCAGCGGTGATGGTTAATGTCCCTTTGCAGCCGAGAGCAGTCACCGCTTACTAGAGAATGTGTTGCTTTGAGAGAACTGATACTGCCACATAGAGCCCTTGCAGACTGGGGGATGGGACGGGAGACGCGGGCAAAGCACAGGATGCAGCACCCACAGATGCCATGATTAAAGATCAGTCAATGGGCAAAATGTGCATTTCCATATAATGAAGAGTTTGGATGCAAAGGGGGTCATGATGAGAACACACAAAGACCAAAAGAGGGAGATCAGAGCGTCAGTCAGAGATTCAGGTGTTCTGGATTTATTGAGGGAAGGAGTGCCTTCTAGGGAAAACTGGGGGCAGGGGGAGGGCTAGAGGGGGCATGGAGGGGACAGGAAGGGGTTGAGCAAGGCAGATGTCTCAGGTGAAGACAAACCTTGGCCTTATCCACAGTGGGATGTGGAGGGGGCTCTAGAGCATTAAATAGAACTGCAGAGTTATTTCAGCCCCCCTTCCCCGAGCTTGATGCAAAAGATCCTCTCCTGTCTTTTACACCCTTTATCAGTCTGTCATTGGCTATGGGCCCCTCCCCCAACCTGGAAGGCAGAGCCTGTTCTCTTGAAAAGGCTATTCCCAGCAGCTGAGGGAAATGTTTTGCTAAAGCAGCCACTCTAGGAGCCAGGATATCTAAAGTTGTGTGGACAGAAAACACAGCTCTCCCAGGTCAGTCATGAGGGTGGAAATGATGGTGAACAAAGCCAAAGTCTACTTCCTTGGAACCATGTTTCTACCTCTTATGGATTCAGCACATGTAACAGCATTCATCTGACGTCTACTGAGGCATAGGTGTCACATCCAAGCTGGTCCCTTGGCTGCTTTGTTAAAAGTTTTTTCACTCTTCTATCAAGTTGGCAAGTTCTGAAAGGTGTGGTGTAGAGTAGAATTAGTGATCCCATGACCATGAGCCCACTGCCACACCCCCTCAGCCATGAAGTGTGTCTTTGATCTAAGATGATGTTATGTGTGATCCCATGTCAGTGAACTGGATTGTGTAATGGTCAAGGTGTTGTGGGCAGAAAAGACCAACCCACATACAAAAGTATGTACCAATCCCAGTGAGCACGAGTCCCTGTTCTACTCAGGATGAGTGGGAACCTATGTAATAGACTTGCCACAAGTGCATGTCTGGCATCAGTGGCTAAGTCGGCCTTGGAGAGAGGACGTCCATGCCTTAGCCTCCCTCTCTGCCTTCCTGATTGCTCCATTCATGAGCCCATTGCTCATACACTGGGGAAGCCAAGGGCAGAGGTGGACACCACTGGCCAAGCCATCTAGTCTTTTTGGTTTTTTGCCGAAGCCGGTTTGGCTCAGTGGATAGAGCGTAGGCCTGCGGACTCAAGGGTCCCAGGTTCGATTCCGGTCAAGGGCATGTACCTTGGTTGCGGGCACATCCCCAGTAGGGGGTGTGCAAGAGGCAGCTGATCGATGTTTCTCTCTCATCGATGTTTCTAACTCTCTATCCCTCTCTCTTCCTCTCTGTAAAAAATCAATAAAATAAAATATAGTCTTTTTGGTTTTTTAGTACTTCTGCCACAGTGGCTCTCGGTGTGTCTTTATATGCAATACCAAAACCTTCACATTTATGGCCACTCCATAGGTCTTGTATCTCTTAAACAACAGCCATCTGTCACTTCCCCAGAGCATGATGTATATTCTTACCTTGAGCCACTTCTCTTTCTACACAAAGTGAATGACCAGATGCTGTGCTGGTGCAAAGCTCTCCCCATTGAAGGATTTCTCACCAATGTCTTTCAGGGTCACAAGAGAGGCTGTAGTACAGCAACCATCCATTTTCGGTGTGTGAATATATCTAGCTAATCTGTCTGCGAGTCAAGCTCAGGTTTTCTCCTCCATCAGCTGGTCATAAGAAACCCCCTTTGTGGCAATAGATGTGAGCTGAGGGAAAGACATCATAGCAGGTGACATGGAGGCCTGAGCCATCAGCTCATTTGTGTCCTCTGGACCTTTTCAAGCCCAATCCAGGATGTACCATTTCTATTCTACAACAGATTGTTGCTGGGTCTGTTGGACATTATATTTTGTGGAGCTGATAGAACCCAGCTCATGACTGGCCGTTTGGCATGTGCTCAATTGATGTTTGTTCCATGTTCAGATGGTCTGTCTCTACTAGTGGCCAATAACATGTCAATTGATATTTTTCAAATGGTGTACTCTGCTGCAGATAACAGGGCCTTGCTCCAGAACCCTAGAAGTCTGTGCTGGAATTCTCTTTTGGGGGCTTACTAGAACCTCTACCCAGCATCCCTTTCTACCCAGATTCCTCTAGGACCCTGGAGCCTGCTGGAGCAGATAGTCCAAACAGCAGGAGAGCTCTTACTACAAGGGCTTTTTTTGCTCTGGAGCCAAAGCAGAACTAGCAGCCTCCCACGTCACATATTAAGTCAGAGATACATTCTTGAACACAGAATGTATAGTCTTCAAAACCCTAAAATGTCTAATAATTGTTGTGCTTCTTTCTTAGCAGTAGTGGGTACCATGTACCCACTTGTCCCTCACTTTGTTCCTTACTAAGAACAAGGTACTTGTTCCTCATTTTGGAGGGCCTATCCTGGCACACCCCAGACCACTGGGCACCTATAACCTTCACTGATGTGGCAGATCCCTGAATCTTCGAAGAGTTTCTCTCCCATTATCTTCCTAAGGCATCCAGACTACTTGTCATAGTGGATCAATTTTCTTCAGAATGTCCAGCCAACCCAGAGCCTTTCAGACTATATTATGACAGAGTGCAGGAGAATCAACATATCCCCCAGACTAGATTGTGACCGCTAATTGCTTCTCTATCTCCTTCCTACTGGAAGAGAATGCACTGAGCAGATCAAGAGCTGTATGCCCCATACCTGAGGCTGTGATGATCTGCTCTAGTCAAGTTAGCACATCTGGCAGAGCAGCTATAATTGGAGCCACTACCTGGTGGTGTTTGCAATAGTCCATTGTCAAATGCCATGATCCATCTGGTTTCGCAAAGAGCACACAGGTGATTATGACGAAAGCCACTACTGTCTATTGTTTAAATAATTTCTGTTCTTCTTTCCAGGATGCAATACTGCTATTTTTTTTAATTTCTTTACTGATTATGGTATTACTTTGATTTACTACTCTGGTGTGGGAGGGGGCTTCCACTTGGCTTTTCCTACTACAATAGCTCTTATTCCACAGGTCAAGAGACCAATATGAGTATTCTGCCAAGCTAAGTATGTTTTTAACAAATATATATTCAAAAATTTTGTAAGTGACCACCTGTTCACCTGTGGACCCATCAGACCCACCATGAAATGGACCAGGGTCATGACTCCCACATAACCCTCCTGTAACAGAGAAATTATGATGGTACTTTGAGTCTCCAGGAATCCACACAAACTCAGACCTATAACCAAGAGCCTTTATACAAGCTGGATACAACCTATTTTTGAGGGGAATGATACCCAGGTACATAGCCATAGGTTCCTTTAGAGAAGAACTAGAAAATCACTATTCTATACACTTGCCTTTGTTGCAGAACCCATTCTTATTGGAACTTAACCTTCAATCAGTGGGTGTCTGAGAACTGGCTCAGTTTTGAACCTTGGGCAGTAGAGCATGAGCTTCAACTGGGACTTCAGCTTTCAGCTTTCTGTTCTCTTCATTCTTGTTCTCATGATGCCAAATTTACCAACTAATGAATAACCTATGATGAATGCTGGATGTTGGAGATATAAGGGTGAAAAGATACAGCCCCTGACCTCCTGGAACTTTCTTCTTCACCTTCTCTTGATTACCTTCTCTTGATACTACAATCTTATATATACTAGTAGCCCGTTTGCACGAAGATTCGTGCAATAGACCTTCATTCACCTGGCTGCCTGCACCAGTTTTCTGCCGGCACCAGGGACCCAGGCCTTGGCTGTGGCCACCGCCTTCTGCCTTTTTCAGGGTCGGGGCTTGGCCCCGGGCGGTGGCCTTGGGCTCCGCGGCACCCAACATCCTTGCTAAGGATCGCAGGAGCCGACCCCCAGTGGTGTCCTGCCATCCTTGCAGGCTGCCCGCTGGTGCCCAAGGCCGGGAAAGCCTCCGCCCCAGGCTTTCCTGGCCTTGGGCTCGCCGCACCCAGCGTCCCTGCTACCTATCACAGGAGCCGACCCCCAGTGGTTTCCTGCGATCAGTGCAGGCTCCCCGCTGGTGCCCAAGGCCCGGAAAGCCTCGGCCCCTGGGACCCCCGGGAGCAGCGGGAGGGGCGGGATGGGCACGGCCAAGCCCCCCAGGTGGCCAATCGACCCGGAACCCCCGGGAGCGGCGGCATGGGCCCGGCCACGCCCCCCGGGGTGCTGATCGCCCCAGGTACCCCGGGGAGCGGCGGCATGGGTCCGGCCACGCCCCCCCGGGGTGCCGATGGGCCCGGCCACGCCCCCCCGGGGTGCCGATGGCCCCAGGCACCTTGGGTAGTGGCGGCATGGGTCCGGCCACACCCCCCCGGGGTGCCGATGGGCCCGGCCACGCCCCCCCCGGGTGCCGATCGCCCCAGGCACCCCGGGGAGTGGTGGCATGGGCCCGGCCACGCCCCCCCAGGGTGCTGATCGCCCCAGGCGGCATGGGTCCGGCCACGCCCCCCCCCCCGGGGTGCCGATCGCCCCAGGCACCCCGGGGAGTGGCGGCATGGGTCCGGCCACGCCCCCCGGGGTGCCGATCGCCCCAGGCACCCCCCGGGCGCGGCGGCATGGGTCCGGCCACTGGGCACCGCCATCTTGATCTACTCAACGGCGGATATGCCACCCGGAGTCCCGCCCCCAGCCTCCTGCCGGCCCAATCGTGGGCATAGCGGAGGTGCGGTCAATTTGCATGTTTCTCTATTATAAGGTAAGATTATAAGGTAAGATATATATATATATATATATATATATATATATACACATATATATATACACACACACATATATATATACAATCTTATATATATATATATATAGAGAGAGAGAGAGAGAGAGAGAGAGAGAATATGTTGTAGATTCTTAGCAGTTAACATATTTGAAAGTAAGAACGACAACTATAATAATGGTTTCTATCAAGAAATTACCACGTGTTCTAAGTATTTTACCTACATTATTTGATTTAATGCTCACAACTCTATGAGAGAGGTTTCTTCATTTGGTGGATAGGGAAACTCATTCTTACAGAGGTGGCCAAGGCTCAACCTGTTTCCCTAAAGCTGTTTATGACCAAATGAATATAAGAGAGATCAATATGGAAAATAAAGAACATTATAACCTGATGAACAAAAAGATAGACACAGAGGCAGTAAAGCACCAAACAGACTGTCAAATTATAGCGGGAAGGCTGAGGAGTGTTGGGAATAGGGGGAAAGAGATCAACCAAAGGACTTGTATGCATGCATATAAGCACAATCAATGGACACAAGACACTGGGGGTGTGGGATGAGGGCATGTAACAGGGGGTAGGGGAGGCTGGGGGAAGGTCTATGGGGAAGAAAAGGAGATATATGTACTACTGTATGTAATACTTTAAACAATAAAATAAAATTTTAAAAATAAATAAAATAAAATAAAATAAAATAAAATAAAGAGGGATCAAAAGCAAAAAGAGTGGGGAGGGGGTTAGGCTGGTTGGAATTTTGTCCAGAAGCCAAATTCTCCAGAACTCTTAATTCACAAACAGAGAGTACCCACTTAAACAATGTTTTTCTCTTATGATTCAAGCCAAACCAGAAACAACAGGGAGTTCAAAATTCAAGAGACTAAGTCATCTAAATCAACCATTATCCTTTAGAAACAACTGCCATGTACTGAGTCCTGAGGAGGGAAAAAGGACCATTCCGTACTGAGGGAGCTCGCCGGCCTGTTGAGATAAAGTTATATGCCCAGAACAGGCAACCCCAGAAGTCTCAATGGCCAGGTTGTGCAGTGTTTCTCAAATTGCAAGTCTCAACCCAGTAGTGAATCATGACAACACTTTGAAAAAGACTGCATGGAACATAGATAAAAATGCTTTAACAAACAAACAAAACAAGCCAGCTTCAATCCAAGGGGGGGGCAAAAAGGCATTAAATCAGCATGACATGAAAAAAAAATTGAATGACTAAAACAGAAGTATTTCCTTGGCTACCTGCAACTGATAAATTTTAAATGTTCCTGTAGCCACCTAAGGGATTATATTCATGAAAATCAGCATAGGTAACAGCAACAACCAAAAGAGCTTAACACTTTTAGACTTCCGGTGACTGACCCTCTCTCAGGGTCATCTAGGAGAGACAAGTGTTTGTGAGAGTCCAGGGTCACTGCCCATCACCAAAGGGCCACCTTCCACCAGCATTCACACGTGCTGGGCGCTCACTCCTCCATGAAGTGGGTCTGAGGAAATGGCTGTGGTGCACAGGCCTCGGGAGAAAGCTACCCAGTAACCAGAGGGCAGAGGTGGCTGGTGTGGGCTTGAGATACTTGCCAATGCTGCCTAAAGGAAGCCTTGTCGAGACTGCAAAGATCAGTTTTGCTTCCCTCTTGGGTTTGCTACTTGTGTTGGCCACCTAGAAACCAGGAAACCTTCCTTAGCAATCCACTCCACAGCATACAGACTCCTGACTTGAGAATGAGTTCACTGTGAGTCCAAAAAAAAAAAAAAATGTATAAAATGGAAAGCAGGAAATGTATAGGTTTTCAAAGCACTTTTTGTTCAGGAAGGCCTCTCTATGAGTCATGCTTCATATTGAGACAGAACTTTTCTTCCAGAGCGTTCTGAGAGCGTCCCCCTGCTTATCACTGCCTCCCATATGGGAAGCACCAGCTAGCACCCTTGTTATGGGCTCCTCTCCCCCCTCCTCACCCCCCCCCCCCCGCCGGGGCGGGGTTAAGTTCTAAAACAGGGCTGTGCTGTGTGCAGCCTGGAGAAGAAGGATATGCATGCTTCTATTCACTCCTAAGATGCTGCAGTCCCAAAATCACAAAGCATGTCTATAGCAGGCAGTCTTATGCTTGATTCATAAGCCAAAACTCTGAGTTGCTGGAATGTCAGGAACTCAAGTCACACTGAGCGGTCAGAGACACAGAACTGATTCACAAAAGGAGCATTTGAAAAACAGCTCCGGCGTTTTACTCAGAACTCGTCTATGCTGTGTCCTTGCCCAGAAGTGTCTTCCCTCCCACTCTGCCCTGGCCTAGCTTCTCCTCATCCTCCGACCTCGGCACAAATGTCACCTTGTCAGATACCCGTCCCTGACCCTGATGCCTGAGGCAGGTCACCCCATCAATGCTCCCTCAACGCATCCTGCTCTTTTCCTTCACAGCGCTGATCACAATGATTAATTACGCTGATTGGTATGTTCACTGGTTTACTATCGGCCTCGCAGGTGACTGGAAGCTCTGTGGTCGCCTGTGGATTCACCCGGGACGCCCAGCACACCGCCCCCAGCGCTGGCACTCAGAGGACAGCGGCTGTTTGTCGAAGGAGTAAACGAGTTATCTTTATGAAATTGAAATTTTGTTGCCCGCTGCTTACCATTAAGCAGTTGGTTTGTATTGAATTTTGAAGAGATTATCGTTATTATCAAGATACGAAGTGTTTATGCAAACCCATGTTCGTAGCAGCATAATTCACAATAGCCTAAGGGAGCAAGCCACCCAAGTGTCCGTCGACAGAAGAATGGATAAACAAAATGTGGTCTAGCCATGCAATGTTACTCAGCTTTAAAAAGGACATTCTGACACAGGATACAACATGGATGCATGTTGAAGACATTAAGGAAAACACGCCAATCAGAAAAGGACAAATACTGTACGATTCCACTTCATATGAGCCACCCAGAGCGGCCAGACTCACAGAGACAGAAAGTAAAATGGTGGTTACCAGGGGCCAGGAGGAGGGAGGAACAGGGATTGAGCCTTGACTAAGTACAGAGCTTCGGTTTGAGAAAATGCAAAGTTCTGAAGGCCCGTCAACGGTGGTGATGATTGTACAACAATGTAAGTGTGCCTCATGCCACTGAACTGCACTTTTACGAATGGTTAAGATGGTAAATCTTACGTGTATTTTGCCGTAATTTAAAAAATAGAATTTGAAAATATTGTGTTTATTATTACACCAATGCATGCTTTGGGTGTTATGCGCAATATGGGGCATATTTCAAATAAATGGTAACGTGCAAATACTGACAGTGCTGGTCGCAGTAGCGAACGGAAGTTTCCGTTTCCGGCTATGGTTCCAGGGGCGCTCTCCTCTCTCCCCTTTCCTAGTCGCAGAGCCCAGGGTGTCAGACACGGGGTGGGTGAAATCCTCTGGCTGGAGGTCCGACAGGATGCAGGGTGGACAGACTGATGGGGAGATAAATGAAAGAATCTCCATAATAAGAAGTTGTTCAAAATCGTATCATGGAAACTACAATTTATATCCTAGATTTTGGTAGTTAGGACATCTTATTTCCTCAAACCACTTCATCCCCTTTTATAGTGAAATGGATTTAAATGATGACTATTTATAAATAATCAAATATGAGGGGAATCTTAAATAAGGCAGAATTTTAAATTCCATTGCACTATTTATTTCCAAAAGAAGTGTTTTGTTCCCAAAGATGAAAAACGTTTATGATTTAGTCATCATTATCCACATTTTACAGGAAACTGGGGCAGAAAGAGAGCAGTACCTTGCTTAAAAGCTCGTGGCTAGGAAGTGACAGAGCTGGTGTAAAAGCCAGATGACATGTTGCTAACCAATAGGTTCTACCAGCTCTTTCTCTTACAGAAAAAAGGAGAAGGAGGAAGAGGAGGAGGAGGAGGAGGAGGAGGAGGAGGAGGAGGAGGAGGAGGAGGAGGAGGAGGAGGAGGAGAAAGAGAAAGGGAAGGGAAATAAAAGAACCTTCTAGCCCGGCCTGTGTGGCTCAGTGGTTGAGCATCGACCTATGAACCAGGAGGTCACAGTTTGGGTTGCGGGCTTGATCCCCAGCATGGGGAGTACAGGAGGCAGCTGATCAATGATTCTCTCTCATCATTGATGTTTCTATCTCTCCTCCCTTCCTCTCTGAAATCAATAATAATATATATATATTTTTAAAAAGAACCTTCTAGTTCAGGGCCTTGAACTTTAAAAGCCAAGTCATATTCAATTAGTTGTTCTATTTTCATGCTCACATTTTAACACAAACAAGTGGGAGTGGGGCTCCCGGGTCTCCCCCAGTCTTGCCAAATGAAGTCCCTCTTGTTTCCCAGGTGGCCGCCGCTCTGCAGCTGCCCTGGGAGCCTGGCCAGAGGTCCCTCCGCACACACTGCCTCCCTCACTCTTCCTGTGACCGAGGATAACTTCCCTCACACCCCACAGTTTCCAGAGGCCGCATTGTTCTCGGTCCCCGATTTGGAGTTCCAAAAGGCTTCATTTCCTCTGACGAGCCTTTCCCCTGCCCCAGAGGTGGGGGAACAAAGTCAGCTCTCCCATTCTCCTTTGCTCTAGGTCAGCGTCTCCTAAGGCAACCTTACAAAATACACTTAAAGTGGCAAGACACCAATATCCTCAACAGGGAAGCATTCACACTACAGGAACGTAAGCCAGGAGTGATGGGTGTGGGCTGTGGGGGAGGTGGCAGTGCCAGGGCAGGGCAGGAATGAGGAGGGAGCAGGAAGAGAGAAGCTGTACAAAAAAGTCCATGGCTACTGCATCTAGACAATATTAATGCACCAGCAAAAAAAAAAAATAATAATAATTAGCCCAGCTGGTGTGGCTTAGTGGTTGAACGTTGACCTATGAACCAGGAGGTCACGGTTTGATTCCCTGTCAGGGCACATGCTGGGTTGCGGGCTCGATCCCCAAAGTGGGGTATGCAGGAGGCAGCCAATCAGTGATTCATCACTGATGTTTCTCTCTCTCTCCCTCTTCCTTCCTTTCTGAAATAAATAAAAATATATAATTTTTTTTAAATCATCAGTCCAAAAGCATCACTGAATCAGAATTTATTCTAACAAATATATATATTTTTTTTTATTTTGGGTGCCAAATTAAACCAGTTTATTACATAAAGATTCTTTTTCTAAATGGTACTTTTTTAAAAAAAGAAAAGGAATGGAGGAGGGTGTCTGTGTTTACTAGCACCTACTCTCTTTGAGACGACATTTAGCATCATTGCTGGGGTGTCTGTCTGGTCTTTATTCTTTAAACAAGCCTGAGGAAGGTTTCCTGTGCCTACGAGAAATGGTATTTGTGTTACTCTGGGCAGACACCTGCAGTTCTGGGCTCGTATTTAGATTACACTAAACAGACCTCCTTTTTCCCCTCTCTGAATTCTGGCCATTCTCTGACAATGCGAGCCCGCTCTCTCTCGGGAATGGTGAGACAGGTCGGACACCTGGGGGCGGCCCCCAGAGCCCGAGGCCCTCGCACACCTATTCTTCGGGATCGGATTCAAAGCCTTGGCAATCTCCTGCCCGGCCTGTGGGGCTGAGAAGTCTTAAAATTACTCTCTGGTGCCTTGCCCTTATTTTGTCAGTGCATTTTGTAAAGAATAAAACAAAACACACAGAACTTCAGACTGGAAAATGCGAACAATGGAAGGAAATGATGGAGACACTCTGGTTTCTGAGCTCGGGAACAGTGAGCTTTAGTGAAGGAGGGATGTCATACTCTCCCCCCGCCCCTCCCACCCACAATCCTATTGAGGTCAGGGTACAAAACTGAAACCCCAGATCCCCTCAGAAGAAAAAGACCAAGAACTTCTGGAGATTTATTTTTGCTTGATACAATTTGCATCTCTATTTTCAACCTTACAAATCAACAAATATCAAGGATATTCAAAAAATCAGAAAATAAAACAATCAACTGATTTTTTTGAATACACATTTTCACAAAATGATATCTGCACTTCTGTGTTCATTGCAGCATTATTTTCAACAGCCAAGACATAGAAACAGCCCATGTGTCCAATAAATAAGTGGATAAAGGAAGAGTGGCACATATATGCAATGGAATATTAGTCAGCCATAAAAAAGAATGAATTATTGCCATTTGTGACAACACAGATGAACCTTGAAAGCATAATGCTAAGTGAGATAAGTTAGAAAAAGATAAATATCATATCACCTCACTTATATGTGGAATCTAAAAATATGTTTTTTTAATTTTAAAAAGCTTGTAGACATGGAGAATAAATTGGTTGCCAGAGCCATTGGCAGAGGGTTGAGGGGGGGAAATGAATAGAGGTGTCAAAAAGAACAAACTTCTAATTATAAAATAAGTAAGCCATAAGGATAAAATGTACAGCTAATGACTGTAGTTAGTAAGACTATAGTGCATATTTGAAAACTGCTAACAGAGCAGATCTTAAAAGTTCTCATCATAAGAAAAAAAGTCATAACTATGTGTGGTGACAGATGTTAACTAGAGTTATTGTGGTGATCATTTCACAACTTACATAAATATCAAATAACTGTGTTGTACGCCTACACCTGAAACCAATATAATGCTGTATGTCAATTTTGCCTCAAAAACACTGTTCAATTCTGAAGAAAATATCTACATTTTCAACTACTATGTTCAATGCTTTCTGTTTTCTCCCAGGCCCCTCCCACAGGCCCTCTTCTCACACTCCCCTCTCTGAGATGTGTCCCCCAGGTCCCCATACAAGGAAGAAGGGACAGGAGCCCTTTCTGTTGCACAGAGTCACCCAGCAATAGAATAACTTGTGTGGTGTTGGACAATTGCTCCTGCGCTTCAGTTCCCAGCCTCTGCCTTGGAACTTTGCAGTACTCCACACTGCAAAAATCACGCGCGCGTATACACACACACACACACACCTCAGCCATGTGATATGCTCTGGGCCAGTGGTCGGCAAACGCATTAGTCAACAGAGCCAAATATCAACAGTATAATGATTAAAATTTCTTTTGAGAGCTGAAAATCAACTTCTGCGCATGGGCCACGAAGTTTCAATCACAGTGCGTGCCCGCACGTGGTATTTTGTGGAAGAGCCACACTAAAGGGGCCAAAGAGCCGCATGTGGCTCACGAGCCGCAGTATGCCGACCACTGCTCTAGGCAATTACATTGAGACAGGACAGTAAGAAGCTAGACAAAATAATTAAACAAGGCCAAACAACTTGAGCAATTTACAGCCAGCTACTGAATCACAGGGTTTTATCTTCCCTAACCAAGGACACGTAGGAGGAACAAATGGTTACACATTCCAGACCATTCAGGACAGACCAGCATCGGTCCCAGTTCCTCCTCAGTAACATTCTTTAAAAATAAAACCAATCTGAAAATAACCCTGACCCATTTTTGCACACATTTTGATGAATCAATATATTGAAGGACACACCTGGTGAGCTAATGAATATTCTGTTAACACCCTCTTCCCCAGAGACCTCCCCTAGGATTCCTTGTATCTCTGCTCTCTTCCTCTAAGGATCCCCATGAGACTTGCAACCAGGGGAGAAGCAGGCAGCAGCTGCTCGTCCTGGGCTTACCCCCTGAACCTGTCTCCAAGGCCCCCTTTTCCTCTTTCTCTCTCCTGTTGCTTCTTCTACCTCAAGCCCTTCCTTTGTTTCACTGTCCACAGCTTTAACCCTTTGCACTCGCTTGCTTTTTTCTCGATTCCTTTATTCTAATGCTAACCGTGTCGAGTCACACTCGACATCCGAGTGCAAAAGGTTAATAAACATAATCTCAAAATCACATGTACTCCTGTTGTGAAATGTTTCTGCACGAAGTCAAGAACCTACACACCACCAGGAGACCCAGGGCAGACCTGCTCTGGGCCCTGACCCCGTCCAGGAACAACATGATAGCAGACACAATGTGAGCAAAGCTTCCGTGACTGGCTTCCTCTCCTGCACATCTGCCATCATCCTGGGAAGAACAAGCCAGGGCCCGCCTGCTGCCCAAGGAGGAGATGAAAGAAACCCAGGTCAGAACCATTTCCAGCTGGAGCTCACACCCTCAGATGAATAAGAACTGAGAAGGGGCTGTTTTAAGCTCTTGAGTTTTGGAAACCTTAGTTAAATCGTATCCTATATAATAAAAGGCTAATATGCAAATTGTCCCCTCAACCGAGAGTATGACCAGCTGGGAGTTCAACTGGAGTTCAACCAGGGGGTGGGGCTGGCCAACAGCCCGGACCCCTTCCCCAGCCGGCCCCACCCCTAACCGCCCCCCCCATATTGGGGGCGGGGCCAGCCCACCAACTGCCCAAGGCCCCTGCCCTGGGTTGGTCCAGCCCAATTGGTCCCAATCAGGGAGGGCTGGCTGGACCCCACCCATGCACGAATTCGTGCACCGGGCCTCTAGTTTGGAGATAATAGCTAACTGATACATCCCATTAGATTTTCCCATTGGGGTGGTTTTGTCTTATTGCACTGCAATGTTACTTGAGAATAAAAGAAGCTTTGGAACCCAAAGTCACCAGAAGAACAACTAAGTAGCGATTTATTTATTCTAGGCCCTCCCTCTGTGGTCTCCCCTTCCTGGCCCTTAAATGGAGGAGGTGTTTACACACAGAGAAAAGCAACCCTCTGACTTTCTTCGTTCAATGTCCTATTTTTCTTTCGAGCCTAGAAACCTGCCACCTGTGCCTCAACCCAAGATCCACTTGGTCACTGACCGCTCCTGTTGGCCATCAGCCCTGTGGCCAGCACCTGTACTGCTGGGCTGCATCACACGCAAGGCCCTAGTGGCACTGCAGCTGGCTACCAAGTTGGTTTCTTCCCCTTCTTCCTGACACTGGTCTGAGAAAGGACAGCATTAGGTGCTCAAATGGTGAAGACCACCCAGGTAGTAATGAATGCTTTACCACGTGACTCAGCTCTCCTGCCTGCTCCATCACCACTGATGTCCTTCCTGTCCCCCAGGTCACAGTCTTGCCTCTCAGGGCGGAAGTAGGTCTTACCAATAGCATAGTTTTGTTGTCCTTGACGCCCGCCACATGCACTTCCTAGGCCCAGGCTCTGCTTTCTGGGTCAGCTATTTCTGGCTGGGTTGCACAACCTGGTCCCCGCACCCTGATCTCTTTCACACACACTCTCGGGACCTATGTGAAGATCAAGTGTCTTTGTCTGAAAACCAAAGCCTTCCACCACTGCACTGCCCCCATATTGTATCTGAGTTTGTTTCCTAGAATCCTCTCCAAATCCAGAAAACTCTCTGTCCTCTGGTTTCTCTATCATAAAATCTTAATTTTGCATCTTTCCCCTCATTTTCTCCTTTCATTTGGAACATGTGCCAATTAGTGTTTTCTTGCTTCAATGGCTCCTCCTGAAACCCCACCTGCTCCACGAAGGACTCATCGGGGAAGGGCACTAATCGCCGCGTCCCCATTCTGTACTGCATTATTTATGCCGCTCATGCTGCTAGATTTCAAGCTCTTCGGTGGCCAGGAACATCACAGTTGCTTTGGTTTATTTCCTCTGCTGTGCAGCTCTGTGTTCATTTACTATCTAAACAGAGAATGATGAGGGAGTAGCAAGGCGCGACCCAAAGGAACAGAACGCACAGAGAAAAACTGGGACATTGTGAATTATTCTGTGCTTTTCTCTTTGAAAGTGCCACAGAAGTTGCCCTTTAAGCATTTTGCTCTGAACAAGCCCTGGCATGGAGCTGGGAAGAGCGCGAGGCGAGGGGATCCAGGAGGTGGGCAGCCCTGGGTTGGGAAAGGTCTACTCCCTTGGAACATGGCCCCAGAGGCCATGCTAAGGGCCCAGCAAAGGTCAAGTGTGGTGTGGGCTCCCGATGACCAGGCGCCATGCCAGGCAGGATGTCAAGGGAAGCAAAGCGAGTGCCCATCATGTGTCTCCCTTCCTGTGACCCTCCTGTCCCAACCTACTATCCTCAACCCCTTTGTCTTCAGCCTGAGGGTGGGCTACCCACATGCCCTGCCCTGGAATTCCATTCAGTTCTGTTCTCTTTGGAAAACCTTTCTTTCCTTCATCTCAATAAAATGCCTTTCTATCAACTAATAGTTACAATCCTATCTAATATAAGGGTGATATGCAAATTGACTGTCACTCCAACATACAAGATGGCTGCCCCCATGTGGCCAAATATGGCTGCCCCCATGTGGACACAAGATGGCTACCCCCATGTGGACACAAGATGGCCATCACAGATGGCCGGGGGAGGGCAGTTGTGGGCAATCAAGCCAGCAGGGGAGGGCAGTTGGGAGGGACCAGTCCTAGAGGGGAGGGCAGTTGAGGGCCACCAGGCCAGCAGGGGAAGGCAGTCGGAGGGGACCTGGCCTGCAGGGGAGGATAGTTGGGGGCAACCAGGCCAGCAGGGGAGAGCAGTTAGGGGAAATCGGGCCTGCAGGGGAGGGCAGTTAGGGGTGACTGGGCCGGCAGAGGAGGGCAGTTAGGGGTGACCAGGCTGGCAGGGGAGGGCAGTTAGGGGCAATCGGGCCAGCAGGGGAGCCATTAGGCATTGATTAGGCTGCCAGGGGAGTGGTTAGGGGGTGATCAGGCTGGCAGGCAGAAGCAGTTAGGGGCAATCAGGCAGGCAGGCAGGCAGGCAAACAGTTGGGAGCCAGCAGTCCTGGATTGTGAGAGGGATGTCCGACTGCCTGTTTAGGCCTGATCCCGGTGGGCCTGGGTGGGATTGGGCCTAAACGGGCAGTTGGGCATCCCTTGAGGGGTCCCAGATTGGAGACGGTGCAGGCTGGGCTGAGGGACACACACACCGCCCCCTCATGCACCAGGCCTCTAGTCTATATATATAAAAGGCTAATATGCAAAGCGCCCCCTCGGGAGTTCAACCGAGAGACCGGGAGCTCGATTGCTGGCTATAATGTGCGCTGACCACCAGGGGCTGGCCCTGATCGCCGGCCAGGCCTAGGGACCCTACCCATACACGAATTTCATGCACCAGGCCTCTAGTTTACTATAAAGTTGCTCAGAACTTTATAGACTTGGAGCTAACATATTCTGGAGCTTAAATAAATGATCTCATTTAATCCTCGCAGCAGCCCTGCGGGAAAGTCAGTGTTGTTATTATCTTCCTTTTACAAATGAGGAAACCGAAGCCTGGAGTGTTCATAACGTGCCCGAGGCTACAAACCCAGTGAGATTTGGGGCTCAGGTGGTCAGACTCCCAAACCTACGTCTTTGCTCCGCACGGCTCCTGCACGGCAGCTGTCTTCAGCCAGTGTTCACTGTGGCCCAGGGTAGGTGCTGGGAGGCTTCCCTCCCAGAAACTGTCATGAATTCAAATATGACTTATGGGAGGTACACAGTCATACCAAGTGCGCCATGTGGGAACTAAAAGCACTACCTTCAGCCTGGTTTTACGCCCTACATTACACCCTACGTTAGTTAAGGAAACAAATAAGCACCCACATGTTTGTAGCTTAACGCCGTCCAAGTTTATTTCTCACCCAGATAACAGTCCAACACAAGGGCCCCCTGTTGGCGGACCCCTTTCATCTGCTGGTTTCACCATCTCCCGGCAGATAGGGTGAAAGAACTTGGTAAAGGGATATCTGCTTCTTGCAAACCCCAGCCCAGAAGTGACACGTTTCACTTCCACTTCTGTTCCAGTGGCTGCTCTCTCTGCCCCACCCGCTCTGTCCTGGCCTCACGGTTGACCCAGTTTCCTGGGGTGGCCGCAGGGGCTTCTCAGTAAACCTGACACCCACAGGAGACCACACCCTCCCCTGCACCTCACAGTTGCCTGAGAGCCTGGTGTTAGGAGTCAAACCTTGGTGACCAATAAGCCCGAGTAAAAGTCCCAGCCTACCTCCGAATTTGCTGGGTGAGCCTGCGCCCGTTGCTGAACTTGTGACTCCAAGGGTCATGTTGAGATACACGTAAAGCATCAGACCTTCGGGATGTGCTAAGTACTTAATAAAACATCACTATGTGTTCCTTGTAGCACCTGGTCAGACTGCCTAGGCCACAGTCAGATCCCCAGACCCCGTGACATTTGCTCCTGGCCACTGGCCATGTGCACGGCCCTCGTTAGAATGGGGAGGAGGGTGGGCACCCTGTGTGTTCTTCCCCCTGCTCTGAGTGGCCACATCAGAGGAGGACTTGAACCAGAAACAGACACAGGAAAGGAAGGACCAGGACTGGGGAGCACGCAGGAAGTAACAGAGGAAGGGCAGCAAGCAGAGAGAGGTGTGTGTGAAGGAGAGGCAGGTAGAGCAGGTGGGGGCTGGGAGTCTGGGGGAGGAGCAGGGGCAGCAGGCCGATGGGAAAGGTGTGAGGTGTGCCCTAGACCTCTCCCGGCCCAACCCTGTCCGCTGCTCAGTGGAGATGGATGTGGTTTTAGAGACCGTCCTGTCCAAACTGGGTGGGGTAATGAGTCACCCCAGTACTCATCTCAAGATACGCTAATGTCATTCATCACTTGTTGTGGGTTAAACTGTGCCCCCCAAGAAAGGTATGCTGATGTCCTAACCCCTGGCACCTGTGACAGCGACCTCATGTGAAAACAGGGTCTTTCCAGATGTAAGTTAAGATGCGGTCACCTGTGTATGCCTGGAGCAGGGTGGGTCCTTCCAATGTGACTGGTGTCCTCATAAGAAGAGACACAGGGACAGGCACCCACAGAGGGGAAATGCCAGGTGAAGACAGAGGGACGACAGCCTCGTGACCACAGACGCAGAGGTTGGATGCTGCCACTGCCGTCCCGGGAACAGCCAGGACTGAGGTCACCACCAGACGCTGGGAGTGAGGCAGGGGCAGACTCCCTCCGAGCCCCACGAAGGAACCAACCCTGCCAACACCTTGCCTTTGGACGTCTGGCTTCCAGAGCTGGGAGGGAATAGGTGTATTCATTTAAACCCCCAGTGTGTGGGGGTTGTTACAGCAGCCCTGGGAAACTGATACAGCACTCATGCACGTAACTAACACTATCCAGTACCTAGTGCCCGCCAGGGACTGTGAGCAAAACAGACAAAGTTTACAGTCCGGTGGGAGAAACAGATATTAATCGGATCGTTAATTACCAAGTCTGGGGGCCATGTCTCCCTTTACCCCAAGTCTGAGGGTAGAAATGGGTCTTTGCCACTTTTTTTTTTTATCCCTAGTGGTAGCGCTGAGATAGAAAAGCTTGACGAAAGGTAGGCCACAGGGAGCTGGGTCACCTTGACATCAAGCTCTCTGCAGTGTCATGTTCAAAGCCACCACTGCCTCCAGAAGCCCTGACCAATGATGTAAATCCTTAGTCCGGATTGAGGAGGTGGCAATGGGGGTAGGGGGGAGGGTTACATCCCAAAGCACACAGCCAGACCCCCTAAAATCCTCTTGCCGGTTCCCCTCTGCTCAGAAAGCTGCTCCCAGCCCCTCCCCCTCCCACCTGACTCTCTCTGGAGGTTTCCTCAACTCCGGGTCCTTTCTCAGGCAGAGAAAGGGGACTCTCTTGGCTTCTTACAAAGCATTCTGCTTGGATCCTGGAGGGAGGAGGGAGGAGCTATTTGATATTCAGGCTTCATTCTGTGTTGTTTTTCTCGTGAACTCGTGAATTACCAAATGAATGACCAAAGGGCCAGCTCTAAGCAGCCTCCGGCCTTCACCTTTTGCAAAGGAGGAAAGATTCTGAATTATTTAAGCAGACCCGGAAAGCCCAGAACGCAACGCCATGCAGAATCCCTTCTCCTAGGGCAGGGAATCAGCCGCTTCCTTAAGTATCTGATTCCTCAGATAGTCTCTGACACAGGGCTTCTGGAATGGCAGGTACTTTGGCATTTTCCTCCATTTGGCTCCAGCGCGGGGTTAGGTCAAGGAGCCACACTGAAGGCCACAGAGAACCCCGGGCTGGGGAGTCACAGGTGTGTGCCCTTGGGGAAGTCCCCCCACATCTCTCAGTCTCAGCATGAGCTTATGCGACCTGAGAAGATCCTACCAGACCCCCATGAAGGCCAGAGCAAGCTCCCGAGCTTCGAGCTTCGGCAGCATGTGGGCAGGGGGAGAAGATCCATCAAAACACTAATTTGAGAGAGATATGCACCCCTATGTTCATCGCAGCACTATTTACAATAGCCAAGATAGGGAAGCAAACTAGGTGAGTGGATAAAGAATATGCAGTTCCTATACACACAATGGCATATTACTCAGCCATAAAGAAAAAAGAATAAGCTTTTGCTATTGGCAACAACATGGATAGACCAAGAGGGTATTGTCGACAGACAAACACTGTATGATTTCACTTATTTGTGGAACCCGAAATAACACAACAAGTGAACAAACAAAACAAAACAGAAACAGCCCCATAGATACAGAGAATAAACTGATGGTTGCCAGAGGAGAGGGTGAGGGGAGGGATAAATGAAAAAAGGGGGGGAAAAAAGGAGAAAGACCAATCAGACCAAACCAAACAACAGAACCTCAGTCGGCTCATCTTTGCAGGCTCTTTGCTAACCAGGACCTGGTGGTTGGCTTCCGCTGACCGGCACTCCTTTGGTGACACTTCGCTTGGGAGACTTTGAGCAACCGGCACCCTTAGAAGAGCCAGTGACCCGGACACAACTCTCAGCACATGTGGCCCAGCAGAGGCGAGATGGTCAGCAGAGAAATCTCGAGCTCAGCCATCAGGGAAACTCATCCTGAAAGGCCGGGGAGCCTCTAGAATTGTACTTGGCGTGACCTGACACCTCAGCAGTGGCCAGGGATTCGCTCCTCTCAATACTTTAATGCCTGGAATTCTAAATATCTTGTTGTTATTAATTTATCGGGCAGTCACTGTAATTATCCCACTGGTAATGAATTCATTTGGTATGAATTTCGATGTCATTTGTACAGTACTTGCACAGGCACCGAATGATTCGGCATTAATTAATCTATCTTCAAAGTAAAATGTTCACAATCAATTCATATTACTTGGACCCTGAAGCCACTGGCAGAGTCTTCATTCTAATTATTATTATTTATGAACTGTGCAAGGTATTTTCGAATGTTTGCGTTCAGTCTCTCCCAACACCCGCTCCCCCTGTCTATACATCACTGCTGCTCTGCCAAATAGATTTGTCTGATCAATACTTCAGTGTCCTTATCTTGAAAGATGTCACCTTGTGTCTGCAGCTGTTAGCCCATCATTGCACGCAAAGATTTCTGAGCTGCTTCTGTAGCAGTGAAATGTATCATATTTTTACACGACATTCATCTCAAGGACCATCCAGATAGGAAAAACATCAGGACCTTTTCTATTAAGCCATGAAAATATTCTCTTGATTGCTTAACACACCTTATCACAGAGTGATCGATTCACCAATAAACAAAATCATATTTTTAAATGTGAACATTAGAATCAGATTACTCTGAGGGGAATGATATTTTAAGTCATGTGACTTCTCAGAGGACCGGATTTAGTACCTCACCTTAAATATCCTGATGACGAGTGAAAAATGAAAAACAACACAGATATTTGTCATATGCCAAACAGATGCTGGGTAACGTAAACACACAGCCCACCCGTTCTCTGTGGCGAACAGGACTAGGGAGGGACACGACATGCCAACGCCAGCGAAAGACACGCAGAAAAGAAACACAAAACGCTAAATCACTGTAGTGCTGACACTTCTTGAACTTGAACTTAAAGCTCTCAACAGCAAAAGAGTTATTTTTCAATGGGTCAAACTATCAACTTAATTTATGTGAGGTCTTGAGATACAGACCCAAAGCAAAGATGACATACATATGTAATTTTGAGTTAGACACCTCATTTTATTCATGTTATTAATTCCATTCTAATTTTTGTATTTAAATCCCAAACCTCAAGAGCAAATGTCTAATTTCTACTGAGTTCTTTTCTATTCCATGGTGTGTGTGTGTGTGTGTGTGTGTGAAACACGACCTAACACAGGGGTAAATACTTTCTTGTAAAGTCCAGGATCCATACTAAAGCACATTCTTGTTGGCTTTGACTGGGAGACAGTGTGAGTCTCCTTGAGCTCATGTGTGTCTCACTCACTCTTGGGCACGACTGCATGATGTATGTGCTCTGTCATGCTCATTTCCTCTATGCGTTCTTTGCCCTATTGAAACAGGCACGAGATGATGGTAATCTTACAAAAACTTAACATGATTTGTCTATTACTGAAGGTGCATTTGATGCTGTCACCAAGCCTGTATCCATTAGTAACCTCACAGGTTCTTAAAGGGACACTACTAACAATACCTGACTTTTTTAAATTCTGAGTCTCAGTAAAAGTCTACAGCTCTCTGTGGCGGACAGGACTAGGGAGAAACAGGACATGCCAAATGGGGCTCCTCTGCTCCATCTCCCCATGCCTGCCCATCCCTTTTGAGATTCTATTTTAGTTTTTTCCACACACACAAACATTTCAGAACTTCTTCAGTAAGCCCATGCTCCACAGTGAGGTGCACCAAAGAAAATGAACATTAAAATGCTCGACTGTGTTTCTCAGGGAGACCGGGTTCTCAGGATTTGACTTGGTTTTGGAATGTTGACCTACTAACAAGGAGAGAAAACCGAAGCCCAGCTGAAGGCTGTGGTTGTTTCCGCAGACCGACTACGCCAAACCCATCACACCCACCCGAGCAGCCGCTGTCCTTACTGTGTCCTCCAGACGCCACTCGAGGTGAGCTGCCGCGAGGTTACTCCGAACACCGAACGCCGCCTGGGATGGACTCACTGCCCAGGCACCAGCGAGGAACTCAGCGTTTGACCACGTGCTCCCTGGGAAAACAGGGGCCTGGATGAAAAGATGAATCAGGTGTGAGGGCTGAAAACTATATACTCTCCCCCCACCTTCTAAGTTCTTCTAGCCCAGTGGTCGGCAAACTCATTAGTCAACAGAGCCAAATATCAACAGTACAACAATTGAAATTTCTTTTGAGAGCCAAATTTTTTAAACTTAAACTTCTTCTAACGCCACTTCTTCAAAATAGACTCGCCCAGGCCGTGGTATTTTATGGAAGAGCCACACTCAAGGGGCCAAAGAGCCGCATGTGATTCGAGAGCCGCAGTTTGCCGACCACGGTTTTAGCTAGACTAATCATCCAATTAACAGGAGGCAATGTATACAGTTTATTCTGGATGTACATACCCAGGGGCTCATACATGTGAGACCCAAAACACGTTGGGTAGTTGAGGCTTACACGCCATTCTGGGCCCAAGAAGGAAGGGGTGCGGGCTGTGGGGTTCAGAAAGGGCCATCGGCAATTCACAGGTGGCCGAGAGGGAGCTGGCACGTGGCAAACCAACTCCTGCTGGGCAACACAGCATCCAGGAGACACGGCAGGAACCCAGCCGGCAGGCCCTGCTGGGATCCCTCCGTCCGCCACCCTGACTTCTAACTGGGCCGAGGTGAAGTCCTCACAGGGAATATGCTAAAATTCCCTTCCTCAAGTGGGCCTCTCCCTCGGAATTACCTTAGGCAGGAAAGGCAGAGGGTCCAAGGTCCTTTCTGGGTCTTCGGCTTCTTAACAACCAGCTTAAAGTCAACACCCTAAAAGGCACATTTGGGGGAAGCAAAACTTCGGTCCCGTGCACAGGCCAGTCCTTAGCGGGCATTTACTGATGGGCCCCGCCTCCCAGCGCACGAGCAGAAAGCGCTCCGCAGCCTCCACCTGGAAGGCCCAGCAGGTGCATCGGTCCTGGGGAGGAGGTCGGCAGGTGCACACGGTTTACCTGTTCAAAATCTCGCGAAGGGCTGGCGAAAGGGATGCGGACAGCACCACAGGTTGGAAGTGTTTCGTTTGTCGACACAGCTTTGTGTGTCCAGGTATGTGAGGCCAATGAGAAGACAGTCATGTCCGTTATCCACCACAATTTGCTCATGGCGAAAGGCTCCTCGGACTTTGGTGCTACGTCATGGTTTACCCAGGCCCCGGCGGTAACGTTAAGTGGGCCAGGATGGAGACTTCCAGGGCCTCGTTTAGAATCTATTGAGCGCTACCCCCGTCCCCCAACTCGAAAAGCACACCCATTTACCCGCCGGGAAAGATGAGTCGCAGCCTCTCCTCTGGAGGTCATTTTGGGATACATACCAAAACATGCAGGTGGGGGATGAATGCTCTCACCTTCTATGAGTTTGCTAGAGCTGCTGTGACCAGGGGATGCCAGTCAGATTGAATTAGGACCCACCCTGTCGACCTCATTTAATTTAATTACCTCCATAAAGGCTCCCATCTCCAAATAAGACCAAAGCCTGAGGTGGGGGGGGGGGGGGGGCGGGTTGGGACTCCAAATTTGAATTTCAGGAAAACATAATTCAGTCATAACACCTGCCTTTAGGTATTTTTGGCGCCAGATCGCACAACCTTTTAGTTACTTTGTTTCTGGTTTGTCTCCACAAAAGAGTCAGACAAACAGAGTAAGGCCTCGGTTTGGGGGAGGTTCATGCCTGCGCTTCTGTGCCGATCCCTTTAAGGTCAGTAGAGAGAACAAAATCACCAAACAACAAAAACATACATTTTTGAAAAATACGAGAGCGGATTGACATCATCCTCTTCCTGAGAAAGCACCAAGTAGAGCATCCCAACCTCCACAAATGTCTAAAACACCATCTGTTGCTGTGCTGAACCATTCGACAGGGCAGGAGACGGCTGACAAACTGCAAAGCTCCCTGAGGTGCAGAACGACCCCGCCTGAGCCTCCGCTGGGCCTGGAGGAGGGGCGGCGCTCGGAGGGCGCCTGGCTGGGACTGGGATGATGATGTCCTTACGAAGTGGGAAAGCGAGCGTGTGTGCATTTATGTAACATTAAGATTAAGCAAAGGCGTGCGAGCAGTTTGAAATAAGGAATTTTGTAATGGGATTTCCTACCACACACACAGCCATCGTTTGCTTGATGGCTGTTTATTTGCTAAACTTTCATTGAATTGAATGTAAATATACGCCAGCCTCTAAAACAAGGGATGGCTTGCAGTCATCCCAGCCACAGACACACCAGAATTCAACTCCGTTTCACAAGTATTCTAGGAAAAAGGCTTCCCTGGAAATAAAATACGTTTGAAACATAAGACATGGCAAAATTCAGCGCTGTGGTTATCCGGGGGACCTTCCGGCGGCAGCAGCCACTGGCTCTGAACATCGATTTTCCTCTTCAAACAGTAACGTGGGTCAGCAGAGACTGGCCTTTGGTGATGAAGGAATGGCTTCCCAGATAGGCCGCGTGGACGGCGGTTTAGATCATCTGGACTTTAACAAAGAAGGATGGGAGCAGAACGGGGATGAGACCCAACGCGTTGGCTTTGCAGCCAGAACAGAAAACACTCCTCCGGCCTCAAATGCAAATCTCTCTGGTTGTCCCCGTGACTTCAAGTTGACCCACGACGACAAAGCCCGAGGGAGCAGTTAGCACACTAGCTGCCAGCACCGACCTGTCCGTGATTTTTAGAGTGACATGTGCAAGGTGGCCACACTGGCTTTCAGCGCCGCTCCAGGGCTCGCGTCCAGAAGGTCCCCCGGCGGCTGTGCCCGAACCCGCCGGTAGATGGCGCACCAAGCCCCCCACTCAGCCTATGGAGCCGGGATCAGCTTCTGCCAGCGAGGCAGGCAAGGACTTTTGATTCATAAAAAACATAAATTCTACTTGATGAACAATAATAATAAAGGAAATTGACCACTGGGCACCATAGAGATGAATTTTAAAGCCCCGAAATCAAGTTATTTGGGTTTATTTAATTTAATTTACTAAATTTGAATAACTGCGCGATGTAATGATGCATGGCAGGGCATTTAGGTTTTATGGCTTCTAAATGCTTCTCTTTAGGGTGATTGCACGCAGTTGCACGGTCGCCAGAGAACTCTGTCCCCCTCTCCAAGCTGTGTAAACAAATGGAGGAGAGAATAGTTACACACTGGGAGAAAGGCAAGGAGAATCTATTGAGGCTGGAGAGAGAGCCCCCGCTACAAAATTCCCCCCCTTTTTTTTTCAGGATATAAACGACATCAGAGGCACTCAAAGACCAACATTAAAGATTTTATTAATACAAGCACGGCAGCCAAGCACTTTCCAGGTGCTTCTTGAAGTAGAAGCCTCATCTCTTAGTAAAACAGGTAAGATCTAGGACAGTGGTCGGCAAACTCATTAGTCAACAGAGCCAAATATCAACAGTACGATTAAAATGTCTTTTGAGAGCTGAAAAACCACTTTTACGCATGGGCCACGAAGTTTCAATCGCACTGTACGTGCGCGCCCGCACGTGGTAGTTTGTGGAAGGGCCACACTCAAGGGGCCAAAGAGCCGCATGTGGCTTGCGAGCCGCAGTTTGCCGACCACTGATCTAGACACCCTTTATATTCATACCTAAATGTTTTAAGCTGGTGAAGGTGCATTTTGAACAGCTTCCAAACTGGCCAGTTAGGACCCTGCAAGATCTAGAAACTCTGTTCATCCTTCGATCTATGGAGATGTTCTGCGAGCTGATGTAAAGTGTCCTTTTATAAAGATGCAGCCCCCACATCCCCCTGGGGGGTGTCACTCCTGCACATACATTCTGTGTTTGCCCACACGTACACGTGTATCTGCATAAACATAGGGAGTTGCACGCACGTAGTGATTCAAATATCTGTGGGTGTGGGTACATGCAGGGTGTGTATGTGCTCTCTGCGTACCACTCTGCTCTGCTGCTTTCAGCATCACTGAATTTGGCACCAGCTCTTTAGCACTTTGGAAGGGCCTTCATTAGCACTGGGAGAGTATCCAAAAAGAATCCAGAAAAATCAACACATGGCTGCTCTTGTTCTCACGATAAATGACAGCTTTGGTGGAAAACAACAACAGTCAAGAAGCAAAACAAAAACCCCAAAGCAACAAGAGTAGCAGTAACATGAATAGAGGAAGTCAGACATTACTAACTCAGGTTTTTTCTTTAATTTTAATTTATTTATTTATTCCATTTTTACAACTCTCTTCCTTTGCCATAAAGCCTCCGGGTTCTTTCACACAATTAAAAATATAAATAGTGAAAGTATATTAAGAACCCTGGGGGGGGGGGGGAGAAACAACAATCCTGAGAGCTTATGTCTCTTTATAGACACAAACACGCTTATTATATGCTTAAAAATGTGTGAAAGCCTGGAAGTGGCACATGTATGCAACTCTACGGTTATGATATGGCAAAAGCTGCCTGTTAAACCATACCAGCCCCCAGTTGGAAGGCTGTCCATTAAACGTATTACTCTTTGGAACCAGAGTTCTGAAGAGATGGGGGCCTTTCTTGGAAAACAGAATTTCCCCAATTACCTGAAAGTCATATCTCAAAACCATTAATACAAACTCTTGGGTAATGCAGATGCTCTGAGAATGTGTAGGGAACGCAGTAATTTCCAAACTAGTCAAAAGCAAATCCTGTCCAATGTATGTGTATGGGAATACCATGTCTTCTAACAGGTAGATAATAATAATCTAATCTATAATAATAAAAGCATAATATGCTAATTAGACTGGACAGCCAGATGTCCTTCCAGACGAAGCCATGGGGGGGGGCAAGGCAGAGGTGGTTAGGGGTGATGAGGCAGGCAGGCAGAGTGGTTAGGGGCAATCAGGCAGGCAGAGTGGTTAGGGTCGATCAGGCAGGCAGGCGAGTGATTAGGGGTGATCAGGCAGACAGGCAGAGTGGTTAGGGGCAATCAGGCAGGTAGGCAAGTGGTTAGGAGCCAGCGGTTCCAGATTGCATAAGGGTGCAGGCCGGGCTGAAGGATCCCCCTTCCCCCCGTGCACAAATTTCATGCACCAGGCCTCTAGTAGGCAGATAATAAGTCACACTCTAAAGAAGCAGTAACCAAACAAACTAAAGAAGACTTTGACTTAAATGGTTAATTCCTTTGCACTTTAGCTGTCAAAGCAATAGTGGAAAATTGAAGTGTGCATGGCCCTTTAAGGCCAGTGGCTCTGCCCAGGAGACCAGCCATCAAGGGAGAACACCCCGTTGGATCTTAAGAAAAGAGAACTCATTGTGCTATTCACCCTTCCATCAGCCCTTTGCCTTCTCTTTCCTCCGTTTCTCAGTCAGATTTTGTGAGTTGTCTGTGCTGGAGGGTCTTGATTTTTCAAGGAGAAGGGGAAAAGAAATAGGAAAGCAGTGAATTTTTTTTTAACGGGATTCAAAACAGGCAAAGGAGGGGGGTTGTGCAGCCTGGGCCAGAACTGCCTTTATAAGGAGCCCTGCACGATGCTGGTGGTGAGGGGCCTAAGAAGAAAGCTGGACATGAGTAGGTGGCAAGGGAAGCATCTGAAAGAGCCAAATCCTAAGCTTAAAACATTCTAGAAGTTTGCCTATGGAGTAATTCAAAATACAGGAAGAGCCTGGGATGGCAGATCACAGCAGAGAGGAAGCAATGCGTCTCCAGATGACTTGGTTCATTCCACAGATATCTATCACGTGCCTCTGATGTGCCAGGCACCATGGGAAGCAGTAGGCAAGCACAAGTCAACAAGCTATTTCTTCTCAATGCCTTTCTTACTTGGAACATGGCTACCAAACTCAGTGCACAAAATCCTCTAGGTTGGGAGGCAGGGGTCAAGACCCTTGTGAGTCTGTGGACCAAGAGAAAATTGAGCCCCACAGCTGAATATTCTTAAAGGTGGTGTGTGTCTGGCAGCACCTTGAACTGTCTCGCCATCTCCCCTGACCACTGCACGCCACACCCCCTCTGGAGGGCTCAGCAGTTGTTCCAAACTGTAGCCTAAGGTTGTGTTGACAGCAGTTCCTCCTTAGGAAGAGCTCCATTCCACCCTATTGCCGACCATTATTGTGAATACGCTAACAAACCCTCGTGGGTAACAGAATGGTCTCACTCTCCGAGAAGGGCCAGAAAGCCGATTGAAAGGCTCCCAAAAAAGAGGAGTGATCCCAAGTAGTACTGAGGCCACCTCTCAACAGCCTATTCAATGACCCTTCTCTCTTTCGCCTCCCCCTAAGCTGAGGATGGGAGCAGCCTGGCGTTTGGCAGGGAGACCAATGTCAACACTCTCTATATTTACTTTTTTTTTTTATTGGCAGTTTGGAAGGCAGCCATTCCCAAATCGAGGGAGCGATGATTCCTGCCAACGACGACTCCAAGCCACCTGACTGGCCTCTCTCTGCACAAGCCAAGAGGGGAATGCATCCAGGACCTTCATTGTTGGCCACCATGTTTACAACACATGTAATGCCGCCTTACACTCTAAGAGACCCCCAACTGGAGAAAAGAGTGGGCTGCAAGCTGCCGACATGGTTTAGCTCTCCCAAAAGCAAGGTTTGGAAAGTCAGAACCTGGCTGTTTGCATAGCCAGCCACACAACCCAAGTGCAGTCGAGCCCACCCAGTGCAGTCGAGCCCAGATTGGCCTTCTGTTGAGAAGCTGACACTGTGGAGTGTGACATGAAGACCTTGGAGAGGGTCCCAAAAGGTTTCAAGTCCACACGGGTGGTAACATGTTTGGGGAAACTGTCTTTCTGAGGAAAGGCCAAATAAATTGGGATTTGTTTCAATGGAGCAAAATGAATAAACTCAGAAGATGTCTTTAAAACAACCCTGAGAGAGTGAGATTGTCTCTGAATGAAAGTACACAGTGGTTCTTAAATTCCACTACAGCTAGAACAAGAGAGACCGGAAAATTTTAGAGCTGGATAAATCCTCCAGGATTATCTAGTTTGACCTGTTCGTTGAACAGATGATGAAGTTATTTATTTATTTAGAAAGATTCTGGATGAGGGGCAGGTCCCTTAAGTCTAAGGGAAGTGCTAGATGCTCACAATTGGCCCAGAATGACTAGTTTAAACGGTGTTAAAAGCACAGACAGGTCACCAAAGGCACTGAAGCCACAGGTTACATTTAGACCAAGGTAAGCACGTTTGTTCAGTCAGGAGCGCAGCATACCCCTTGCTAGCAATTGAGAGACCTCCCGAAATCCTTGTGATGAGATAAGACAGCTCTTAGTGGAGTGCCTAGTATACTGCTTTAGAAAGCAAGCTGACTGCAGCATAGGGCACAGGGCAAGCTCGGCTAGTCCAAGGCACAGGAGAATACGGATTTATTGAGTGCTGGAGTGAGCCTAGTAATGAAATCCGGAGAGCCTTCTAGACATGCAGTTCAGCTGCGGCTCCCCAGGTTGTCCACACTGATAGGCAATTTCATGGGAAGCTGGCTGTGGACATACCGTGTAAGTCACTAGAGCTCAGCTGGCCTCCACCATGGTTGCAGCATGAAATTTCCCGTTTGCTCCACAGCCTCCAAATTCAGAGCAAAATTGCCACCAGCTGTGCTTTCAACTTCCTGCGTTGCAGGGGGAAGAGCAAAACATCTTTGATGATAATGTGGGTGGAGGGAAATTTAGGGAACCCCTGCTCCACTGAGAGCTAGTCACGGTTGACCAAAGTTCAAGTCAACCACACCACTTGAGTTGTCATCTGCCCCCAAAGGTGACATCCTAAGCCATCCAGTAGATGAAACAATGAGACTGGACTGGGGGGGTCCAAAAGAACTGGAGGTCTTATCTTCCTGATAAGAAAACATTCAATCAAGATAGAATTGTGTCCACAGGAGAAATGTCACCGGAGCATTTTCAGCCACTTAAACATTAATCAACGCTGCAGATATGAGCTGACACATGTTCCGTTCCTGAAGCGCCTTGCTCTCCTTTCACCCTGGATCTTTGCACACGTTTCCTCTGCCATTCCCCAATCCACTTCTACTCCACTTGGTCACCTCCTGCTCATCCTTCAAAACCCAACACAGGTCTAATCATCTCAGTGAAATCTCCCAATGTCCCCAAAACAGAATTAGATTCTCCCTCTTCTGTGAGTCCAGATATAAAATTTGTATATTATGCATATTAAACACTGATCACATTAAACTATGAGAAACAGGAAGGAGGAGGGAAAATAGCATGAGCTTTGGGATCAAAGATAAGAAACTCTACATCCCAACTCCTCCATTTACAAATTCTGTGTCCTTGAGCAAATTACCCAATCGTCCTGATGTGACTCCATCTATAAAACGGGGCAATAATGCCTACTTTAGAATGGTCTTGTGAAGATGACATGAAATTGTCAAATAAAGGCCTTAGCCCTGGGCCTGACTCAGAGTCAATACTCCATATGTTAGGCCCCTCCCCTCTCTCCTTCTTCCAAAGGCAGAAGCATGCTCTGCATCCCTGTGTCCTCAGCACTGAGCACAACACCTTGAAGACACACTAAGCATTTAATACATGCAATCATGCAATGAATGTAGTAACTATGGGCACATAGGGGCCAGTTTTTAATCACAGAAAGTCAGGCCCCGAAAGACCCCCTAACCCAGTGGCAAATGGCAGGCCCAGATGAGCCCCCTCCTCTTTGGCTCCCAGACCAGCGTCGCCCACTGTTGCTCACCGCCAGCTCACGCTTCCTGCTCCTGAGCGTTGCAGATCTTTCTGGGGCTGCATTTCAGCTGGCTCCTTTGCCCCCTAGACCTGGAGACCAGAACCAGCCTTGGTGGCTGTGTTACTAGGAATCCCATCCAGCTACTCGTGGTGAAGGGCCATTTCTCATCGTCCACGCTAATAGGGCTTCCTTCACACGGGAAATGATAGATGACTAACAGGCTCGGGGAAAATGTGTTGTGCTCCATTCCGAAAGGATGCGAATGACACGAGCATGTTGCCTTCTGGAGAGGCAGGGACATGGCGGACGCGGAACGCACGTGGCTCCTTGCACCATCGTGGCTGGCGAGAGGGTTGATGGCATTTAGTGGCGTGCGCGGCGGCACCCACGGCACACAGTAACTCTCACAAAACAGCGTTTGCATGTGCTAATGGCAGCGGAATCAGAAACACATGGATTTAATTTCCTTCAAAATACCCACGGGTATAAAAATCAATGCAGGAAAGCCATTTGGCGAACTCTATTTGGGCCTTTTCTGAGCCCAAAAATCGTGAGAAGTTGTTGGAGATGGTTCCCGAGCTCAAACTCCCACCAGGTTCAAACCTCCCCACGCACAGCCCCGGCCTAATGCGATGTGAAACCCCGGCTGTCTTTTTGGAGAGAGGCAGGTGCTTGCTGTGTGGTACCTCCGCGGCTGCCATCTCCACAGATTTCCTGCTTTCTGCTATTAGTTCATTTGCTCAGCCTCTCCCGCCGGAGAGCCGTCAGGGAGATCTCATTTTGGCAGCAGATCGGGATCCCTGCCTGAGAGTTGATAGAGGTTGAGCTATTTGCAGAAATAATGCTTTCCAGACGTACTAAACAGTCCCCCTCTTTCCAGATGGAGTGGCATTAGTGTTGCTTCCAGCCATTTCCTCACCTTCTGGTACACTTGTCAGTTCTCCCATATGCACCACCAGCCTTCCGTGTTCTAGGGAATCTCGGAAAACTGCTCAGCCTCTCAGCTGCTCACCACTTGCATGCACAAATGCGTGCCCGCACACATGCACGGGGCACGGGTGCGGCGTGCGCACTCACACACACACACACACACACACACACACACACACATGCAGGCACGCACTCACACGCGCGCGCGCGCGCACACAGACACACACACACACACACACACACACACACACACACACATACAGCCTCCACTCATGTATGCACATGCAGATTTCTTCCCCCGCCTCCTGGGAGTCAACTGAGATTTTCTGAGAGAGCTAATCACTAAATGTGCTAGTTTAGCAGCTCAGGGAATTAGACAGGCATGAATACAGGGGACGTCCCGGAAGTCCCCTGGCTGTGCCGGATGCTTCTACCATTAGTGGTAATCACCACCGTCAACGTTACTCACGTTGTCATTCGCGTTGCCTTGGGTGGCCTCTCATTTCCAACGTCAGAGGGACATTAGTGAAGAGGCTGTCCTCGTTGGCCGAAATAACCCTCTTAAGAGCTGGGGTAAGCCTCTTTGTGGCTTGTGGCCCGTCCGTAAGACACTTTGGATTCAGGACCCCATCAGCTCACAGCCGTGTGCTCTTTCCGTATTGCCCGGCTTGCCATGCTGTGTTAACTCTGGATGGTTTAACATGCCCAGGCCAGAATCCGGTAATCCACCAGGGCACCTGCTGAGGCCCTCCCAGCTTCTCGCTTCAATGACCTAAGGCAGTGGTCGGCAAACTCATTAGTCAACAGAGCCAACTATCAACAGTACAACGATTGAAATTTCTTTTGAGAGCCACATTTTTTAAACTTAAACTTCTTCTAATGCCACTTCTTCAAAATAGACTCGCCCAGGCCGTGGTATTTTGTGGAAGAGCCACACTCAAGGGGCCAAAGAGCCACATGTGGCTCGCGAGCCGCAGTTTGCCGACCACGGACCTAAGGGGTCCTGAAGAAGCGTCCACCGCTCAGGTCTTCAGTCCAGCGGGCACGCGGAGCACTGGGCCACACGGGCGGAAGTCCAGGTGAAAACTGTCTTCATTTTTCCCCAAATAAGTGCCGCCTTTGGTTTGCCCATCCTGCTCCTTTCCCAATTCCCTCCTGAAGCGGAGCTCTCTGGGGAGAGGGGGTGTTATACCCTCTCGGTTGCTCTCATCTCTCCGTTTGGCCGATGTGCGCCCCTGTGTTCAGAATGGATGTGCTCCCCCAACAACCTAAGGCCTTTTGTTTCCGCTCTCACGGAGGAACGGCCTGGTGTCGGGGAGCGGACAAAGGAGTGGGTGTCTCGGCAGAACCTGAGGTTGGAACCTCTCGGCGCCGCTGTGCACTGTGAAAGGCAGGTCGACCAGCTGAGGCCAATTACTAAACACAATAAAGACAAGATGAAACAGAAAACCATTAAAATAATACAAACCGTTGGCTATAACTCACACCTTCCTCTTTCAACTCAGGATCAGTATGTCCTGTGTGACCTGGGACAAGTTCCTTAACCTCTCTGTGCCTCAGATTCCTCATCTGTAAAGTGGGAAATGCTAACAATAGTAAATACCTCACTGGTTTGTTGTGTGGGGGACATAAGATAAGGCGTGTAAAGTGTTGAGAATAAACTTGGGGTGTAGTAAGTGGTCTCTAAGTGTAAGGCTAACGACCAAACCATGACTTTTCTATCTCCCGGTAACCTTACTTCCTATTGCCTTCGATGCCTTTAGGGACCAAAAGACCTAGCTCTCAGCCCAGCCACTGCCACTGGTAGATCTGATCAGTGTAACTTGTGGGTCACCGCGGCCGCTGATGTTCTTGTCCTTGATATGCGAGTTGAGTCACGGGTGGGCAGGCCTGCACCTTGGAGATGCGGCCCTCACTGATGAGCTCTGCTTTCTTCTAGAAAGGCTCTCCTGGTCATCCCTGTGGAGATCGCACACACGCTAGCCTACTTCCGGGACCCCTACATCTCTTGAACCTGCTAGAATGACAGGGACGTGATCTTTATGTACCTAGCCGTGCTGTGTTCTTCCCATCAGGAAAAAGGACAGCTCAGCAAACAAACAGTTGCTTCATTTGACCAGGTGCGTATCTTCCCACCTTGACCCAGCCTCCCTATGCCTGCATCTCTCCTACACGAAGCTTGGCAGATTTGCCACATTTCTTAAAAGCCCCAAACTTTTTTTTCTCGGATGCTTCAGAACAAATAAAAGCAATAGCGATAGCCTTTTTACAAGTGACAGCCATTCTTTTAACATCTCAAACGGCATCTTATTGCTTGATGGATGTGTCTGCACAGTGTAAAGTACAAATCAACTGCTCCCGAATCCCACGCTCCTGAATTCTGGAAGTCCCAACGAGCAGGACGGGGCCCTCCCCGGTTCTTTCTGCTCTCGCTGTGGATGAGAGGAAGTGAAATGTGGGAGTCACCACCCATCAGCTCAGGCTTCTGCTCACACGGCGAGACTCCCTCCTCACAGCAGGTACAGGGTGCAGGGCAGAAAGGAGGGCTTTCCATTGAGCCGTGATGGGAGTAACAAGTTGATCACCATGACACGCCAGTTCCGCGAGGGGGGATACCTTAAACAATGCCATCAACATTGATTTGCTGCATTTAACCAGGTGACGTTTTAATGAGCCAACCTCAGTGCTCCCTGGATGACATGCCTTCTCCAACTGAGAGTATACCACCTTTAAACGGGGGGAAAAAAATCCCTAAAAAGCCAGAGAGTTGACACTTGCAGATGAGTCCAATTCCCTTTGTCCTGTGGACACGCACGGTGTTGGGAGAGCTCCAAGTGCATCGGGCTGATTTCTGCTGTCATCAGAAGTGACCTCGCTCCCCCAGGAGGCCCGCGGCCTGTCTGCTACAATGACAGGGAGAGGAGCCAAGCTGCAGCGTGGGGCCCTCAGATGTGAAGCACAACAGGCTGCGGCCAGCCCTGACGGGGGCAGCTGGATCACATGAATTTTTAAAGTAAAACAACTGATGTGAGGGGGGGGGGGTCTTACTCCTCCCCGGCCCCCCTCCCCGTGAAATCCCCATGGAAGCAGCGCACGGACCCGGCGTGTTGATTTTGGCATCGGCACACACAGTCCCTCTGTTCTGAAGATGAGCTGACACGTGCAGATTTGCAGATCAGCCATTTCCAAAGGTTAATTAAATATTACCATTGTTTTCTAAGCTATTAATGTATGTGCTTTTATTTTTTCATGTGAAAGGCTGCTCCCTACTCAAAAATCAGGGTTTAGGTTTGCCTCCCAATCTACTTCCCCTTTTTAAAAGCAGGGCAGAGAAGAGAGAGAGAGAGAGAGAGAGAGAGAGAAGACACAGGGACTCAGGGCTAGAGGCAAATGCAGTTTGGAGGTAGAAAAGATCTGTAGCTGACATGGTCTGAAGTGGAGCCCCAGAAAAACATTTTCAGCTGCAGCTGAGGGATTAGAATGGAGGAAGGTTCTAGAAAGGAGAAGGAAAGGAACCCCACTCTCTCCACACCTCTGTTGACTTGCTGACATCATTGGTCTCCCTGGAGCCCAGGAACGTTGCAAGCCTTGGCCTTCGTGGTCCCGGGGGAGGGCCAGTGTGTGCCAGTCAGATTGCCATGAGGACCAAGACAGGAGGACGCCCCACTCTGCAGCGTCTTGTCTGTCCCCTGCCAGCACCAAGGGGTGCGGCTTGCTCCCGGCCTGGCCTGTCCTCGGGTCGGCAGGACAAGGCCCTCGGCGGGAAGGAGAGAGGGACTCCAGGATGGACCACAAGGGATAATCAGGCCGAGGTCATGGAGAGGACACGGTTCCTCTCCGGCAGGAAGTGCCACCCTCTGTGACTGCCGTTTACAAGAATCCTGAGCCTCGATGTGAGCACAGCAGTCTGCAGGAAATCTCTCCAGACAACCCATCTTGCCAGGCAAGCAGGACATGTTTTGTTTGCAAAGTAATAATGCCTCCCTGGATGTGGGGAGGAGGCAGCTGACCTGCAGTGGAATGAATGAAAACAAAGGAGCGGAAGGAAGACAGGTGACGATGGAGCGCCAGGGCAGGTGGTGCTGGCTCCGGAGGAAGGGGGCGGGCAGCCTCCCTTCTCCCTCCTCCCTCACCCCCCCCCCCCCCCCCCCGGCCTCAACCCAGTCTGGTCGTGGACCAAGTCCTGCACAGCACACCTACCCCGAATACCTGCCTCCCCACCCCGCCAACTGCAGGCCCCCTGGGCTGATGTCCCATCCGCAGAGGTTCCGCGACTGGCCAACCGGCGCCCACAGGGGCAGGCTCTCGGGCTGGGATTCCTCATGCTTCCGTTTTCAAATGGAAACGCCAGGACAAACTGCTAGACTGCAGGGCTGTTCAAATGATTTTCTAAAAATGTCAGTGTCCAGCATATGGTTGATGCTGTTGAAATGGGAGGAAAGGGAGTGAGCACAGGCAGGCAGGGCGGGGAGGAGAGGGTGCAGGAGTGGGAGGCCGGACAGCTTTGCCCTCTGGAGCATCGGAGAGCAAGCCATCCGGGGGGGGGGGGGGCGGGGGGGGCCTTGGTCGAGCTTCCCTGGATGAGCTCATTCGGATTTCCTGTGGTCCCGACACAGGGTCCTGCTTGATGCTTGTGCCCCAACCTGCTCTCCCTCTTCTGGTAGGGTCACCCTACACATGGGTACCCACACCCAGAGCTGAGCCCGCCTGCAGGTGAGGCTTGGTGGTGAGCGGGCAGGCGGGGTGGAAGGCGCCAAAGGTGAGCGTGGGTTGGCGCAGTCTGGAGCTGAGAAGTAGCAGAGATGAGCACATGTGTCCTGGGGTGAGTGTGTTGCAAGTGCTGAGGTGCAGCCTGCAGAGGAAAGCGCTGGAACGCCTGTAAGATTGCTGTCTGCCCGACAGGTGTGGACGGGGAACCACGTGACAGACATGAGAACCTTGGGCTGCATCCCTCCCACCCAGGTGTGTCCTGGCACCTGACACGAGCCAGGCCCTGATGAAATGTCACGATGCCTCGGAGAAGCCCCGACCGGGCCCTGTTCCTCAGGGAGCTTGTAGTGCACACAGCGCAGGGACCAGAGTCGGAGAGCCAACAACAGATTCAGCAAACACAGAGCCCTGAGCTGAGTCGGGCGGTGACCCAGCAGCCGGAGCCACGGGAGAGCTGCAGAGAGTGCATCCAGGCAGAGGAAGGCTAGTCTGAGTCGGGCAGGTATGGGCACACTCATGGGGCTGTCTGCTTGGCACAGGAACTACCCCACCCCCACCATCGGCAAGTGGGCAGCAGTGAGGACATGACCAGGCCCCCTGGCTCCAGGTAATTGATGGGAGGCTGAACCCCAGCTCCCTGGTTCTAGGCCAGTGGTCGGCACACTCATTAGTCAACAGAGCCAAACATCAACAGTACAACGATTGAAAATTCTTTTGAGAGCCAAATTTTTTAAACTTAAACTTCTTCTGACGCCACTTCTTCAAAATAGACTCGCCCAGGACGTGGTATTTTGTGGAAGAGCCACACTCAAGGGGCCAGAGAGCCGCATGTGGCTCGTGAGCCGCAGTTTGCCGACCACGGTTCTAGGCTAACTGGTCTAGAAGCAAGCTCCTGGTTAGGGTTGCCAAACTTGGCAAATAAACATATAAGATGCCCAGTTAAATTTGCTTTTCAGATAGCCAACTAATAACTTTTTAGTCTACCTCTTGAAAGTTTGGGGAGACCCTTATAACTAAAAAATGATGAGTTGTTTCTCTGAAAATTCTAATTTATCGGGGCATCCTGTGTTTTACCTGACAACCTACCTCTGACCCAAACTGGGCCCTCAAGAGAGCGCCCTCTATTGAAGGGCATCAAAGAGAACTGAGGCTGCCTCTCTCCAGGGCTGACGGTGCAAGACGTGTTCTGCCACGTGACGAAGGCCAACCTACCTACCAAGGGAGGGCATTAGATGAAGGCAGGAGACAGCGATGAGCGGAGACATAGGGAGCACTGAGGCCACGTTCAAGTCTCTTCCCTGCCCTTCCTGCAGCTTGGTCTTTCTGCTGTCTGCTTTCAGATCCCTGTTCCCTGCCCACCCCCACCGTATGCCCCAGCCCCTGTGGACAGGCGAGAAAGCAGAGGCATTTTAATTCATTAGCTCAACAGTAACAAAGTCAAGCAAATGCACCTTGAGCACAATAAGGCCAGGGTTACTATGGCACATGGTCCAAGCCATACTACAAGAAGAGATGTCATTTCCCATGTAGACCAGGCTGGATGTTTTTCCAAAGGGAGTGAATTTTCAGGATGGTGAGTTATGTTTGACTTCCAAATCTGAGGAGAATACAAGCCAAAGTTGAAACACATACCTTTTCCAAATCCTGTCCACAGAGCCAGAAGTCCCCCTGCAAACCAAGCATGACAAATTATTTACCACAGATAATAGGCCCTCGGTTCATAGCCTGTAAAGAGCTCTTACAACTAGTAAGAAAATCACTCCAGGGCTATTTGCATAGGAAACATGAGTTTCTAGCAAACCTATAAAAAAATATTCGACCTCATTGATAAGCAAATAAATATAAACAGAAATACCAAATGGCTTTTTAGACTGTTAAATTGGGAAACTAATGCTCCTGAATGCTACTCTTTTGTACTAATGGTATATGCCTCAGATACAAAGAACTGCAAAATAATAAATGACAAAGAGTCAAGTAGAAAAATGGGTAAAGCGTTTGAACAGGCAATTCACAGAAGAGATTCAAGTGGTCACAATAGACTAGATATAGATATAGATATAGATGATATAGATATAGATACAGATACAGATATAGATACAGATATATAGATAGAGATAGATATCCATTTAGATGAGGGTTTAGATTGATATAAGTACTCATCCTCCCAATCAGAGAAGGTCAACATAAAACAAAATATCAGTTCTTGGCCTATGATATATAAGTGCTGATCACTTCCATTCTGGGGAGAGGGTTGTGGGAAATAGCCAATCTCTCAGAAACCACTGGTAGATGTATTCCTGGAGCAATTTTACAGAATAGTTCAGCACTATCTATTCAAAGCACCTGACATCTCTGACATCTCTGTGTATTCCTTAAAGGTACTCTCCTCCTGGTGAAAGGAAATTCACAGTTCTTACTGTCTCAGGAAATAATCATTATTCCGTGGACCCTCTTCTCCAATTTAAAAAATACATTTGGGGCAGGTGGGTACTAGACTTATCAGAGAGATCACTTCATAAGTTACATAAATGTCTAATCACTATGCTGTACACCTGAAACTAATGTGGAATGCCAACTGTAATTGAGAAATAAAATTTAATTAAAAAATAAAAGACACATTTTAAAAGAAACACTTTTAAATTTTTCAAACAGCCCTAGCTGGTTTGGCTCAGTGGATAGAGCATCAGCCTGGGGACTGCAGGGTCCCAGGCTTGATTCCGCTCAAGGGCACATGCCTGAGTTTTGGGCTCAATCCCCAGTAGGGGATGTACAAGAGGCAGCCAATCAATTATTCCCTCTCATCATTGATGTTTCTCTCTCTCTCTTTCTCTCCTTTCCTCTCTGAAATCAATAAAAATATATTTTTAAATAAAATAAAATTTTCAAACAATGGGTTTTCCCCCCTGTGTTTTGACCCACTCGTCTTTATTATGGGCAGTGTTTGATGAATCATCCCTCACGTTTTAACATTCCATTACGAATATGGTGACTGATATGGGCGCATATTACTCTTAAAAAAACAAAGCTGAAATGCCAAGCACTGTGACAAAGTAATTACGGTTTTAGCAGAGCTGGAGAACGAGTGACTGTGTTCGAGTGGACAAGAATCCTAAGCGCCTTGGAACTCCAAGTAGCCCTGCTGATCTGCAGCCGGGCCCTCCTGTCCTTCCCTTGGCCTTTTTCCCACTGCCCCTTCAGCGACCACCCCATTCCCGCCTTCCAGATTGCCTTGGTTCCCGGGCAGGCGTCCCTGTGCCTGGAATCCTGCCTCATCCCAGCTCGCAGGAGCTGTCTCCTGTGATCATTCACCAGTTCCTGAGCTCCGCTGCCTGCACACAGCCCTCCCCAGCTGAGCAAGGGCCTGTCCTCCAGCTCCCACCTGTTCGGAGCCACCGCGGGCCCCTCTCCTCCCTCCACTGTCGGCACCAGACAGCAGAGGGCTCAGTGCCGTCCTGTCCACTCCTGGCTGCAGCGTCCTTTCCTGCGCCCCCGCTGCGCCCATGGGGCCGAGGCCTGAGTTCATAAATGTTTCGCTTGGATCAGCAGGGCGGGGAGCTGGGAGTGACTGTTCTCGGCTCCCCTGAGGTTACCTTGCAGGGCAGCGCCGAGGATCAAAGTTCCCTGGCTCCGTAAACGAGGCTCCCATGTAGGGTCAAGGGTGCTCCCTGCGAGACGTACTTGAACCTGCCTGAGCCTGTCTCCAGTGTCCTTGGGATTTATATGTTGACGTAACCTGGCAGCAGTGAGGTTTGCGGAACGGGGCACTGGCTTTCCTTTCAGTGGTTACAAACACCCCTGACAACTGAGTCCAATTAACAGAATCAACCCTCCCACCGTTATACTTTCCCCTTCGGTGGCTCGGCATCACTTGAGTTGAACTGGATGCCCCAAAATTTCGAAACCTGGTCTCCAGGACGATAAAAACACCTTTCGTGGGTCAAACAGGTGGGAAGCTTTCTTTTAAACCTTCCTTGCAGATTCTGTTTCTATCCACCATTACAATTAATTTCACACCCATTTCCCTCCCTGTGCCTTTGGGAAAGACGCTTGCTTTTACAGCCTTCTCCGAACGTCAAAACAAAAGCCCCCTTATGCGTCCTAGAATCCCCGAGATCCTTCTCGGGGAAAGAGAAAAACCAATGTTCTCGATTTCAGGGAACCGGGGAAGTACTGGGCGAGGGCAGGACAGAAGCCCCCCTTTCCCACCCCCAACCCCCCTGAACTGGTAGCTCCAATAACAATAGCACCAAACAGGAGCATGCCCGGAGTCACACGGCTTCCTCGCTCGCTTGTCCTTCACGTTTTGCTAAAGTGGGGCATGGATTTCTGTAAGCCACCACCGGAATGCTCTGCAGTTTAGGGTGCGCTACAAAGACCTGCTCGTAATATTATATAAAATCGTGTGCTGCCGTCTACAACAGAAGAGCAAAAGGGGTTCTATTTTTCCTTTCCCCTCCTCTGGAACAAGAGAAACAGACAAGCTCACAGTCCACACCTCCGGGCCGTGTGAGTAATGCTTTCCTATTTCGTACAGGCGCTGACAAAAACGCCCCGCGGAGGGCAAACAATAATATATAATAAATTATAGATGCCAGGAGATTGAAGGACATTACGCTGCCGCATTTCTGCCTTCTCATAAAGCGGCGGGGACGAGCCGCCCTTTTCATCTGTCTGCCCGCGGACCGTTGGTTCCCGCACACCCACTGTGTCGGGGGTCACCTGCGGGCCCCGGGCAGACGGCCTGTAAAAGCAGGTGAGTGGCCGCTGATGGCAGAGCCCCGCCTCCCTCCTCCTCGGGCCGCCTGACTCGGTCCAAGGGCATCCTTGAGCGAGGAGAGAGATGAAGGATGATTCTCCTCCGGTTCGGCAGGAGGGGCCACGAAGACCTGCAGGTCCCAGTCTCCGCAGAGCCTCTGTCAGCACCGAGGTGTCAGGGGCCTCCCACACCAAGCAGACCATCCCCTCCCCGAGCCCAGAAGAGGGGCAATAACTGATTTGGCTTCCAGCCCCGCACCCTTTGGATGCAAACGCAGCAGCACAGTTCACTAGGTCTCCCCGGCTTCTCCCCGCCCGCCCTCCACGAGTCCCCTCGCCTCTGATTAAAATCCGGGATGTGCGGGTCCTGCCGTGAAGACGTGCTATGCGTGTCTGTCGAGTTCTGCTTGAGAGCGTCGAGGCTTCCTCCTACCAGACATGTTACCGGCAAACGGAAAAGTCACCCATATTGTCATGCTTGCCCTGACCTGCGGGGCTAGTGAACAATAAATCTTAATTACAGTTAAATGCCGAAATCTGCCGGGGATGAGACAGCGCGAGTCAACTGTGAATCGGTCCGGCTCCTCGCCTGGCCGGGGTGCAGCTGCAGGAATACATAAACGGGCTTGTGATCTGTCTGTGCCGGAACCATCAGCCCGAGCATTCCCAGTACCCGCGGCCGCACTGGCATTCATCCGACGCAGGTGGCATCTGGGAAGCTGTATTTTTAAAGGGCTTTCGGCGTCAGGCTGCGGTTAAGAAGAAAGCCCTGTTCCTAACTATCTCGGCAGTTTTCCAAAATAGCGCTCGGTCTCCTGACATCTGCTCCGGCCGCGCTTGTCACCTTGGGGTTTATTCTGGGAACTGCTGAATAACCTCTCCTTGTGAGCCGACTCCTTGGGCACCCGGCTGGGCCACCAGAGCGCAAGGAAGACACCCACGCAGGGGCTTCCTCGTTTTTATTTTTTTATTTATTTTTCCTTGTGGCTGCAACGCTCGTGAGCTCCTTGGTATTCGAGCGTCTGCTTGTCCTAGCGCTAAATAAAGCCGCCCCGTGGTCCTTTTGCCTGGGTCCTCTTGATGTATGGGCACCTGCATGCAAGAATTAGAGAGGTGATTGCAGACATAACTCTGCTCAATGGCTGCGGGCGGTTCTATCCATTCTGAGACTGACAGGAGAAGGGAGAGGAAATGCTGGAGGGAAGAAAGGAGCTTGGGCCGCGGGGGCCCGGGCCCATGAATCAATCTGCAATCCGCTCAGACGGTGGCAGATGCAGATCCTGTGCTCCTCCGAGTCAATCCCCGGCCAGGGGTGCCTCCCTTGCTTCCCTCAGTGAGAAGGCGGCGCGGATGCCCAGGCCCCCGGAACCAGCAGCCGGTACTGGCAGGCCGGGAAGGGGATGCCGTTTCACTAATGACAAGGTGGATGCTCACCTGGAGAAGAGGGAAGTCGAAAAAAACCTTTTCCAGCAGAGGTTGGGGGCTACAAAAATAGGCAGAACATGGTTGTGGGTTTTTTTCTGTTGTGTTTTTAAGAAAAATGAAGGAGGGAGCATTACGGGATGCTCCACAGCAATGTCATTTTCACTTGGAATCCCCTGCAGAGAGACCTCCCTTCCCAGCCTAGGATGCGGTCCCCCGCCCCCCCCGCCCCCCCCACCTCATCGCCCCCGCCGCCCCCGCCGCCCCCGCCGCCCCCGGCTCTTCCCGGCTCTGGCAGGGCCCCATCCTGTCACCAGCGGTCCTGCTTCCTGTTTGTGTTGCTGCTTTGTTGCTTCCTGGCGGTCACCCCAGCCCGCCCTTCTGCTGAGCCTCCGCCCTGGGACTGGCTCTCTTCCCAGCTCTCTCTTGTGCTTGCAAATCTGTCTCTGTCTCCCTGTAAACCCCGCGGTCTTCCACGGGGATCTGTGCGGGCCCTGATGTCTGTGCCACCGAGCCCACCGGGGGAGGGCTGGCCTCTCACACCTGCCCCCATTCTCTGCGGACCCAGTTCCAAAAGCATGTTGGCATTTGCTGTCTCACCTGCTCTTTCCCGTTCCTTTGAGGAGGAGGGGCGAGGGTTGTTTCCTGCATTTATTGACAGAGAGAGAGGCCCAGAGAGAGACAAGCACTGAGTGGTCCCTGAGAGGAGCAGGGCCCGTGCCCATGCCATCGGCTCCTACAGGCTGCATACAGGGGCACCACCCACCCCTGCGCCCCGTTCCCACTGCACACTGAGCCCTACATGCATTTTTGCTTGCCAGCTACACCAGCACGGTGCCCCGTAGGCGTTGTTAGTGTTATTTTAAACCATGGAAACGGAGGTTCGCAGGAGCTTTTGCCTTGCCCAGGGTCATGCAGCTGGCACACTTGTCTGACTGACTCCTCTCTGCAGGTGCCACTAAGCTTCCCCTACACACCCTGGCTTCACCCGGGTCTCTGTTCAAAATGCCACCCCGCAGGGGCAGCTAGCTGCTTGAGATAGATTGCTCTGTCTCAGACAGCTCTCTGTCCCTCTCTGTCCCCCTCACCCATCTTTATCTCTCTGTGGAGCCTTTATCACTACCGGATATTGTGTACACGTTCACTTGTCTCGCTGTTGCTACCATCTGTGTGAGTCAGGGACTTGGACTATTTTGCTCACTCCTCAGTCTTCCTGATGCAGGGTGGGCACTTAATAAATATCTGTCGAAGGAAGGGGGGGAGGGAGGAAGGGAGGGAGGGAGGGAGGGAGGGAAGGGGTGGGAGAGAGCGAGGAGGGAGGGACGAAGAAGGCTGTGTTTCTTTTCATCTTGAAGCTAAAATACTCATGTTTGGCCAGGTTGCCAGAAATGAGAGGCAACAATCCCACGTGCACATGGAAAACTCAGGCATGAGGTGGCCTTGTTCTGGATTCTACCATAAACCACAGAAAGATTTAGGACTAAACCATCAAATTCTCTGCCTAACAAACTAAGCCATTGCCCATTATCCTGGCAGTGGCTTCCTGCACCCTGCAAATTGGGACTAGGAGCTGCTTGCTAAGCTTGACTGAACTTCTCCCTGTGTGCTGCAGAATTCCTGCCTATGCATCACTAACCCAACTACCTACACTCCCGTGGCTCCTGGCAGCAGGTGCCAAGCCTGTGCAGTTGACCCCTGTGTCATCCACACAGAACACAGTAACCTTACTGCTGCCCTCTGGTCCCTCTCCAGATCCACACTTTTTTTTTTTTAAATCAAAGCATGTAATTCCTATGTTTGCCTTGATCCTGGGAAGTAACCCCTCCCAGTGTTCACTACCCCTCATGCTTAGAGGATCCAAGAGGAAATGTTTGGGCTGGGACCCCACTAGGGACCCCTCCAGAGTAAGTCCCACTAGAAATCCCAGGAGTGTAACAAAGCCCCTCAGAAACGCTCTGTCTTGTGGGACCTTGAACTTATTCCCTCCGAGCTGCAGAGAGCTGACCAGGGAAGGAAGACAGCATATCTGAACGTCCATGCCTGCCTCTGCCTCTGGGCCCCAGAAAGAGGCCGCAGCAAAAGTCAAATCTGGCGTGAGACCAGACCAAGGTAAGCACTCTCCCTTCTTTATTCTTTTCCTTTTTCCTTTTTTTGCAAATAAACTGAACAGTGATGAACCCCAAAAGCAGATCCACTCTAAACTCAATGCTCGCACTCTTCCTAACCATGGTGGCCCACGGGCAACCAGAGGAAACTATACTGCAGGCGGTGGGTGAAGGGGCTGTGGGAGGTGAGGCAGTTTGGTATCAGCTCCGAGGAGATGGGCATCTGGATTGGACTAGAATACATGTGAAAGTGGATTAATTGGAGGTTCCGATGTGCTTTGAAGGGTAAAAAGAAAGGAGAAATCACAGCTGACAGGATCACAGTTGAGAATATCAAGAAAGATTTCATGGAAGAAGTGGCTTCTGAGATCAATCCTGGAGTAACAGCAGGGTCTTAATAGGCAAAGATGGTGTGAAGGGCAGTGCCTGGAATGGGGGGGGCGGGGGTGACCGCTGGGGAGAGTGGGGAGGGCTGGCTGGGCAGGGCAAAGGCTGCATGAGTTTGACGGAGTTTGTTGAATTTGCCCAGGAGTTGCAAAAGCTAAGGCTGCAGAGGAATTAGGGTGCAGGAAGCCTGTTAAAGGAGCCTGCACTTAATTTAAAAGACAAAGGGGATGGGCTACTACTCCGTGTTAAGAAGAATAGGATTCTTTAAAATTTGATTCCAATTAAATTAGTGTAAATTCAGCTCTAAAAACTGATATTTGATTTAGATATTGGAAAATGTTAAGGTATGTTTGGACAACTTGGTTTGTGAATCCTCGCTTATGAAAACTAAATACAGATTAAGTATATCTGATGAAACTTAACTTCCAAATTGAGATGTACTCTAACTCTGAAACACACTGGATCTTGAATACAATATATCTTTGTAATCATCCTGACGTGGATTACACTTTGTAATGATAATACTTTGGTCTTCTTGGATTAATTTTAAAATGTTATAAAAATTAAAACAAAAAGAGGCAAGGGGGAGCCACTGAAGGTCTTTGAGCTGGGCTGTCACGTGATTAAAGATGCATAAAAATAATAACAGCAACAATAACAATTTTGAGGAAGTGTGTGAGGCAGATAGCAAGGAAGAGAGTCTAAGACCAGTAAGTCCCTTGGGAGATTTTTTAATGGCTACTCAGAAATAACCTGAGTCAGAGATATGGAAATATCCTTCACCCCCCCAAACATGGCTTAGACATGGAGTCCTTGTTCTTAGGGATATTTCCACTGAGCTAACACCAACCCTTAATCACTCCCCAAATACTTCACAGTCAGGAAAGTTCTGGGTTCTATTGGGAGGGGCCTGCTACTGTGAAGGGTCAAAGGGGAATCTAAAGGGTCCTGGACCAAACCTGACCCCTGGTTTGAACTGGAGGAAAACCTGACAAAGTATGTTATTGCCTCTCGAGCTGGAATTTACCATTGGAAATGCAGCCTTTGTCACTGGCATAAGAACTGCTTTGCATTTGATGACATTTTCGAAATGGTGTGAAAAAACCTTGACGTTTTTATTAGAAAATCTATAAAGCCCAAACAAATGGTTTCATGCTGCTTTGCCTCATTCTTCATAGGTTCATCAGCAATCCATCATCCCTCCCACTCGCCTTGAACCCATCAGCAGCGACGTCTTGCCCACGAACAAAAGGACTACCCAGACAAGCCCTTTCAACCTTCGTCGTCCTTTGCCCCTCAACTTTTACCCCTTAAATCAACTACAACCATTCCATTTTCACTGGCACCTTTCCTGAAAGGCGAAGAAACAATGTTGTCACCTCCTTCCAGAAACTCCTCCTTTCTCACTCAGGACACTGAATTACAGAAGCTTGACCTGCCTTCTCTTAAAGTTACAGGTGGAACGCTTTCTCTGGTCGACCTTCCATGTGATTAAACGTCCAGTCTGAACCAAAGGATTGAGTTCAGAGGGAAAAAAATAAGTCTCTCTCTGAGATGGCCTTTCGAAGGTAACCTACCTCACTTTCAACTCCAGCGCAGCCACACTTACTCGTCTATCTGCAACCTCCTCCCCATGCCCTCATTCTCCCTAAAACAAACGGGTGTTGGACTTCCTCTCCCCCACCTTCACCCCAGGCTTTCTTCCCTGCTGACCCTCCTCCTGTCTCTGCTGCCCACCCGCCAGCTGCACACTGGGATCTCAAGCTTGGGCACTGCGGCTCCTCGTTGGACCCTGGCACTCTTTTTGCATTTCTGAGTGAGTCAGATGCTCTGCCAACACCATCACCATTTGGGTCTTTCTTGCTCCTCCGCCTAGCTCCCTCTTGCTTACTCTGGTTAGCCATCTTTTCTCTGTGTTCTGTGTTCTGCTCACCTATCTCTTTCTTTCTTCAGCCAAATTGTTTAGGTAAATCACGGTTGGGCAAGTCATGTGTTGGCATGAGTTTTGGCTGATGGGGTTTTCATTTCATCCTTATGATATCTTTATGATGTAGGGAGGGTGGAGATTATCATTGGCTCCCTTTTCAAGATGATAAAAATTGCCCTAGCCGGTTTGGCTCAGTGGATAGAGCGTTGGCCTGTGGAATGAAGGGTCCCAGATTCAATTCCAGTCAAGGGCACATGCCAGGGTTGCGGGCTCCATCCCCAGTGGGGGTGTGCAGGAGGCAGTGGATCGGTGGTTCTCTCTCATCATTGATGTTTCTATCTCTCTCTTCCTCTCTGAAATCAATAAAAATATATTTTTTAAATATGATAAAAATGGAGGCCCAAAGAGGGCAAACCCCTTTTGTTAGGCTCCCCAGCTCACAAGGGTGAGACCCACATCTTCAGCCTCCAAGTCACACCTCTCTACCCTACCCCACCGTTTCACTTCCCCATCGACTGCTATGCTGCATTCTCATTTCTGATTTCTGGCCTCTCAGAGCTCTCATCGTGCCTCTGCTTGGCTCGGCTTCACCTGCATCGCTTCCTCTCCTCTTCGTCCTCTGCCCGAGCTCCTGCTGCACAGGACCTGCCAGCCAGCAGCACTGCACGCTGAGCGGAGAGGAACCAGGCAGTCCTGCGCCACCTCAGAGCGAACTGCCTGGTTTGCAGGAGCTCTTGAGAGCAGGACTGCGATCTGGAATGCTGTCAGTGGTTGTCCTCCATCCTCTCTGCCCTCCTGCCACCTGGGTCTCACACACGCCCATCATACCCCAGGACACTGCCACTTACTGGCAAGACAGTCTCCTGTGTTCCCAAACCACCTCGGACTGTCACACGCTGGAGGCCCATCTGTGGGTTTTCCTCATCTCGGTGTGTTTTGTAGCACTCCCTGGAGCAACTAGACATGGGGACAGGCGGGGGGCGGGGGGGGGGGGGGGACAACAGGCTGATTCCAGCAGCTCAAGGAACTACCTGCGCCAACTCAACTCACCAAGTGAGACAGTCAACAAACCTGTGCTGCCGGGGAAGGGAAAAGCTGCCAAAGAATAAAAGACAGCCTGCTTTGTCGTGGCCTTTTTTTCTTTTTAACAGAGACTTTGGGGGTCATATTTATTGATTCCTCTTCAAGACCAGAAACAGACTCAAATAGCAGGAAGTTCAGTATTGCTCTAAAACACACCAAGTAGTCAGGGGCAGGGATCGGATGTGGAATTCCTTCAGTACCCCACGCCTGGCAGGAATTCTTCTTGTCCCCTAATCCACCTCCTGTGTGACAATAGCCAAACCAGGCAGGCACCAAGAGCCATGGAGGAGGGGACACCTCCCTCCTGGTGCCTCACTCCACGGACCATCACCACCACGGGGAAGCTCCTTTGTCTTCATATGAAACTTCAAGTATCGTGGTATCGCATGTAGCTATGGAATTAAGGTCAAATAAGGTCACCAAATAAGGAGAACTGGATTCAAGCTTGAGGATGATCCCGGGTTAGGCAGGAAGCCAGGAGGCAGTGGGGGAGAGCTAGCGAGCCAGACCTCCGAGCATGACAGCACCTCTCCCTCTGCCTGTCCTCCTCTCAAATCCCTGCCTACCAGCCTCGGCACGCCTAGCACAAGAGCAGGGCTAGCCCCTCTCATCATGCCTTATGTCCTCCCCCAGAGAGCACGCAGGTACGAGTTACTACACGGATTCTTTCTGTGGGAGATGATGGGCAGGTCACACTCCCAGTGCCTCAGCTTTCTTAAAAAAGAAAATAAAAAGAAGATGATGCCTTCCTTCCAGCCTATTCCCACCATCTCACCTTCCTACACACACACACACACACACACACACACACACACACACACTCACACTCACACACACACCCAGAAGCACCTTGGAGGCTAGTCAGCATGCCGAGAGTGCTGTGAGGTCCTTTCCAAGAAGCCTGCATAAATATTCCAACATCTTTTGACAGTGACCACGTGGCTACGTAAGGTGACCTCGTGTTGTTTAAAAGAGAAAGTCATAGGTTATTCCCAGCTCCAGAAGAGAGCACTTGGCTGCAGCTTGAGTACAGGGCAACCTCATCTTTCATTGGTGCCCAACTTCCACAGGAGGTAGAGAGGATGCCTTGGCCTGAGCTGGGCACTGCCCCTCGCTTCAGGAAGCCGTTCGCTTCCCAGATGAGCCGCCAGGGAGATGTTCCCATAGCAACGTGGGAAAGTTGACCATGGACGGAGACTGGGAAAACTGGTGGTGGGCCACCCTTCTCCCCATTTGATTTTATTCTAATCAGCATGGATTTAACTAATGTGTAACATGTATAAACCATAGATATAAATGTATAAAACTTGTAGACATCTGCATAGTACATATATTTTTTGTTTGCTTGTTCCAGACACTGAGACTGCATTGCCCTGTAGACCTGTATTGTAGGCAAGTATGTCTCACAAACATTTTTAAATGCTAAGTGTCATGACTCCCAGGATTCCCAGCATGTCTGCCCCCTCTCTGAAAGCTCTTTGAGGGCTTCTCATGACTAGAATTTCCTGAGCTTTTGCTCTGTCCTTGCAAGCCATCTGGCCTCTCTGCACTGCAGCTGTAGTCCGCCCTCCCCCGCCCCACACACCTGAGCCTTCGCCATCCCCCACCTGAAGCAAATCCATCCACCAAAAATATCCAAAATTGCAACCAGAATACACCCCCCCCAAATCCAGAATTAAATGTTTTCTTTTGAACCTCCATTAAGTTTCATTCTTAATTTTTTTTCTTAAATTCATTATTTATGCTCTTGGAATATACATTGCTGTATAATGAAGAAAAAAAATGTAATCATTTTGCCCAATTAGCTGAGGCCACGTGCCTCAGAGGTGTGCCTCTTGGACATTTATAATTGCCATTAACCAGGAGAGCAGAGGAGGTCAGAAGGTAGAGGCCTTGGAGAGTCAAAGGTGGCAGGTGACCGCACATGGGTTGAGAGCCACTGTCTGCTTCTCCCCAGAAGAAAGGTAGGTGCCAACTAGCAAGTCCTTGCTCGCAGTCATTAACCCTGGCCAGAGGGACATTCTGAGTGACAGAGAGCTACCAGAGCACCACTCAGAAGGCACAACCGGTGATGGCATTTGTGGGATGCAGGAGCCGGAGCACAAGCAGAGAGAAGACAGAGGAAAGGCCCCATAGGCAGAGCTGTGCGGCTCTGAAAGCAGACAGGGGTGGGCCCGGCTGTGGAACTTTCAAGGGAGCTTTTTACTTGTCTGGTCTTTGGAACCAAGTAGCTCTTTCTCCCTCTTTCTTCATCTTTAGGGCTGTTGATCCTGCTGCTTTCGCTTGATTTTGTCTAATTGGAGAAATCCTGAAAGGCTATTTTGTAAGACAGTGCAAGCAACCCAGTGGCTCAGGACAGATGCGCCTTTCTTCATGAGATGACAAGTGTGACGCAGGGCACGTGACCAGTAAGAGCAAAACCCATACAACAGAGATGATGTCCTAAAACCCCTAACAATACGTGGCCTGAGGAGATTTACCAAGTCTATTTTCCACTCAATAGCATTATAGCCCAAATAAATAAATAAATAAATTCTTAGCTCTCCACTTATTTGCCCCTTGCCAACGGTAGACAGGCATAGAACATCAGGGAGATGTGCTGTGAAATAGAAAAAAATAAATCCCGACTGCCAGTTCAGCCAAGTCAGAGCAGCAGGCCCATCCCCTTCATGAACCACATATCCACCTGACTGGTGTCCTTCGAGCAAAGGAAATGAGGTCACGGACTGAGGGAAGAAGACCATGTGAAGATACAGGGAGAAGGCAGCCGTCTACACGCCAAGGAGAGAGGCCTCAGGAGAAACCACCCCTGCAAACACCTGACGTCAGCCATCCAGGCTCCAAAACTGTGAGAAAATAAATTCTGTTGTTTCAGCCCTCAGCCCGGGGTATTTTGTATGGCGGCCCTCAGAGGCTAATGCACCTCCCCAACAGCCTGTATATTCAGGTTAGAAGCGAAGGCCGTAGGCGCAGGGGTGGAAAGTAACTTGTCCGGAATTAGAAGGATGAGGTGGTGGAGTGGGAAGGACACCCCATCTCCTGGCTCTGACTCAGGGGCTTTGAAAAGACAGTGCAGTTTCCCAGCCCCTGCAGACAGGAGGGACACTGGACAAAAGCCCCTTCCCCACAGATGAGCAGCCATTCCCTGCCTCTGGGCAGCTCTAGAGAAGTTATTGATGGTGAGGTCGGTGAGGGGCCACAATGAGGCTGACCCATCTCCTGTCATGAGGGAGGGGCGCCCTTTCCCTCGGATTTCCAAGCTCTTTGAGGAAGTCATCACTAGCTATCTGTTCCTTAGGGGGGAGTCCGGTGGCTCTCATCGCTCAGAATGTCCCTCTGCTCAGCCAACTAGTGAGCAGCTTTTGTGGGCAGGGGCTCCTCTGAGGTTTCACGCACATGACACCAGATAATCCTACACCGTCCCATGAGCTCAGGACAACTGGGATCCTTCTCATTGTATAGCTGAGAAGCCCGAGACCCAGAGGTGAAGTCATGGGCTCAGGGTCACCAGCCAGCAAGCGGCAGAGCAGGGCGAGAGCCCAGGCTGGTCCAAGGGCCCAAGGGTGCCCACCGCACACACCTGCTGCTGGAGCGTGAGGTCCGGGGGGAATTCCATGCTCAGAACGTTACAGAAGAGAAGCAGAGCCTGTTCCAGACTGACAAGACACACACTAAATGGGAAGAGCTTCTGTCGTTGGGGAGATGCTGTAAATCTCTTTTCCTGGTTCCGGAAGGTCAGTGAGGGGCTAAAGTCCCAAGTGGTGGTAGGGGCCTCCTCTTCCCTACTCAGTGGGACCATAGTTATTTTTACATGGAATTTAATGGAAATTGCATGAAGAAAGAAAAAAACCCCACAACTTTCCAGATGTTAGCAGTCCATCTTATCCCCTCCTGACACCCTTGTGAGGTAGACGAGAAGGTCTCTTTGTAATGCTCACCCACCCTTCCTTCTCCCTCAGAGTGAAAATGAGGTTCGAGGAAGCAAATGATGTGCTCGCAATCCAGGCGGTGACAGGGCCCCTCCGCGGGGTTTCAATGACCTTCCGTGACCTTCCCTGACTCCACTCCCCACCCACCTCCATTCGCTGCTGCTGTTTCTACAAAACGCTTCTCACGTCACCTTCTCCCCCGTGTCACATGGAGCCAGGCCTCTCTCTTCTCCTTGGCTCGTGCGGTTGGTCTAAGGCTGACGAGATCTTTAGTCCTTCTTAAATCTACACACTTTCAAATCCTCAAAAAACAAACAAACGATGAAGTTTATTCAGAAAGAAAAAAATATGCGTGTGAAGAGCTCCAAGGAAGTTTCTGTGCAGTTGCCAGAGATTCCCAGACGCCCCCCCGAAGCATGGACAGACAACTGGCGAGCAACCCTGCCCTCGATGTTTCCTTCTCCTTCCCTAATAAACGTTGTCTTTGCTCTTTGCCCATTTCTTCCCCACAACTTTCTTCTCGCCAGGACATACGCTTGCCTCCCATGTACATCCATTCCAGGGAGGCCTCTGCTTCGCATAGTGTCCCGTTCGCTCCTGGTCTTAACGCCACTTCCTGTCTGATCATTTCTCTTCGCTTTCCTTCACTTCTCCCCTAAACTATTGATTCCTGCATCCTATCCATCGGACACATGCAAATTGATCGTCTCTTTGTTTTCTGAAACCCTGGCCCCCTCATTTAAATGGTCTATATTAAATTCCCGTCAATCATGAGGCTTGGAAGTAGGTGAGGAACGGAAGAGAAAATGAGACGTGGTTGTGCTCTCATAGTTTACAGATGAGTAAAAAAGATAAAAATCAGACAATTACAGATTTGACAGTGACCTTACCAAAATAGGGAAGTAAGGGGTTCTTTGGGAGCACACAGCAGAGGGACTTAAAGCCAGGGGCTGAATGGGCTTGGTCAGGCCAGGCAGAGGGGGTACAAGCCAGGCAGAGCGAAGAGCTTGCTGGCTTCCGCACTGGAGCGAGCTTGCTGAGCTGAGAAGCTGCAGAGCCCCGGGTGACAGGCACGAGGTGAGAGGACACAGAAGCCAGACGCTGGCCATCCTAAAAAGCCACCCAAAGGACTGTGTGTTACATACCAAGGATAATAGGACCTGATAAGGGGTTTTAAATAGAGGAGGGACGCGCTCTGATATGAGGAGGCGATGAGAGCATGTTTTACTTTTTATTTTCAACTTTGGGGTATGCCACACATCCACATGTCTTCGAAACCAGAAATGTGAAAAGATATTCAGCAAAAGGTCTTTGCCGGGCCCCCTAAGAGTTTCCCTCTCTCCTAAATAGATATCAATTCTTTATAGCTTCTTCTGTGTCCTTCCTGACCTTTTTAGGCTAATACAAGCAAACCAGACTAGAGATCCTTATTTTTTTCTACTGATATATTCCAAAAGTAGCATACCATGCACTTACCATACTAAGGTAGAGGGTTCTCTATCTCGATTTTTTTGTGATAGCTTTTGGCTGTTTTGCATATGGTCGATTTAGCTCCTCGTATTAGTATCAGTACAAGAATTAGTTTAAGTATTAGTATTAGTTACCTTTTCACAAATGCAGGTCTCTCCTTCCCTCCCAGGTGGTAAGATTCTGAGTGTCAGAGGCTGTGTCTTACTCATTTTGCATGAGGTAGTTGCTCAGTCAAAAATATGTTCAAACAAAGTGGGCGATGAAAACGCATGTTTGTTGAATAAATCCGTTACTATTAAAGAGAACAAACACTTCCTCTGGTCTATTCGCTTGATTTTTTTTTTTACTTTGAATTGTGCTCATTTTCCAGTAGACAGGAAAAAAAGTAGAAGACATAATGAATCCCCACAAATCCACCCCCTCGCCCCCAGCTTCAACAATGACCAACATTTTGGCGATTTTGATTCTCTTCTATCCCCACCACCCATCTACTACTTTGGGGAAGTAGAGGGCTGCGGTATTTTAAAACAAATGTAAGCCATGTTATTTCCTCTGTAAATACCCAAGAATGCACTTCCAACCGATGAAGCCTTTGCTTTAAGAACATAAACACCTGCCAACAAAAATTACCAGCAGGTTGTATCATCTAATAGCCACGCCACAGTCGGATTGCCCCTGATTTTCTCGAAAATGTCTGCATACAGTTGCTTGTTGGAATCGGGAGCCACACAAAGCCTACCGATCATACTTGGTCTCCAGTTGATGGTTCTTACACTCTTCCATTCCATCACAGTTTCCTCCTGTCTTCCTCTCTCTCTGATGCCACTGGTTGGTGGGAGACACCAGGTCATTGATCCTGCTCAGTGTCCCACATTCTGCATTTGGCTGGCTGTATCATATAACTTGTTTTCTATTCCCCATCTTGTCCTGGAAACTGGCGAAATATGTGTTTTGAAAACTTCCCTTAAGCTGCTATGTGGAGAGCTGATTGGAGGGTGGGAGCGTGGACGAGACGCTGTGTTAGTTTCCCAGGCGGGGGACAATAGCTCCCGGGATTACAGCACAGCACACAGCTTCGGGGACTGTGTGGACAGAGAGAAATGGTCACATTTGAGAAATACTTAGGAGACAGGCTCAATGAGATCTGTTGACTAACTGGAAAGGTGTATGTGTTCTCAATACCCTGTTAAGAACTGGGCCTCAGCATGAGACCAACAAAAAAAGGCTGTTCTCTTCTGGAAAAACATTTGCACGTTTACTGACATTCTCCTCACCATTATCATTTATGGCAAGTTTTAAGAGCATACAAAGTTGTAGCGGTATTGTTGGCGTTAAATTTTATTGCTATGGCTTTAAAACGTAAACAAAAAGAATTCCTTAAGTACTTGAAAGTTGTAATGATACTCTTGGGAATAGATTTTACTGCTATGGATACTGTAAAGCACAAAGATAATAAATTTAAATTGCAGTATTGGTATTGGGAATGTATTTTATTGCTTTGGCTAGAACACAAAGAAGCAAGATTCATAACTCTTTTTCATAACTCAAGGACTGGCTTGGGTTTGGATGTTGCATGGTCTTGTACTTTGTGGACACTGTCCGTGGCCCCCTCTGTGTCATCTCAATGGAGGGGTCCCCATGTACCCAGCCAGAAACCTGGAAGGCATTTTGACTCTCCGTCCCTTCACCCCCTGCACATCCTCAGTCACCAGTCCTGCTGATTCTGCTCCCCCAAATATCTCTCACATCAGTTGCCATCTCTCCACTCCAGTTCAGGCACCATTGGCTCTCACTTCATTACAGCCTCTCTCCTGCTTCAGGCCGCTCCCCTTGCAATCCACCCTCCACCCTCATTGTAGTAATAATGACTACTGTTTATTGCGCATTGAGAATGTGCCAGGGACTGTGCTAAGCACCTTGTATCAGTATCACTTTGACCCTCACAACTTCCCTGTGTTGGAAGGGGATCACTTTTTCATAAATGAAGAAACTGAGTTCAGAGGTTAAACATTAAAAGACATAATGGGCTCATGAAAATCACAAGAGCTTTATAGTACCAGACACAAGCAGAAAATAAATCTTAGATTATTTCCTTTTCTTCAATACTACCTGTTATCCTTCCTTCCTCCTTCCCTTCCTTTCTCCTTTCCTTTCTCTTTTCCTTTCTTCCTTTCCTCAAATAAACTCCTTGGCATGAAACACAAGAGCACTGCCAATTTCTCCAGACTCATCCATCACTACACTCCAGGTACCAGTAGCTCTCATTCACAAAGTCACTTACATAGTTCTTAAAATACCATCTCCTCTTGTTAGTCCTCTTAGCTAGAATGGAACCCCTTTCCTGCCATTGTCTAACTTCCATTTCTCCTTCAAGTATGTTTTAGACATCTTCACCAGAAAATCTACTTCAAAACTATATACTTGCAAACACCGGGAGCACACACGTGTGCACACGTGTGTGGGCATACATGCTGGGTCAGCGGCTCCCCTCCTGGGCACCTTCCGATCACAGTGCTCATCATGCTCCAGTGTAACCATCTGCCTTGTCTTAGAAACACGTCTGGACTATAACTTGCCCGAGGGCAGAGACTGTGCCTTTTGTGTGGGAACTCCTAGGGTCCAGGGCCTGAATCCTGGCACGCCACAGCGATCAATGGCAGTTTGCTGAACGAAGCGATACGGTGAATCCGACAGTAATTATTAGAACAATGAGACCTAAGCCTTTTGAATCGCAAAGAAATATCAGGTCATGCTTTCGTTCAGACTGAGGAATTATATGTATAGACTGTTTTCAACAATCTGCTGTTACACACCTGTTTTCATTCTAACACCCGGCAACACGTTACCTATAAACTCCTGGCAGAGTAGAATTGACGGAGAAGAAGCAGTTCCTTTCAGGGCACGTTAGCAAGTCCATGGAAAACAGCACCCTAGCAACCTCACAAATAAATACTGGGAGTCATGTTCACCACGTGACAGCGAACTGGGAATGTTTCAAGCAAAGAAATTAGGTTGTTTAGTACCTTTGAATTCTCCCAAATGTCAGAGTCAGCCTGAGTTCTGTGAGCTTCTGGTTTGGTGGAAAACTCCTAAATTCTCCAGCTATGTGGAGCTCTTTTCTTTGCACTGGGTCCCCAGTGAGGTCATAAACTCCAGAGCCGGAGTATGGACTTGGCGAACGTGGGAAGTAGGAGAAACTGACAGGAACCAGGCCTCTGACTCCAGTGGGTTCCTGCCTCCCTTTCTGTTCCCATAGAAACGGCCATCCCCTCGGCAAAACTTAAGTTCAAGATTCTTCTACTTTTGTTTTTCCTTTCTCCTTCCTTTGAGATAGCCCCTCCAGGTTCTGTTCATTAGTGAACATGGACCTGTGGCTGAAACTCACAACGTTGGAGAAGCTAAATATTCCCCCAGCAGAAACGGCAGCGTTCACTCTATTCCGCTGTCTGGACAGCGGTCCTCTCAGCATGGGGTGAGGTGCTCACAACCTTTGGATCCCAGTCACTTCCGGCAGGTGGATCACCTCTATGACTGCACACGTGGCCAGGGATTCACAACAGTCCCTACCAAACGGAGATGAATGCGTTCCATGATGTCTGTTTTTATTACATTAGGCTGGAAAGAGGAAATCAAAAGGACTACTTTCAACAAAAATGTCCTGTGTCGACACTTCAATACTCTTTCAACAGGCCCTGGTGATTGCCCTCATTGTCTGCTGCATAAAGGCTAACCGTGCCAATATCTGCTAGTTCCACAAGGCCGTTCTCTGGCCAGCAGGTTGCTCGGGCTTTTTTTTTTTTTCCCCCTCTTCACAGCAGCCCGCTAATTCCACCAAACCCACTGGATTAACAAAAACCTGAAGGTAAAATAGCACAAAATGATATCCCTGCATGAGCTACTATTATACTTTGCCACCTACAATTACACCCATTCAATCTAAATGCCCCCAAACATTATTGCATTAATTCAAGCCATTTCGGAACCGGTAAATAGCTTCTCTTCTTGGGTTCTGTGTCATTCTGAGTATTCAGAAGGCCACCTGACCCCTGGAGTATGGAGCCCAGTCAGGATGACAGGTCAGTGAGGGGCTGGTACAAGGATGGGGACAATGTTGGCTGGGAGAGAATAAAGAGGAAAAAATGAGCAGAGGAACACAGAAAAAAGATCAAAGAGAGGGGAGCAGTGGCGATGAGGAGGAGCTCTCCAGGGGGAGTGTGTACTGTCAATGCCTGGGGCTGGCGCAGGTCCCCTATCTCTTATCTCAGACGCACCGTCCAGCCAGGCTGAGCACCGAGGACGCCGGGCATGCGCAGTGCCTGGCCTCGCGCTGCTTTGAAGGCCAGTGTTCCAGATGTCCTCGCGTTTCTGAGTCAACCCCTTCAAAGGGATTTCCTCCTGTGACAGAATCCTTGGACCAAGTCAGACGCACAGTGTGCAGTTAATTTACTTTGTAAGAGAGGAAAAATTGTCCTCACATTCTCACTGGGTCTGAAATCGCCCTTCTATAAAATAGTTTTCCAGGCCCGGCCCGTGTGGCTCCGTGGCTGAGTGTTGACCTATGAACCAGGAAGTCACAGTTCAATTCCCGGTGAGGGCACATGCCTGGGTTGTGGGCTCGAGCCCCAGTGTGGGGTGTGCAGGAGGCCAGCCGATCAATGATTCTCTCTCATCACTGGTGTTTCTATCTCTCTCTCCCTCTCCCTTCCTCTCTGAAATCAATAAAAATATATTTGAAAAACAAAGAAATAAATAAAATAGCTTTCCAGGGTGAGAGAGGGTTTGGGGAGGAGTCTGAAGCGTGGGCATAGCCCATGTGTTCCGGGCAGCTCTGTGCTGGGAAGGGGAGGAGCAGACACACACACACAGTCTATCTCAATCGTAGGTTCCTGTTGGGCCTGGATGGTGGTAAAGAGGAGGAGTTTGGGAAATAGAAGGGTCTAGATGCCAGTAGCAGCTTCGCCACTTCCTAGCTGTGACCTGGAGTAAGTTACCAAATTCCTGCAAGTCAACACGAGTTTCTGTGAGAACCAGCTGCAACGGTGCAGGTCCAGCACATAGCACCCTGCTGGGCACCTATGTGACCTCATGTGAAGGTTAGACAGGATTATTTGAAGTGTAATAAAGATGGTATGAATAGAACTAGACCTGGTGGGCCTATGGGAGTGAGGGAAAGGGTTGTAATCTTAGGGTTGCAATTCTCGTCAGCAAACCCTGGGAAGTTCATGGTTGCGGATAACATATTTCTAAAATCAGGTGCCAGAGAAATGGGGTGAGGATAGGCGTGCACCTCTGAGAGATGGAGGGAGGCACCCAGCCAGTGCCGGGGGCGGGGTCAGAATGCGGGAGGGAACCACTGGCTGAACTTGCGGTTTAGCTGAGGGGTCTCCTTTCCTGAATGACAGAAGTCTCCTCCTGGGAACGGTCCTGTTCTCACCTCAGGGGCAGCTGCGCCAGGCAGAGTGTTAGGGGCAGCTGGAGCCTCAGTGTTGTGCGGACTGAGGACTGAGCCGACAGGCCAGCTGCAGCTGTGGGTAACCTGCTATCCGGGATTTCAGTCTGTTTGCCCAATTACATAACAACAGACAACAGAAAAGGTGCCAACTCCCTCTTCAAAGGCACAGGAACACTCCCGATCCTGCAGCCTTCAGACATCACAAACACTGATGCCCCACTCTCTTCTCCCTGGGGAATCTCATTCAGCACCCAGAGCCCTCCCTCGGGGCCTCCCCACGCACCCTCCTGAGGATGGAGAGCAGGCCCCTGCTCAGGAGCCTTCTAGGACCCAGAATCACCTGCACGAGGCTTTTGCAAATGCTGGCCCTTGGTCCCTGCCCTCCCCGGAGGGAAACCAGCTGTCTCCTGGGAAAACAATTCCATGCAACAAACAACGCGGTGCCCAGGCCAGCCATAATGAGGTCTGGTTCAAATGTTGGCACACATACAAAATATTAATTAAAATAATGTGCATGATAAATAATATTGGGATCCAAAGCACAGGCCTCCTCTAAAATCACAGTTGGTAATTACGTGGGCGCCTGCTAGCACACACTCAGAATTCCAGTGCTGCTTACATGACAGAATTAGTCTGGGAAGGTGACCTTGAGAGGTCTTTCGCTGTGAGCATCCTCCTGCTTATAAACTGAATGATGTCTGGACAACCCAGAAAGGAGATTATTCGTCCTAACTTTCAAGCGCTAAGAAATTCCCGAGAGCCTAAATAATTCAATTTAATAATAAATATTTGAGTACCAGCCACTGTAAGGCTCTCTGCTTCGCACTAGGGTTAAGGGTGGTGGTGGGAGGTGAACCATGATTCGTGTTTTCAAGCAGCAACTGATTATTGCCCTGGCCAGTGTGGCTCAGTTAGTTGAGTGTCATCCCATGCCCCGAGAGGTCACTGGTTCGATTACCAGTCAGGACACATGCCGCAGCTGCAGGCTCCAGCCCCAGCAGGAGGCATGCAGGAGGCAGTAGATCAATGGTTCTCTCTCATAGATGTTTCTTTCTTCCCTTTCTCTCTTAAAAATCAATTTAAAAACATATTAAGAAAAAAAGAAGTAACTGGTTATTGGTTAATGTCTGTTCCAGATGGAGAGTCCTTTTGTTTGCCTCACCTAAGTCTTTCATGCTGCTGTAAAAAGTCCATTGCCACTTGTTTAGCCCTGGACTGGGGAGCTCACAGGATTCTGATTCTAATGCTTCTAGAGCCTTTATTTACCCTGAGGAGCTTGGGGTAAGTGCCCTGCCCCCCATTTATAATGGATAAATGTCCCTAGTACTCCGGCTCACTGCTGAGATCCTACCTAAGGTTTCCCATCAACTCCAACACAGCCAAGCAATCATACACTATCTACTTTATCTAGACTTTTTAAATTATTACCAAATTTGGCATTTATTACCCTGGTTAGTACAGGAACCTAACTGGGAAATGAAAAGGACCCCATTATCTTAATTCCAAAACCATTTTCTATTTGTGGCTCAGTCAACATTTCGGCATCTCGTTACAAGTATTTAATTTCATTCCCTCAACAATAACCCCCGTACCACACCAGTGACCACAACTCCGATGCCCCAGCCCCTAAATTCTATTAGTGTTCAGAAAGCCTCATGGTTGCAACATAATGTTCAATCAGCGCAGAGAAATTAATTAAATTAAAATTATTTTTATTGTGATTTAATTAGCTTGATTTAATTACTTTGTTCACTGACTGAGCATTCTGTTGTTCCAGCCAGATCCTCGCTCTCACTCGTGGTGTGAACGTTCCCACAGAATTACACATTTTCTCTGTTCAGCCATTGGAGAGGGCTGGGGGGACTTGCCAGAAACTCATGATTTATCACAATCAGCATCATCACAAATTATAGGAAGCATCCAGCAATATGATCACTTCTAAATGAAGTGTCTGAAAGCAGGTCACAGCAGCAGCCTTGGCTGTTAATCCGTCATATTTCATAGTCAACCTGACACCCTGTCCAATTGACTCTGCCTGCTTTATCACCGGGCGGCTCCTGGGAGCTGCTGCCTCTCAGAGTGCCCGAGTCAGGGCTCCAGCTCCTACCCAGGCTGCCGCCCTACAAAGCCTGCCCAGCCCTGCAGCCCCTACGCACTGGCGCGCCTGCTGCCTCTCCCTCTGAGCCAGGGATCTTGCCCCTGAGGTTCCTAACCTACAATCCAACATTTCCTTTGATTGCAAGTATAAGCAACAAACCTCAGAGCATTGGCCATCCCTGGGACATGGTCAACAAAGAACACCATGTATTTCCATGATCACATGACAGCTACTGTATATACCTTGGAACACTCTACTTTCATCATTTCTTGAAAACAAAAGTGGGGCCCAGCCAGTGTGGCTCAGAGGTTGAGCATCGACCTATGAACCAGGGGGTCCCTGGTTCAATTCCCAGTCAGGGCACATGCCGGGGTTGTGGGCTCAGTCCCCAGTAGGGGCGTGCAGGAGGCAGCTGATCATTGATTCTCTCTCATCATTGATGTTTCTCTCTCTCCCTTCTCCCTTCCTCTTTGAAATCAATAAAAATAGATTTCAAAAACAAAAACAAATGGGTATTCAACACCCCACTAGCCCACCCATGCTCTCAATCTTTTTAACCGCAGGCCACCCCACAATACACTGTGACTCAGGCTGAGCAACGGCAGCCTTCGAGCTGGTGTCTCCTGAAAACAAACTCCGCTCTAGCCTGCCTAGGGTTGAAATGTGTCATCTTTATGAATGTGCTGGAAGCTGCACACAGTTGTTGTCTTACCTTCTACCAACTGTATTTCAATACATTTGTCCTCCTGCATGATCTTTTCTGTATTTTATTGTATGACTGAAAACCATTTTTCTGAGAAGAGATCCATAGACTTTGCCAGACTGCTCTACCAATGGAGGCCTAAGCTTTTTTTTTTTTTTTTTTTGTCCCTATACTAGTTTCCTGTGGCTACTATAACAAAAAACCACACCCTTGGTGGCTTCCAACTACAGAAATTTCTTTTCTCAGGGTTCTGGAGACCAGAAGTTCAACATCAGCCTCACTGGGCAGAAATTAAAGTGTTTGTCAAACTGTCCTCCACCAGAGGCCCGAGAGGTGAATCCTTCTTTGCCTCTTCCAGCTTCTGGTGGCTGCTGGCGTTGTTTGGATCGTGGCCACATCACTCCAGTCACCGCCTCTGTCTTCACAGGGCCTCTCCTCTTCTGTGCGTGTCATCTCTCTCTGCCTCTCTCTTATCTGGACATTTCTGGTGGCATTTGGAGCACAACTGGATAATCCAGGGTAACCTCTCCATTTCATGATCCTTAACTTAGTCACATCTTCAAAGGTTCTTTTTCCAATTAAGGTAACATTTATAGGTTTCCAAGGATTAGGATCTGATGTTCTGGTGGCCACCGTTCAGTCACCTATCGTGCCTATGTTTAATTCTTTATGAATTATGGATACAATTCTAGCCTGAGTCTGATGACATCAGGGTCATACGGGGATTTCAAACACATATAAAGCTGTACCAAATTATGATAGATGCCCCTGCCAAAGCCCATGAAAATTAGTTAAGAGTTAATGTGATGGTTAAAGAGAAAGCAAGTCCTTTTAACAATTCAGTTTTCACCAAGGCCCTGGAGAGGAAGCAGGCCTGTTTCTTCACCTCCAGATGAAGAAAGGAGAAGCTTTGCAAACCTTGCCGCTCTGACGTGTGCAGTTCTTGGGCCTGAAGGTCTCACAGGGCTCAGGTCTCTGGCTCTGCTTCTGCCTCCTCCACCTCTCACCCTGCCCCCAGGGCGCTGAAGGCAAGTGTTCTGCAACGTGGTGAATGAGGAACTTATGCCACTGACCAGAAGTGAAAAAGGGCAGGACCGTGTGTTTTTCAATTAAATAGAACAACAGGAAGTGAGTGTTAAGTTCAACTTGAGATCTTCTGGCTACTGTTTAGAACAAAATATTGATAGTCAAGTGCACCAGACCAGAGTTATTTCCAAAAGGAGTTTTATAACCACCTCTTCTGGGGACCAGGGGAACGGTGCCCGGGCTGACCCATCCTGATGCCACCTTCTAGTCTAGAAATCAGACCTGGCTCCTGCCCAGCTGTGCCGCTCCTTGTGTGATTTCGCCCACAAACCCGACCTCTCTACGTGCCAGTTTCCTCCCCGGGGCAGGTGGACTGTGTGGGCTCCTCAAGGGCAGGACTCACTCGTACTTTTCCGTGTGAAGCTTTGAGCATGTGGCCAGCACACAGAAGACCCTCATATTCACACTCATTTACTTGAACTGAATGTCGGCCTAAACTGACTCACAGTCTCAAATCGATACTGGGCGTGCTGCCTCTGAAGATAACTCTGAAACTCTACCCAGACAGTAAGTCAGTATTGCCACAGATGTCCTTGATCTTGCATAAGTCATTTCACAAAGTCCCTTCCAGCCCTAGGAGACTTTCATCCCTTTTAAAATTAGCCTCAGCGAGTGCACATCTGCGCTGGAAACGACTGGGAAGATGTCTCCAGCCCTCCTGCTCCTCATTGCAGAGGGCGGGCCCTATCCAGCGGGACTGTGAGCAAACCTTGGTGCTCATCATCGGGCTGGAAAGACCTTTGTGATGATCTAGTTCCACATCCTCCCTTTACAGAGAAGAAAACAGATCTGTCTAAGGTCACATGGCTGGTTAGCAGCAAAGAACCCAGGCAGCTAGAACTCACTTCGACTGTCTTCTAGTCTAGTGCTTTCTTCATTTCTTTCATGCTCTGTCTTTAACCCAGTGCTTTCACTTGGCTTGGTAAAACGGCTCAAAGCATCACCTCACAGCTAAGTGTTCCAAGCTGTCAAAGGGTACAGTATGTTACTGACTCCTCTCACACAGGCAGAGCGTGAGAACCCACAAATAAAAACCATTATGGGTACTCTGAAAAACTGTGGAGTGTTTGGTACTGATTGATTTTTGTAGTGTACCATTTTGATTCCCTCTTCTTGCCTTTCCTATATTTTTTTAGTTATCGTCTTAGTGGTCCCTTGGGGATTACAACTAAACTATTAAACTTATAACAACCTAGTTTGAAAAATACCAACATAGCTTCAATAATATGCAAACACTCTCTCTCCCTCTTTATACAGGGGTTAGCAAAAGTAGGTTTACAGTTGTGAGTACACAAAACACAGAGTTTATTTTTGTATTATTATTTATTAACTAGAGGCCTGGTGCACGAAAATCTGTGCACTCAGCGGGGGGGGGGGGGGTCCCTCAGCTGGGCCTGCGCCCTCTCACAGTTGGGGAGTCCTCAGGGGATTTCCTACTGACGGCTTAAGCCGCAGTCTGGCCTCCCTCTGCGGGAGGCGACCAGGCAGGCCTATCAGGGGACAGTGCAGGCCAGTGAGTGGCCAGCCCTGCCCCCCCCCCCATCACCCCTCCACCACTTCTGGTCACCACCGCCTGACCCCCATCGCTGTCTCCTCCCTCTGCCCGTTGGCATGTGCCTTGGCTGTCCTGGCGCTGCCCGCCCCCCCCCCCCCCCCCCAAACTGGTTGTTGCACCATTCAGTTGATTTGCATATTGCACTTTTTTATATAGGATTATTGTATTATTTTCCAAATGAAAGAGTGTAAACCTACTTTTGCCCCACCCTGTATTGTTATTGTTCCAGATCGCATCCTTATATGTTGTACATCCATTAATGTAGACTTACAATCATTGTTTTATGAATTTGCCTATTAAATCATGCAGGAAAAAGAGAAATTACAAGCCATAAAAAAAGTAAAATAATCCTGGATTTTAGATTTACCTGTGTAGTTACTTTTACCAGTGTTCTTTATTTTTTTCTTATGGCTTCAATCTATAGTCTACTGTCCATCTAATCCAGGCGTCCTCAAACTACTGCCCACATGCGGGTGTTTTTGCCGTTTTGTTTTTTTACTTCAAAATAAGATATGTGCAGTGTGCATAGGAATTTGTTCATAGTTTTTTTTAAACTATAGTCCGGCCCTCCAACGGTCTGAGGGACAGTGAACTGGCCCCCCTGTTTAAAAAGTTTGAGGACCCCTGAGTCTATAGTCTACTTTCATTTCATTTAAGCCTGAAAGACTCCCTTTAACATTTATTCTAGAGCAGGGAGTCCATTTATTCTAGTCATGAACTCCCTCAACTACTCTTTATCTGGAAATGTCTTAATTTCTCCTCCATTCTGGAAAGATTATTTTACCAAAACTCTTTTTTTTGTTGTTGTTGTTATATTTTGAGTTTGTTTCTTAAAACTGCTAAGAGCCCACTTTACCCTACCTACTCTGGTTTTGTTCCACTTTTCTGTTAATAATGTTTGCAAAAATGTTAACCCATATAAAGAGGATTCCTCTAAGGTGCTTTCCATACTTATTTCTTTTTGCATATGGAGATTATTCTTCTTAATAAATGGAAAAAATATATCTTTTGTTTATTAATCCAATTAAAAATGATAAGTGCGAAACTAAAATTCCCAACCAAATTCAAAGATAAGAAAAACAGAAGCCCCAAGCTTTTTCCATGAGAGAAAAATTTCTCTGCTAATTTTAAGATAAAATAGTCCTGCGAATATAAAAAAAAAAAATCAAACATGTTGATGTACTGGAACCAACTACACCAAACACATTCCTAATGTCCGGAACAAATATTGCAAGTAAAACAATGATAGTACTGAGTGCTAGAGTAATAAAAAAAAAAATGGTGAATTCATGAGAATGGAAAACTGGAGAAAAACATCATCATTAAAGCTTTTCTTGAAGGGAAGTGGATTAAAGGGACTGTCAAAAGTACAGCAAACAGTATGCATAACTTCAACTCATGACAACATCATGTGGCAAGTATTTATTATAATCTTATATCAGATGCCACTTTGTAATAAAAAAACATACCCAAAGAGTGTAGATATAAAATACATGAGAAAAAGTAAAGCGATTTTGCTATATTAGTTACATTCTACATTCTTTTCTTTGAAGGGCTTTGAAGTCCACAGTATATGGGCAATCTTGAAGTATGGCAGAGAAATGAAAAGGCCATGGGTGGTATGGCATAAGCACTCTCTTTGGAGAAATGAGAGAACTTTGCTTTACTTCTGCAGCATTTGAAATCTGGAAGTATTGCTCTATACAATTTAATGTCAGAGGATAAGGGATGGACCATTTCTAAAATTATTATCACAAGAGAAAAGAACACCATAAAGAAAAATGATAAACTACTTATGCACCCAAGAAAGGCTATGTTAGAAAGAAGTGCAAGAAGGAACACAATGCAAACACAAATGCTTATTAGTTGCGCTTATCCATCAAGATACCAAGATCCACTATAGTCTTCAGACAAAAATTCTGAAATAGCAGTAGGAAGCTCTGTTTGAATAATTAAAAGATAAAGTGACATAGGTCCAATATTCTGAATTATTATGGTGCCTGCCACCACCACCTGATCCAAATGCAAAGAGTCCAAGATCTTCATAAGATGTCCCAGTTGTCTGAGTACACATACTAAGCAGGAGATAAACTAAGAATGAAGCCAGGAGAGCAATTACCAGCAACAAGAAACTAAATCCAAGGATATCGGTATGAGCCATACATAAGCTAAGCCAAGGATGCCACTCCCATGATGGCTTTTACCAAATTAAACACCGAGAAACCAAAGGAAACACCTGGGGATCTCTGTCTGTGGAGTTTGTTGCTTAGCAACAGGCTCAACTCTTCCACCTCCACCTCCTCAGGCTGCTGGGAAGAGGTGTACCAGCCCATCTTCATGTTGATGATCCCCCAGGGCACCTTCATGGCTGCTTGCTGGCGGACTACCAGGTCCATTTGCAAGCTACTACCCCTGCCCTCCCGTCATTAGACACGCCAAAGGCAGAGCTGTGGGCCCAGCCCTTCTGATTCCCATACCTCACCAGGGCAAGGAAGTGATATAAAATTCTCGATTGGTAGTTGGTTTTCTTAATTCAGGATGTTATGTCATCCCAATGCCTTCTGGCCTCCATGTTTCTAGAGGAGAAATTGGTTGTTAATCTTATTGAAGATCCCTTGAATGTAACAAGTCACTTCTCATTTGCTGCTTTCAAAATTCTTTGTATTTGGGTTTCAACAATCTGACTTCCAAGTCTCTTGGTGTAGATCTCTTTGATTTTATTGTTTATTGTTCATTGAGGTTCTTGGACATGTATATTCATGTAGTTCTTCATATCTGGAGAGATGTTAGTCATTGTTTATTTAATGTTTTTCTTCCCCTTTCTATTTTCTCCTAGGATGCCTATATTGTGTACATTAGTATATTTAATGATTTCTTACACATCTTTCATGCTATGTTCATTTTCCTTCATTCTTTTTTTTTTCTGCTCCTCAGTTGAACAGTTTCATGTGTCTTATCTTCAAGTTTATTGATGCTTTCTTTTGCCTGCTCAAATCTGCTGGTTAAGCCCTCTAGAGAGTTTTTAATTTCAGTTATTGTACTTTTCACATCCAAAATTTCTCTTTGGTTCCTTCATATCTCTTTGTTGATATTTTTTGCCCATTTCTGTAAACCAATAAACACAAGTATACTATTTTTCTGAGATCTATGAAACATTCTAGCTAATTAACAAGTCTGAAGAGTGGATCATGAAGACCCTCAATTTGTACATGATCAGTCAGAAGTATGGTTGGCTTGAGTTTTGCAACTGTCATCCGAAGTGGGGGCAGGCTTGTGGGACTGAGCCTTTAACCTGTGTGGTCTGCACTTTGGTTAATTAGTATAAGAACTGATTGACACCCAGTTTGGTTGATGTCAGAGACAAGGGTTAGGATTTAGACATATATTTTGGGGAGTACATAATTCAACTCATTACAGAGGGGGAGGGAAAGAAGAAGAATGATCTATGGTTGTGGTTGGTTGTTTTTTCCCCCACAAAATCTTATAGTACTGAGCACATATTAATTAACTATGAATATGTGATTTACGGCATCAACCTTAGAAAGCCAAGTAGATAGGTTAATGGGTATCTCATGATAGAGACTCCTTTGCCTCTGGTTAGATATGAGGCCTTTGCACAAACTTTATTAGAAAGATTGTAAGACTTCTTCAGGGCTTTTCCACCTGCCCATCAATCTTGAGTTTACACTGCAGCTGGTCTTTTGGGAGAATGAGCAGGAAACATGGATAACAATTTAATGAGGATAGAATCTGTGAGCTCATCCCTGGAATTGTGAGTGCTGCTAAAGCTAAGGATGCATCCAAAGGTCTGGGACCCACATCTTGGCCTTGTTAGACTTCCTTCCTGGAATGTCCCCTGCAGGTCTCACCATTAAAAAAAATAATCATCAATTTAGATTCATGCCAAGGTCAGGCAGCCAACTAAAGGGATACTGCTGTTGTCAATCTTAGGAATTTTTATTTTATTTCATGTTCTTTCCCTCCCTTTTCTAACACTACATTTCTCTTTCCTTTAAAAAAAAAAAAATAAGCACTTGCTTCCACAGACATGCAATTTTGTCTTGCATCAATGCTACAAGGCAGATAACATCATTATTGCTATTCTACAGAGTGAGACGGGGTCCCAAAGAGGTAATATCAGTTTATGCAGACATTCAATTGTGAAGCTGGGAATCAGACACAGGCACTGAATCCCATGCTTTTTCCTCAACCCTACAGCATCTCCCTTTGTATTCCTGCTGCTTCCTTTTCTTACTGTTTCCCCATGTCAAAGGCACTCACAGGCACCCACTGCTCTGAGATCCACGGTTCGCAGCACTCTGAGCACCAAAACTGCCCAGGGCGCTTCTAAAAAAGCTGAAGGCTGGCCCCACCCCCACCCAGCCTATCCAATCGCAACTTCTGGGGGGACGGCCAGGACATCAGCATTTTGTCTGACCCCCCCAGGTGATCCTAGTGTGCCACCAGGATTGAAGACCACTGCTATAGATCATGTTTGCACCGTTTATTAGCCAGAGAACATGAAATATTCACTCAAGATTAACCTAACCTGTGGAGCACATCTTATTAAACTGCTTGATGAAAACGGAGGGCAAAGTGACCAAGGAGACTTGCAGGTGACAATTTGAGCTGACGTGTTTAATGCCCCTCCCTTCCCAAATCCCACTAAGAGGATCTCAGACATATATTGAGCAGGAAGAAAAGCCTAGGGCATCCACGTGAACTAAGGGAGAATGGTGTCAGTGGGCTAGAAACTTGGAGGAGTAGACACGCTTCGGCGCAGGTGAAAACAGATGGGTCCAGGTCCTAACAAGAACGGTTCAGCACTGACAAGGAAACACCACGTGGGAAGTACGTGGGTGACATAACCCCCCGAGACCTGGCAATTCTCAAACTCACACTGGGAGAGAATGGGACAGCGGGAGAGTTGGTGGGGAGCAAACGAGAGCAGTCTGGCAACCACACCAGCGCCTGACGCACAGGCCGGCCCCCCTGGAGAGATTTGGGGAAGCCCCGTCAGCACCTCCACCACAAGAGCCTTCAAAGGAACTATTTGAAAAAGCAGTGAATTCCTGAGACAAAAATGCCTTCGCAGTAATTTGCTACCAACTTCCCCTGGCAGGCAAGGAAAATAAAACTACCCAATAAATAAAAACTTAAAATGTCCCCTTGGGGACTAAGGCAACAGGAACCAACACACTCGCTGACAAAACCATCTCAAGTTTCCAAACTGGGCCCACACAGGTCTCCTCTGAAGGAACAAGCAAATGGGAAGAAAATTAAAATCACAGAACATATGAAAAGGTTTGGTATGCAAGAAAAGAAAACCTATTGGAATCCTCAGAACAAATGTTTATCTATGAAGTAAACTTATTCCAAACAGCAGGGAATGAGTTTAAGGCAAGCTTCAATTTGGATTTTCACCAATATTACAAGTCCATTGCTATCAAGAGCAAATAACCGGTAAATATTGCCATGGGTGGGAAGTCACTAGAATTTTTTTTAAGTCATCTTTAGTGTGAGCCACAACGTTTGGGGGAGTCTGTTAAACAGAAACAGATAGCAGGCAGAGGCAGCCAGCAGCAGCCTGGGAGCCTCACAGAAACAGGTGGGTTTGGTGAATGCATACTTGCTGAATGCTGCAATCTCAAGCCCTCTTCCCCAACTCAGCTCCCAGAGTGCTGGCAGCCAGGATAACACCCTACAGGCAGGAGACACGCAGGTTCTCCTCTGGGAGTTCGGCCTGGCTCTAGGGGAACGATCTTAAGCAACTCACTTGGGAGCTCCCTGCAGCCACCCTACAGAGAAGCTCCCTTTAGTAAGACATCTCACCCCCTCACACACACACAGGCACACAGCCTCCACCCTAAACATGTGCAAACAAGCCAGCATGGCTGGGGAAGCCTTTAACATGAAAGACAGAGACCAAACACTGGACAAAAGGGGACACAGAGGAGATTATGAGGGAAAAGGAAACTAAAAAGCAAAACAATCCTTATCCTTGGAGAAGGAGATATAGGAAAGACACTGTGCCCATGAAACAAGAACAGGATGCTGTTAAAGTAGTCAAAGAACAAAAAAAGAACGTTAGAAAATTAACTAGATGATAGTATTAGTGAATAACTCAGCAGAAGGGCTGGAAGGTAAGTTGAGGAAACTTTAGAAATGAGAGAAAAAGACAGAGATGGAAAATAAAAGAGAAAGGGAAAGAAAATTAGAGGACCAGTCCAGGCCAACAATGATCTGTTTCATCCAAATAATAGCGTCTCAACGAGAAAGAACAGAGAAGGAAGTCACCAATAAAGCAATTTTAGGGAATTTCCCAGAATTGAAGGGCATGACCCACACCAAGTTACATGGTTATGAAACCTCACAACATTGTTGAGACAAAAATGATTCTGCAAAGAGAGAGAAGGAGAGGGAAAAAGAGAGGGAGAGGAGGACTTTAAATTTATTATAACACTTTAAAAACAAAGAGTTGAAATTAATATCAATAATATATTTTAATTTAAGCCAATATATCCAAAATATTATTTCAACATAAAGTTAGTGTATACTTATTGAGATATTTATATTCTTTTTCATATTAAATCTTTGAGATGCAGTGTATATTTGCATTTATAGCCCATCTCAATTTGCACACTAAAATTTATCAGAAATACTTGATTTTACCTGTATTTAGTTTTTATTAATTTGCAGTTGAAAAGGTTATTCACATATCAAAGGTGTTCCAAACAGACTTAAGTTTTTTCCAAAAGCCATCAATTTTTAAGTTTAAAAGTGAAAGAATTATCCTATATAATATAAGGGTAATATGCAAATTGACCGAACCGTGGAATGACCGGTCTCTATGATGCACACTGACCACCAGGGGGCAGGCTCTCAGCTGACGAGCACAGCAGCAGTGGCGGGATCCTCTCCCACCACCACAGCAGCGCTAAGGAGCAGTGAGCCGAGCAGTAAGGAGCAGCAAGCAAGCGGGCAGTAAGGAGCGAGGGGTCCAGGACCATGAGAGGGATGTCTGCCTGCCAGCTTAAGCCCACTCCCCCAGCAGGTAGATATCCCCTGAGGGTTCCCGAACTGCGAGAGGGCGCAGGCTGGCTGAGGGACTACCCACCCCTCCAGTGCATGAATTTCGTGCACTGGGCCTCCAGTCTTACCTAATAATAGACAAACATGTAAATTGACCGTACCTCTGCTACACCCACAGCCAATCAGGAGTGAGTATGCAAATTAACCCAACAAAGGTGGTGGGTTAATTTGCATATGCAGGCGAAGAGCAGCCAGGAGGGGTGGGACACCTGCTATGAGGGGAAGGGAGGGCGGCGGAGGGAGCTACGGGAGCGGTGCTCCACTGGGAGCAAGGACTTGCAAGCTCCCTGGCGGCCAGGAGCGAAGCCAGGGGAAGGAAGGCCTATTCTTGCACGACTATCGTGCAACAGGCCTCTAGTAATTAAATAATATTCAACATTAATTCCTTAGTCACACTAGTCACATTTTAAGTACTCAGTAGCCACATGTGTCTGGTGGCTATTCCGTTTGACAACTAAGAGTCAGGGAGATCAAAAGTTATTTGTAAAATGAAAAATAATCATTGCTACTTCATGGCTCAACCTCAAATTACATACTCTGAATATTAGTTTAAACAAAATTGTAATCCTACCTAATAATAGACAAATATGCAAATTGACCGTACCTTTGCTATGCCCATGATTGGCCAGGAGGCGTGGGGGGGCGGGACTCGGGGTGGCCGGGGTAGCTGATTGGGCTGGCGGGACGCTGAGCTGCGTCGCCAGCAGCGGCACGAGCTCAGCGTCTGCGCCATGGCTGTGCTGCGGCACAGAAGGGGCCTCTGGGGCAGCAAGCTGACGTCCCGCTGCGCGGACCATCAAAAGCGGGGGGAGCTGAGTGCCTGTCCGCTCAGGCAGCAGGCCTTTCAGAAGCCTCCGTGGCGCCGGAGGCTTCTGAAAGGCCTGGTGCACCAGTGGACAGGGACCCAGCTCCCCGTGATCAAAAGCAAAAGCATGGGAGCTGGGTGCCTGTCCACTCAGGCAGCAGGCCTTTCAGAAGTCTCCGCCACGCCGGAGGCTTCTGAAAGGCCTGGTGCACCAGCGATCGAAAGGAAAGCGTGGGAGCTGGGTGCCTGTACACTCAGGCACCAGGCCTTTCAGAAGCCTCCGGCGCCTGGTGCACCAGCGGACAGGCACCCAGCTCCCCGTGATCAAAAGGGAAAGTGTGTAGGGGACCCTACACGTGCATGATTCAATCATGCACTGGGCCTCTAGTATGATTATAATTGGGAAGATGGGGTGGGAAATGTTTATTGTGTCAAGGGAGGAAGAGGAAAGAAAGCTAAATCCTAAATGCCTAAAACTGAGAGATTAAAACGTAGCAATGTAATTATATTAAATGGAAGCATAAAGATAAACACAAAAGGGATTTGTCAACAAAGCTCCAAGTGATGGTGTCCGAGTAAGGAGAAATGGAGGGGGAGGAGCTTGAGACTCCCATTTTTCTTAAACCTTGCAGCATTGGTTGGACTCTTTAAAAAGATTTTGAAAAAAAATGATCATTGGGCAGTCTGTCCACCAGTATGTGGAGTGAGAATTTTCCATGAAATATTGCCAATAAAAGACTGTCACTTTAAATTGTGACTCCTTTACATTGTCCTATTGAAGGAGGTAAAGCTGAGAGGCAGCCCCAAGTATAAGAGGGAAAATAAAGAGAAGGGAATCCACGCGGTGGAGGCAGATGCATCCTCCTGGCCAAATCCCACATCCTACCCTCAACTGCCCAGGACGGGCTTTGCAGAGGTTGTGCAAAATGGCCTTCGGAGGATCCCAAGGGGATGCAGAGCTAAGGGAGGGGGGCACGTTCTCAGGAAGTGAATGCCACACAGATGACCAGTAAGTGTGCCCTGCACCCCATTATCTCCACACCTGAAACCTGCCCCTTTCTGTGGGGTCTGTGACCCCATTCGGCTCCATCCTTCATGGACCAGGGCAGAACTGCTTTTCTGTTACATTTTTCCTGATTTTACTCCTGTCTCACCAACTAGCTCTTTAATTTTTTCTATCGCACACAACTCATGTGGTATGTCTCACACAGTTCGGGCCTTCATTATAAACAGTTTTGAATTGCATATTACTAGTATTATTTCACACAATTTCCAAGCTGCATACAACAAGGACAATACCATATGCTTCCCCATGGCCCCAACATGCCTAGCAGAGGATTAAACCAAAGTGTAGGTTTAAAGAGTAGTTGATGATTGAGTGTTGATGGTTATATTATAGGTTCATTCATGCATTTCTATGGTGCCTCTTATCACAGAAACTCTGGTATTTTATAGGTAGGTAGAACAATGAGAGAGGAATTTTATTTGTAGGAAGTCAGGTACAGAGCTAAGTTCATTGTCCAATCAGTCCGTGGCACAATGTTAGGATTGGTCAGTACAAAACCTCTCCCTTCTTTATTTGAAATTTTCCCTTTATTTCCCATGACCTGTCTCCTTCCTCTGCCCACCCCCCGCCCAATAGATATCCATATAAGGTGGTAAGAATTTGCCTTTGCAAGTGTACATATATTACACCATCACGCCCTCGCACAAGATGGCCACCCCCATGTGGTCAGAAGATAGCCGCCACAAGATGGCCAGCAGGGGAGGGCAGTTGGGGGCGACCAGGCCTGCAGGGAAGGGAGGGCAGTTAGGGGTGACCAGGCCAGCAGGGGAGGGCAGTTGGGGGCAATTGGGCCAGCTGGGGAGCAGTTAGGCGTCAATCAGGCTGGCAGGGGAGTGGTTCAGGGGTGATCAGGCTGGCAGGCAGAAGCAGTTAGGGGCAATCAGGCAGGCAGGCAGGCGAGCGGTTGGGAACCAGCAGTCCCAGATTGTGAGAGGGATGTCGGAATGTCGGACCACAGGGATCGAGCCTAAACCAGCAGTTGGACATCCCCCAAGGAGTCCCAAATTGGAGAGGGTGCAGGCTGGGCTGAGGGACACACCTGCCCCCCAGTACACAAATTTCATGCACCGGGCCTCTAGTATTAAAAATAAGAGTGTTGTTTGCACATGTATGTGGTGGGGTTTTTTTAATTTTAAAATGGTATCATGTTGTAGCTCATGGTCTATTTGTTGCTTTTTCATTCAACACTGTTTCTAAAGAACTGTGTTCATGTATAGCTTCACTTGCTGCATGGTATGCCACCATAAGCTCCCACCACCTTCATCTATTCATTCCCCAAATGACAGACACCTATGTTGCCTCCAACTCCCTGGGACCCAAAATAATACCACGAAGAACGTCCTTACATGTTTGTTTCCGTATGGACATATGCAAGAGTTTCTCTGGCATATATTGGGATTGCGTGTCTTGGAATATAACAATATATAATCTGGCTAAGTATTTTTGAATTGCTCTCCAGAATGGCTAGCCCCATCTCACTTCTACCTTCAGCTATAGATGACAATTCTCTGCTGTGTAATTTGGAAATACCTGTCAAAGACAATGACAGAAATAGATGTGAGAGCAAAGTTGAAGCCCTCAGAAGGTAAGTCTTACAATGATTCTCATCAACCCCATGGAAGGGAGAGGACAAAAAAAGACAGAGGCTGCTGCTCACGAGTTCATTGACCTGGGCCACATGCATTTACCAAAGGAACAAGAATAAGCTGTTTACTCCTGCTTACCCATCTCTCCATCCTGCGCTCTGACTCTTGGCTGCACTACTTAGGGTCTGACTTATCTCAGACAGCTCTCAAAAGGTTCTCTAACTTGGGAAAAGAAAGAGGGGAAGAGAAATAAGAAGGCACTGATTAAGAATACCTGAACCTGCCCTAGCCGGTTTGGCTCAGTGGACAGAGCATCATCCTGGGGACTGAAGGGTCCCAAGTTTGATTCCAAAGGCACATACCTTGGTTGCAGGCTCCATCCCCAGTAGAGGCGCATGCAAGAGGCAACAAATCTCTCTCATATTGGTGATTTTCTCTTTTTGTCTCTCCCCCTCCCTTCTACTCTCTCTAAAAATCAATGGAAAACACTTCCCTCCCTGACTTTCCCCTGTGGGGGGCATTGTTTTACATGGAGCATTTGGAACCTCATAGGTGAGGATTAACAACAAAAATTTTAAAAAAAAACACCTGAATCCATAGTTTCTTAAACAGTACACACATACACACACACACACACACACACACACACACACACACACAATGTCTGTTCCCTACCAACGGGAACCGATGGAGCCCTTTGCCAGGTGTGGCTGAGTGACATTTCTGTCTTTTCCTGCCCACACCCTCCTGTGTCATCACCCAAGGTCTGTGTGGTCCCTGCAGCGTGGACTTCTTTTGTTTATCCTCTTCCTACCTTCCCCACCTGGGGGGTCCCTCACCGTGCTCCTCTGAGCACTCTGCGGCCAGCTCTCCTCCTCAGGTGTGTCCTGAGCCCCCCACACGCCCACACTGGAGCCTGAAGATCAGACGTCTCCAGCACCCCTTCCCCCTCCGCCTCGGCTGCCGAATCTCAAGAGCTGGGCAGCCCACAGCAGATCAGGTGTGCCGACCGGGAAGACCGGCCCCTGAGAAAGGGCAGCGCGCCTCCCTGCCTGGGCCCAGGCCCCCCTCCCACGGGCCCCTCGGCTTCCTCTCCCTGGTTCCCGCCATCTGGGGTCCACCTAGGAACTGACAAACTCCTGTTGGTCACATCTGGTGGAAGAGAAAGGAACAAGGAGGGGGAGCCCGGGCTAACAGGCGGCACTTGGCACGCACAATAGAAGCAGCTGCTGTTTATGGCCCTTTTTAGGGTGGCCTGGAGCTGGACCGCACACTTCCCGCCCTGACTTTCCCCTGTGGGGCATTGTTTTACACGGAGCATCTGGAACCTCACCGTCTCACAGCTGAAAAAAAAAGAAAGAAAGGAAGAAATCCATGAGTCCTCTGAATCCAGGCGCTAAAACAAACTCTCTTTCTGGGAAAACTTCCCAGCCCGCTCCGGGTTTCCCCTTCACGGCAGGGCAGTCCATACAGCGCGTCCCTCCTCGCTCTCCCTACCCATGAACGGGGACTATAAAGAGCAGCCAGTCAGCTATCCAGTCACAATGCCACCCCATGCCGTCTTTTTCTAAATAACATCCTGCGAGGTTTGAAACACCTCCAACCTCTCAGCTGGTCGGGGGGAAAGGGGGGTGGGGGTGGGGAACAGCATGAATTCAGGTGGTCGGTTCAAAACCAATATCACACCACGTAGGAGGCGAGTAGCAGGGACCTTCCCGGGGCCCATCCCGCTAGGTGTTGTTCTCTGTGTCTCTTCTGACCCCAGGGCCTCCCGTCCCTGGTCTTGTCCCCATAGAAACAAGCCTGGAGCTGCCAGGCACCTCCGCGCACACCAGCTGACTCCACCAGCGCCCGTCCAATACCCACTTCTGATTTCAGATGCCTGAGCTGGCTCCTCTGGGCAAGGTGGCGCCTAATTACCTCCCTTCTGTTTTTCCCTCCCCTCCTCTCTGGTCCTCTCCCCGCCCCACCCCCTCTGAGGACAGCCTTTCCAAGAAACAACACTCGCGCACACCTGGCTCGGTGCGATAGGGAGGCTCACCATGGATACGGGGCTGCCATTCCCACCCCGGCGGCGGCTCCTGGGAATGAGTAACTATCTCCAGGATGCTGCAAACTCCAGATGTGCACCGACTAGTGCCTTGAGACCCGGCCTCCTTGTCTCATTATGCCTATTTTTTCCCCACAAGTTTCATATATGCAGATCAAGCTTTCAGAAGGGGGGGGGGGGGAGAAAATGGGAAATGGTAATCTTCCTTTTAATATGCTACCCCATGCCAGCCCCCAACAGCTGTACACACACCGCACGTTGGACTGGACATGAAATATAGCCCAGGACCATTTTTAAAGCATTCGTTCCCAGGGCTTACAAAACGCATTGACTGGGAGGGAGGTCACACAGTCTTCCTTCTGCATAAAAAGGTGGCTTTGAAATAGGTACCGCCATCTGGAAGCAGCCTCCTCTGCCATTGATATGTAAAACGCACATATTACACCATCTTGCTCCCGCCTGGGCAGCAGGAGGCAGAGGCACACTCAGGCCCGGCCGGTAACTGCTGAAATGCACAGCCTCTGCTTCTCCGTGGCGCTTACCTCGCTCTCAACAACCACTTGCCAGCAGCCTAGGTGACTGTGGGCGGCTGGGGAGGCAATCTGCTCATGGGGGCTTCATCTGTGTGCAGGAGGAGTGTCCTGGGGTCCAGATTTGGGGGGGGGGGGGGGGGAGGTGATTTGAACACTCCCCGGTGCTGCTCCAAGCTTGCTAATCAGAAAGCATCTGTCAAGTGCATGACTGGGAGTAAATAGCAAACACCCCATCGAAATAATGACCTCTGCTCCTTGGCTCATTAGAGCCAAGAATTTGCCTCCCTCCCTGGAAGACTTAGGTCCCACCTTCAATAACTAGTTTTGTCAGGCATTTAAAGGAGAAGAGCAATGGGCCCTATGTTGCTAATGGAGCTCCGTGGGTCCATGTGGCCAGAGGATGACTCTGTATGTTTGTTAACATTTGATCGTTAAAACGCGTTACCCCTCTCCCCCCCAACACACACACACACACACACACACACACACACACACAATCATTGTGCAGACCTTATCCAAATAAATTCTTGACCTCTGACGCCGTTTAACTTTTGTGTTGTTTCTTCCATTTTTATTTCCTAGGCTTGTTGTGTGTTTTTTTTGTCTCTGTTTTATTTATGTATTTTTAATATCCACATGATGTGGATAATACAAATCAGCTGCCTTAAAATGTCAAATGTCAACCCAAAGCCAGACACCCTCCCGAAAGAAATCCCAGGAAGAGCACAGAGCCGTGGAGTAACTCAAAGGGTTAAGCTGCTAAATGCACAAACAGCAGAGCTCCTGTTACCGAGAGAGGCAGGCGAGGAGGAGATCACTCGAGGTCAGCCTGTCCTTTACATCGTGAAGAGCTTGAAAGGGGCTAATAAACCCAGCAGCCTATGGCAAAGGTAATTTATTTTATACTCTTAGTCTTCACATGCAATATTTTTTGGAGGGAGGGAGCAAATATAATTTAAAGAAAGTGCTAAACAATAAAATAAAATAAAACACACACAACAACACAATACCTAATGAGGCTTTCACTCCCCCAGCTAAGAGAGAGCACGTGTCCTGCTCTGCTTTTGTGCTGTTTCTCTTCCTGTTTGTGTGTCCACATCTTCAAAGTGCCTACGTGGCTGGGGGGCAGGGGGTGCTGGGAGGATAGTGGCTCTGCCCAGCCGGGGCTCAGTGGTACTTCCTGGGGAGGAATACAAATCCCCTGAGATCAGCAAGTCCCAGGGGTGGGCATGCACGTTTCTGCGCAGGCCCCTCCCAGCTGCAGCCCCCGGAAGACACATCCACTTGACATGAATCGGCTCCGGGCTGGGAGCAATCGCTAAGTGGACAGCTCTCTGGCTGATTCCCTGAGCCCACGTGGAGGGCAGCTTCTCCCAGCTCTGAGTGAGAGGCTGGGCTGCTTCAGCTCCTGTCTCGCACTTGCCACATTTTACGTGGATGAGGTCATTGGACTGCAGATGAGGTAACTGCCGCCTGCCCACGAGCTGGGAGAGGTTACCATATGACCGTTCATGTAAACACAGGGAGGTCCCCTGGGGCCTGCCGACAGCTGGGCTCCGCTGCGGGCTGTGGAGGGGTGAGAGGCGCAGGACTCCCAGAGCTTGTCTGTGCTCTTAAAGGAGCCAAATCGCTGCTGGACTCATGTCACATCCACCTCAAACACTGGTCCACCAGGCTCGGGTCAGAGCAACATCCTCCGGGGAGGCGTGCTGGCTGGTCCTGTGATAGGTCTACGTCAGGGCACAGGTGAATAATAACACTGTCCCTTGAAGGGACCTTTCCCAGGCAGAGTGACCCGGCAGACAGGGGGGTGTGCTCTGCCAGCCCATCTCTACACCTCTCTGCTCTCAGCCGGTGGAGCGGTTCCACCGTTCAGGTACGCAGACACATCTAATCGTCTCCAAGTTAGAAACACGGCCAGAAAACAAGCACTTTTAAGACCCAGTAAAGAAATACACGTGTGAAGCTCTTCCACACTATAGAATGACAGAATGCATTTCCAGATGTGGCGCTGTCCCGCCCAGCTGTGCCGGGTCCCCAGGATTCTCAAGGTCAGAAAGTTCTTTCCAGGGTCAAGTCAGAGGAACTAAATCCTGCATCTCTCCCACGCATGCCACATTTATTCCCTTTTGTCCTGAGCCCCGCCAATGACATCACCTGCTCCCGTGGTCGGCAAACTGCGGCTCGTGAGCCACATGCGGCTCTTTGGCCCGTTGAGTGTGGCTCTTCCACAAAATACCACGGCCTGGGCGAGTCTATTTTGAAGAAGTGGCGTTAGAAGAAGTTTAAGTTTTAAAAATTTGGCTCTCAAAAGAAATTTCAATCGTTGTACTGTTGATATTTGGCTCTGTTGACTAATGAGTTTGCCGACCGCTGACCTGCTCTAAATCATACCACATTGCAGCTTACTTCATATTTGAACTGTACATTTCCTACGATATTTTTACTTTTCTCACAATCGCTATTGCCTTTGTTTTTTTCCGGTTAACAGGAGACATATGCACTCAGGGGCCTGGAACCCGGGAATGCTGTCGGTCTCCACACTCGCGGAGCTCACACGCCAGCAGACCCCTACGGCTGATACCCGGAGCAGTGAGTCTCGAAGGATTACTGTAAAGGGGAGTGCGTGCACGGAGGGGAAACTGGGGAGCCATGAAAACAGAGGGCATCTCGATGAAGACCTCCCTCAGAGCCTAGTTACGCTGAGACCGGAAGGCCGAGAGTCACAACAGAAGTCACCGCATTAGTGAAGATGCAGAGTGGGCACGTCCCACGTCTTCGGGCACCTGCGAGACAAGTCACTGCGGTCCCCATTTCACCGATGCTCAGGGAGTTTAAGAGAAGTTACGCAACCTGCCCAAGGAAGTGCTGGAATCAGGACTTGAAACCAGAGCCTGCATTCTGGAGTCACTCCGGCCCAGACACAGTCAAAGGGACACCAAACAGAGCCTCACGGCCAAGTGCGGCGCCTGGTCCCTGCCAGCAACACAAGCAGCGGCGCGCGCGCAAGGGCGGGAAGACTCTGGAAGAAGAGAACCACACACACGAGAGAGAACGAGAGGGCCTTTGCGAGCCATGCCAAAGAGCATGAACTCTCTCCCGAGGGCCACGGGAAGGCTATGAAGGACTTCAGGCAGATTAATGAGGTGACTGGGTTTGCTGGTTTCTCTGGCTGCAGTGTGGAAATGGGTTGAGAGCAGCAAAGGGGGGGTTGTTAGAGTGCAAGTGGGAAAGAAGGGCCAGGACTGAGAAGGACCAGTGGGCACAGAACCAACGCAGGGAGGCCGAGCCCGGGACCTGACTGGACGTGGGGTGGGGTGTGGGCCGGAGAAGGGACCGGACCTTGGAAGAAGGAGGAAGGTGGTTTCTGACAGAGCTGCAGGATGAGGAGTGGCAGGTTCACAGATGCTCATTGGGCACTTAGACATGCAGATCTCAGGCTCAGGCACGAGTGAGGTCTGAAGAGAAAGATTTAGGACTCGTCAACTTCTACACGGCCCTGAACCTCAGGGGTTGCTGAGTGTAAGCAAGATGGTATTAATGCTCCATTTCTTCTGCTTGGGTCTTTTGATACCTGCAGAAAGGCACCATTCTCCCCACTGAAATATAAGCTACATGACGACAGGGACTTTTTTTATTGTCTTGTTCTCCACTTGCTCCCCCATACATGGCCTGCCAGACGTAGAAAATGTTCCATAAATACTGTGGAATAAAACAACTGAAGTATAACTCTCTCTACAATAAGTTCTAAAAATCAGACACACAGGTCGTTTTCAAAGGTTTTAGCATACAAAAAAAAAAAGCTTAAAATTTAAATTTTCCCTCAAAGCCTTACCGCAGACGCAGACGCACCACGTAAGACGAGGAAATGAGTGTGGCTGGAGTGCAGGCCTCCCAGCCTCCTCCAGCTGCTGCACAGACTTCTACAGCGTCAAGGCTCATCACATTTACCTTCTGTCCCTGACTCTATTTGGGTCTCTCTTGCTTTGTGAACAAGTTGAACCTAACATTTTAAACCCCCAAAAAAAATCTCTAATACTACTGTTACCGCATAAGCACCATCCATCAGTACCGTGGTTGTGCTCAGACAAGTCGGTGCAGCAACTAGACTACATGCCCTTGAACCTGTACTGCCCAGAGAAGAATGTCCCACACATCAAGGTCAAGGGCATTCTCTTTTCTTCAATTACATCACCTGCTCTAAATCATACCACACTGCAGCTTACTTCATATTTGAACTGTACATTTCCTACAATATTTTTACTTTTCTCACAGTTGCTATTGCCTTTTGTTTTTTTCCGACGAACAGAAGACGTGTGCACTCGGATGACCAGCGGACATGAAAATCGTGCTGGTTCCTAATCATATAAGTATGTAATGAAGCTCCCTTTCTTACATGAAAAGGTTCTTTCTTGGGCCCTCTGCTTTCCTGGGCTAATTTGGACCCATTGTTTTCTAAGACTGCCGCACAGCTGTCATCCCTGGCTTCCTTTTCATTATACTCCTTTTCATCGACTGTTTCTCAGATTCCCATTTTTTCTTTTTCTTTGAGACCTTTTTGTTTCAATTTTGCTAGTACTCTAGCTCAGCCACATGAGCATTCTCTCTGACCCCAGAAAATACCAAAAAAAATCCTCCTATTTTGCAGCCTCTGCACTGGCTCTTGCTCTGTGTTTGACGCTCCCCTCCCCTCCCCTCCCCTGCCTCGGGTCTTGACAGAGCTTGCTCCTTTACATCATGCAAGTCAGGTTTGAATGTTGCCTCCTCCCTGAGCGCTCCTCCCCTACCAAACAAACAAAACAACCTCCTGGTAATTCGGTACTTAAACAACTTGTTTTATTTTCGACATAGCACTCTCATTTCCTGATATTTCCTGGTTTTAGTCACTTATTTATTTTCTGTTCCTTCCCATTAAAATGCCAGGTCTAAGAGAGCAGGGTTTCTTTCTGCCTCTTCCACCTGTAAACCCAGCCCCTTGAGCAGTGAGTGGCATGTGGCAGAGGCTCAATATACATGGCTGAACGAGCTTTCAGAAGGCGACATGCATACACAACACCCACATTTCTTCCACTCCATCCTCTGACATGCCAGAAGGGAGGTCAGAATGTTAGTATACCTCTTCGGAAATCTTGCTAACCTGAGACTAAACTCTCATGTGGAAGAGGGACTATAAACTGGTGTGACAAGATGCTAAGGACTAGGGGAGATGCTTAGGGAAAAATAGATGGTTGTCATTTAGCTAATGTGCCAAGTTTTGTTTAGCTGAGAGGTTTTGTAAGTTAAAGGGAAGAAATAAATGGTTGGATGTTGCTCTTAGAAATACAGACGACTAGATATTTTGAAAATTCTTCCACTGCAAAACACTGAGATGCTGGATAAATTGCAATATTAAATAAATTGATTAACTCTCAAGGTAATACAGGAATTTCCCAGAAACATAAAAGGAAAGGCAAACAAAATATGCCATGAGCAAAAGAGTAAAAAAATTCAGGAGCTGGGCTGTTCAGGGGAAAATGCCAGAAGAGCAAGGATGGGCAAACCATATCATGCAGGCCAACCACCTGTTTTTGTAAATAAAGTTTTATTGGCACATGGCCACGCCCATTCATGCATAGTCTATGGCTGCTTTTGTGCTACAACAACAGCAGAGTTCAGTAATTGCCACAGAGACCATATGGCCAGCAAGCCTAAAATATTTATGCTGATCCTTTAAGAAACCCTTTAATGGTTGTGCAGGTAGATGGTGTCTTTGAAGTTTGTACAAAATAGAGGGATGAACCTGAGACTCACATAAAGCTTGAATCTTCAAAAGGGCCTCACTCTCTAGGAAAGGGTAGACTAGATAAATACATCTGCTGGAAAGACAAGTTAGAGGAGAATCTATTTGTTTTTGCCACAGCTCCAGGTAGAAGACATTAATAATAATAATTTAAAGTAATAATGATGGTCTCTCCTTGGAATTTGTAACTATAGGCCTGAGGTCACATGAGTCTCAGGTTCAAATTTTCACTTCCCACTTCATCTTGAAAACCCCAAACAATGAAAATAAAGTAGTGTCCCAGTTTGGTAACACTTGTGTGCCTAGCAGAGGGAATTGCAAATCCTGTCCAGAGCAAAGCCTTCTTAACCCAGTCACAGGAGGATTTCGACAGCTTAAATTCAATCAAATGTAAATTTTAAAAAAGAGAGAAAACTTACTAAACCATATGGTAACCAACCACCATTAGTGAAAGTCAGCAGAAACAACAAGCATGGGTTAAGCCTCCAAAAGTATTATCTTTCCAGAATGATAAGAAATTTTAAAACTTAGCCAAACAAAGACAGAGAAGCTTACGATGAACAAACTCAGCAATGGAACTTGTAAAAGATTAATATGTAGAAGAATAAAATGACCCCAAAGGATACTCTGGAAGAGAAGAAGAAACACTGAGCTGAATTGCTCAGGAAAGAGAACCAAGAAAGCTGGCAAAAAAGAAACACTTTGTGGGAGTCTTTTATTATGTTTTTCAGTGTGAATATATCCTGAATTCTTCCTTCTGAAGTCCCACAATATCTTCAGTAAAGTGTACATTATTCCTAAGTATTTTGTAAAGCTGAATCTGTTTCTCAACATGGGATTAATAGCCAAGATACATGCTTAACATATATGCAAAGCAAAAATAGGGTTACACAAGTCCGACCTATGGTGTGTTGGTAGGGGGTCTACTCTAGATGTGATCCCTCGCTCTAGAGGAAGCAACCTAAGTATTTTCTGGGGAACTCTACTGGTACTGTTTCTGTATTGCATCATCACTGCTTTTCTCTCCACACCACTCATGATAAACACAAGGGATTACTCACCAGGTCGGATTATGGAGTAAAGGAGGTACATCTCAAATGAAAAGTTAGGGCAGCACCCCCATTTCCACTAAGTTCAGGCCTCAGTGTCATTGATGGCAGTTTCCAAGCACAACCTTAGGGGAAAAGGGAAATCAGAGAAGGAACATTTACTAAGTATTCACATGACCAGGCATTGTGCACCTCATGACATTTTACTCTCACATATAAGCTACATGTGGTCTACGAGGTATGCATGGCCATTACCTGGTAGGAAGGAGACATGGAAAAGGGGGAAGCCGCTTCAGACAGGCCCTCAAATTTGGAAATAAATTTGTCCCTAATAATTACATTGTAAAAATCAACATATAATGGATGAGACCAATGCTCTAAGAAGTTTTCTAATTTGAGGCAACCTGACTATTGCCTAAATCAGGAGTCAGCAAACTATAATCTGCAGATCAAATCCAGCCAACTACCTGATTGAGTTTTACATTTTTGTGGTTGAATGATTGAAAAGAAATAGAAAGAGAAATAAATTTTGACAGGTGAAAATTATAGGAAACTCAAATTTCAGTATCCATAAAACTTTATTGGAATACAGCCAAGCCCATTCACTTTAATATAGTCTACTAGAGGCCCGGTGCATGAAATTCATGCGCTCAGGGGGGTCCCTCAGCCCAGCCTGTGCCCTCTCGCAGTCCAGGAGGCCTTGGGGGATGTCTGACTGATGACAGGCTCGCTCCCCGTGGAGAGGGCCTAAGCCAGCAGTCAGACATCCTTAGCGCTGCCACGGAGGCAGGAGAGGCTCCCGCCACTGTTGCTGCACTGGCCAGCCATGAGCCTGGCTTCTGGCTGAGCAGCGTTCCCCCTGTGGGAGCGCACTGACCACCAAGGGGCAGATCCTGCATTGAGCATCTGCCCCCTGGTGGTCAGTGTGCATCATAGTGACCGGTCATTCCGCTGTTCAGTCAATTTGCCTATTAGCCTTTTATTATATAGGATGGCTGCTTTTGCCCCATAGTGACAGAGTTGAGTTGTTGCAGTAGAAATAACAGGGTAGGGCCGTGGTCGGCAAACTGCGGCTCGCGAGACACATGCGGCTCTTTGGCCCCTTGAGTGTGGCTCTTCCACAAAATACCACGGCCTGGGCAAGTCTATTTTGAAGAAGTGGCGTTAGAAGAAGTTTAAGTTTAAAAAATTTGGCTCTCAAAAGAAATTTCAATCGTTGTACTGTTGATATTTGGCTCTGTTGACAAATGAGTTTGCCGACCACTGGGGTAGGGGATGCATAAGGGACAAGTAAAGAGACTGCAACTATTATTTTAGAGGAAACAGTGCCTGATAACATCAAGGGTCCTCAACAGCCACTTTTGATCCATTTACCCCAATACCGCACCTTCTCCTGCTACTTCTATTCTTTTGTTTTCTTTCTGCCCAAAACATTTGCTATCAGATTCTTTGCAGAAAGGGTTTGCCAACCTTTGGCCCAAAATGATAGTATTAACATATTTAAAGAAAAAATGTAATAATCAGAAAGGTCAGTGGCTGTTTACGGGGGAAAAACTCAAGAAAATGAAAGCCAGATGTACCCATATGAGTGTTAAGCTAGGAGTTTAGCTTGATGAAGGCCCAGGGTTAGCAAATCCTTGTAGGAGCTGTTGCAAAAATGGAGACATCACGCTCCCATAGTGTATCAGTAGTTGTGATAGCACTGTGTATTGAGCACGTCTGTGTGCCAGACATTACACTTAGCACTTTACATACATTGTTTAAGTTAATACTCAAAACAAGACTGTGAGTGAGGTGGGTGTTCTTTTCATTTTAGAGGTGAAATAAATATGAGTTTCCAAGAGGTTATGTGACTTATCCAAGGCTCTACAGTGAGTAAGTGCAAAGCTTGGGTCTTGGACGACGTGATTCCAAAGCTCCTAGCACTAACCGACGCAGTCATAATATTCTAACGTTCTGCCTACTAAGGGAACATCTGTGTGGTCACCACTCGATCTGCAGCACCTAGCCCAAAGCCTCGCCCATCTTAGGTGATCAGAAGCTGTTTGTTGAAAATGCAAAAGACCCTCTGCTCACTCAGCAAGGTGTCCATCCCAGCTTGGCTTCCCATGACTCCATGGAAAAATGCTTCAAAATGAAGAACTCAAGACTCCTCCCTCTGGCCAGCTCACTCTGGCTCATCATCAAGTCAAATAAAAATGGAGTCTAATTTGCACATGAGTCATTTATGAAGTTGGTTAGTGTAAATCAATCCCTGATCCACTCTTGGGGGATAACAAACTCAAGATTTATCGCCTGCAAAGCTGTGGGACCAAGCCCTGTTCACACATCAGAACCTGTGGAGCCTCAGGGACCCGCCCGATGACAGCGCTGTGCCTTGCCGTGAGCCCTCGCCAGTGGAAGGAAGAAGCGAAGACCAAGAGCCAAGGCCACCTCGCGAGCAGGAGCTCAGCTGGGATTCTGTCTCTAGAACCAATGCGGGCTCCTAACGCTATACCTTCTCTTTTTTATGACAAGATGTCCACAATCTTCCATTTTCTTTACTCAAGAAACCCATATTCATTTTAGGAAAAAGATAATAAATTAGAAAAAAGAGATAAATTACACATAATCCCTCTCCCAGAGATGATTTATTAATATTCTAGGTTATATTTTTCCACATTTTTTTCTTATGCATATTTTAACAAAAAAATGCAACTATACTGTCTTAAAATTTGCTTTGACCTCTAATAGAACATGAATATCTTATGACAATCTAAATATAATCATATAATCATTTTTAACATTATTGTGTTTTATTATATTGCTACACCGTAATTTATTTAACCAAAATCATACTGTTAGATACTGAGCTTATCCTGGTTTTTAGCTTATAATGTAATGTCTATCTTATGCTCAGTAACCAATGTCCCCCACCTCCAACCCTAATCCTCACTTGATCTCTGTCTCAAATTCTAGAATTAAATCCTGCAGTTAGCATTTTAGCAGTGATAACCACAACTCTTCTTCCTCTAGGAGTTCAGAATCAGTTCAGAGTACAGTCTGAATCCGATACCACAGTTTAGCTATGACCACAACTAGGTCTTCCTAATGGGAGACCAAGTCTAGACCTGAAGACAACCCAAACCACTGCCTGGGACCCTCCTCAATGCAACCCGCTTACAGCAGGGAACAGGCCCTGCCTCTCGGCTCCAGGAGAGGGAGAGGGTGGGGCCCAGGATATCTGCGGGCCACAGGAGAAGAGCTAAGATGCCCGGCTGGCTTCTCACAGCCTCACCCATCAGAAGAAGCAGCCCCACACCTGGGTGGAGGGAGGGACGGGAAGGCATGAGCTCACAGGCTGGGAGGGCCAGGCCTGAGGAAGTAGGGCCCCCAGTTGATGACACACAAGGCCAATCCCTGCCTCTCCTGCAGCAGCTGCTCCTGCGTCTCTCTCCTCCCTCCAGTTCTGAGGTGGGAGCACACCCCACAGCTTCCCCATAGGTCGCATGCCTGTTAGAAGGCCATGACCACAGAGCTCTGCATTTACCCCGGCCACAGCCACAGGCTCAGTGTGGCTGCCACCAGCCCCACTGACTCAGCCCTGGTCAGGACGGTCAGTCTGCAGAAGGCACTGGGTTCTGCCCCGACGTGAGTCACTCTGAGTAATTGTAAGAGCCGATGAACTCTGAGGGAACCTCTGTCTGCTCTCCCATGAACTGAGGCCCAGAGGTCTCTCCCTTGTCCTTCCAAGAGGGATACCCGAACGTCCTGGCCACTTTTGGGGCACCCCAAGGCTCTTTAGCTCCTATGGCCACCTACCCCCTTCAGGTGGCCACAATTACGCCCACCTTGAGTGTGTACTACAGCTGCCTGCCTTCCTGAGACAGCGAGGCCAGCAGATCAGAGTTCTAGCCCTGCTTCTGGGCTGTGCGGCCTTGGACAAGGAACCTGGCTTCTCTGAAGCACCGTGTCCTCATCGGCAAGCCCCTTTCAGAGACTGTTGAAATAGGCGTGGCAGGCATGGCACCCCTACAGCCTCCCCCACTCACACTCAGCCGTCTCTCCGCCTGGGCCTCTGGGATTCCCTGCCTGGACATCTCCCTTCGCATTCAGCTTCCCCAGGAAGTTCCTACACCCAGGTTTGCATACGTGTTACTCACTCCCAGGTGCCCATGGCCTCCTCTGCATACCTCTCCCAACCCTTACCCCAGTGCTTCGAGTTCATTGCCACACCTGCCTCACCTGTCCAAGGTCCCCGAGGGCGGGAAGCTGGATTCTTTGTTCCCCATCTCTATGCTCAGTGCCGGGCACATGCCAGGACTCTGATGAAAGTGGGGGAGGGGAATGCCACAGGAGAAAGTGTTCCAATCTCAGCATTCCTGAGTTCTGGAAATCTAGGCAAGGTCCCTTTTAGTGTCTGTAACTCTCCAAACCTAAATGCTGACCTATTAGACTGCAAATGCCCTTGAAGGGCCCTGGGGCACAGCCACAGCCACTCGGCAGGAAGCTGTGTGTACCGCCCACTGGCTCTGGATCAGCAGCTCTGCGCCCAGGGTTCCCAAGAATCCAGGGCGAGAGTCGTGTGTGCACAGTCGGTGGCCTCTCCAGTGCAAACAGCCCGGAAAGACAATACCAGTTTGTTCCAAAGAGAGAGGAATGCTAAGCAGTTGCTGTTTCCTGGATGACTAAGTAGTCTTGACCCTGCCTCCCCGGACAGTCTCAATAGAATTTATTCAAAGCATCTTTTCCCCGTTGTTGCAAATGAAGGGGTCCATGGTCCCTCTGACCAGTTGGTGAGAGTGATATTGGAAACAGGGAGGCTTCTGAGGGATGTTTCAGGACAGGCCCCTCCAAGGCGTATGCAAATCCAAGCATAAAACCCAGACAGGGGTGTGCACGGGAGAATGCCAAATACTCGCAGGACTGCGAGACTTGTAGGTACCATTTCCACCTCTGCTCAGTCTCACTGTGCAGATGATTTTGCATGTAACGTATAGACTTCATATATATATATATATATATATATATATATATATATATATATATATATAGCTTGACTGTCAGGCTAAGGAGAAAAAACACTGTGGCCTTTTATAAGGGAAAGCCCCTCCCTGAGGAAATAACCCAAGGCCCCAATTGCTCAAGTCTTTCAAAAGAGACAGTACCGAGCTCTCCTGAAAACACTGTGGGGAATAATTCTGTGTCAGCTGGGGAATCAGCTGGATGATCTAATAGGTCTTTGCCCTCACTCTAATTTCTGTGATTCATGTGTGACTTGTTTAATTGTTATCAGCGGTTGCAGATGTATAAAAGAATGCTTTCATTCTTTAAAACAATCTGAATTCAAATCGTCTTTAATATCACACCAAGTTCTTACTCCCATCACCCATCAGAACATTGACACATTAACTTTTTGACCTGCCCCGAACCTCCTGCTACCTCCCAGGATATAAAAAGTACATCTGCCACATGCCGCTGGGTGTAACGGGGAGCCCACCCCTCAGTGCACTGAAAACAGAATTGGGAGAAGTAAGGGTTAAGTGAAGTCCCCCAGGAACTCCAATCTGTGGCAGCCTGCTCATTCAGAAGCTGCCTGGGGCCTAGGTGTAACCACAGCCAGAAAACAATGCCCAACTGCCTTATCCTCAGCAGCATTTAGCATTTATCATGGTCAGAAAACCACCTGTTACTTGGGAGAGATTCAAAAGGATTCTGAGCCATAATTAAAGCAATAATGAATAAAAACATATAGTGAATCGCTACCCAAACCCCAGGCAGATGTGTTATTTCACTGGGGGCTTGAGCTGTGCTATTAACTGGGAATTTAAAATAACAGACAACAAAACATACACCAAGCCAGGACCCTGACTGCCCCCTTTCAAGTTCTTGACAGTTGTGGTTAGCAACCCCTTGCAAGCAGAGCTGACAGTTCTTGCCAACCTGGGTGGTGGGTCTGGCATCTGGCAGCCAATCAGAATCAAAGGAACCCCGCTGGGTCACTGTGACTCCCCACAAATGAACCTGAAGGAGAGGGCGAGCCCCAGGGGCCAGGTTGCATCCTCCCACGCTGCAGAGCACTCTGTCACCCAGAGACCTTTTAACCCTGCTGAAGCCATGGGCAGATCTACCCTGGAAAAACACACACAGCTGACTACTCGGATCCCTCCAGGAGAGACCAGGCATTTCACTGGGAAACATCGGAACACACCTTTTCCCAGCCCTCAGCAGAATTGCCATTAAATACAGAAACTCACACGGAAGGGTCAGTGACAGGGAGGGGGTCGGTTTCCACTTGCAAGTTCTGTTTGGTGGCCATTGGTTTGTTTTTAAGGCTTTGATTCTATCTCTTTAAGCTCCTGTGAAACGCTCGGAGAGAACCGCGCTCCAGAGAGGGTGAAGGGAAGGGCAGTGGGGGTGTGCAGTGCAGAAGGCAGGAGCAAAGCAATTTTGTGCTACGCGGGTGTTCATAACTTTGTATTAAACATTGCTCTTAAAAGAATTCAGAGTTCAGCTGACAGATCTATGCAAATGTATGAAAAGTGGAAAAAGACAAGTTAGCGTTCATTTCAAAAGTTGAAAGCATCACTTTGATTTGCAATGATCTTTAATCTACCTCTTTTACCACAAAGAAACACTGCAAAGAAAGAAGCCACAAATGTCACGAAATAAAGCCTGATAATGTTCTGTTGGCATATATTTTAATTCTTGAACAATTACTCTGCCATATACATTTATTCTTGAATTTTATATATTGACACATTAAATTTTAGAGCTGAAAGAGAAAATGACACATATAAATACCCCCAAATGCAGAAGTGACTTTAAAATATAGCCTACTCATATGTGTGTGTGTGCGCCTGTGTGCTTGTGTGTGTGCACCTATGTGCTCGTGTGTGTACTATAGTAAATCTGGGACAAGTGCAAAGTAGTGCTGAGTTATTGCATTTGGCTCAGTGTCACCCTCAAAGACCAAATATCCATGTTCATGCCACGTACAAGTTTCGAGCAGGACTCTTTGAGGTAGACTATTATCTGTTTAGGACATGATCTCTAAACTAGCTAAAATAAGTTGCACTAATGTGAATGTGTAGTTGAGAGTGGCCTTTATTGACTGTAATCATTTTATTGCCCTTCGATGGCTCCCATTGCCTTACACATCAATTATGAAATTGCTTAAATATGGCCCCAAACACCTTTTCCGTTTTCACCTTCCATTACTCTACAAACTTTATCCCAGCCACAAATGAGTCCTGGTCACTTTAATAAAAGCTTGCTTTTTTTTTTCTTTTTTAATCTGTGTCTTTACTCACACAATTTCCTCCTCTTGAAATGTTCTTCCCAACCAATTCCAGTTGAAATCTCATCCCAAAGACTACTTCCTGAATACCATGACCATGTCTTAGTCATCTCGATATCCCCAGCATCTACTACAATAACTGGCAAAGGGTAGAGCGTCGACATGCATTGAATGGATGGATTTTCATTGCCTTTTCAAAAATTTGTTTTTTAATTAAGCCTTTTCTGAGCCTTTCTCTACTGGACCGTAGAGTGTATCTTGGGATTCTTTCGTGGGATTTTCCATATTCAATCTGATACTACAAATTACTACTTGTCTACCCTCCTACCGCAACCCCTCCATCCAGCACCCCCTCCCCAATGGTAGTCTCCTTATCTCGCTGACTGTGTGCTAAAGCTATTAGTTCACATACCTTACATATACCTTACACTCATTCAGTGTTTAATAACAATAATAATACTATCTAACATTTGAATAGTGCAGAATATTTTACAAAGTACTTTCCCATTGTCTCATGTCATCACTATAGTAGGTATTTTGAATAGAAAGGGCCACCATTTAATAGAGAGTAATAAAAGGCAACATTTATTGAGGGCTTACTTCAGGCCAAGCATGTTAAATATATGACCTTACTTAACCCTCAGAAACCCATAAGGACACCCCTGTTTTGTCCTTCTGTTGCAGAGGAAAAACCTGTGGCCTTGGTTGGCTAAGTAAAAGACATGCAGCTGGTAAGTGGCAAAGCGGGGGGTCAGAGGGTGAGTCCGGATCCATCCTGCTCCAGCGTCAAGGCACTTAGTCATGCCCCCCAACTGCAGCTTAGAGAGGCCGTCTGGAAATGGAGCTATAAACAGCAGAGCCGGACAGGAAGTCAGTTCTTTCCACTACCCTGTACTGCTTCTTCTTTCTTCTCTGGAAAGGACTTTGAGAAAACAAACAAACTAAATATAGTTTGAGAGCTGAATCTCAACTGGTAGAATAATGGTTAAGAACACTAATAATAGAACCTGGCTTGCTGGGCTCAAAGACCAGCTCCAGCACTTCCAGTGGTGTGACACTGAGTAAGCGGGTTAATCTCTCTGTGCCTCCTACCTTCACCTGTACAATGGAGACAGCTAGTATCTACCACGTAAGGGTGCTGTGAGGCCTGATTAGTAAATATCTGAAGAGCATGAGGAATGGTGCATGCTTTATGCACACTTGGCAGCTTGCCCCAGCCGGTAGGGTTCTGAAGTCCATTGGTAAGTCTGTCTGTCCAAAAGACTTCATTTGGGTTTCCAGGATCTCTGCATGCTAGCTCGGGCCACCCCTAAACATTCAAGAGAATGATTTCACTTGATGCAGAACTGGCCCTCACATCTTAGCCCCAGTCTAATGACGTGGTGGGCACTCTACCATCTCCCAGGCCTCGTGTATGAGCAAGAGAGATGACTGGGGCTGAGAGCAAAGCCTCCTGCTGTGGAAACACAGGTCTTCCAGCCCACCCCCGCCCAGGATTCATTCCCAGCCCATTAGGGAAATACTAACGACCATACAGATGCTCACTTGGCCCTTATTTCACACATGGTCCTCCAGATGGGACTGACATTCTACACTATCCCATTTTCCATTTGTGTGCACTTAACCCAACTAAAAGGCCACCAACAGTGCCCGTCTGGACACACTCCCAAGCCCTCTTATCTGGCCATCTCTCTATTTCCAGTTCTCTGCTTCTCTCTTTGTTCCCTTCAGTCTGTTTCTGTCTCTCCCTCTTCTCTGCGTCTCTCTCTCTCTCTCTCTCTCTCTCTCTCTCTCTCTCTCTCTCTCTCTCTCTCTTCTCTCTCTCTCTCTCTCTCTCTCTCTCTCTCTCTCTCTCTCTCCCACACACACACATACACACACGCACACACCATGAAATGCTAATTGGGCTCCTAAGTGAGTTTGCCTCACCCCTCCAAGCAGAAGTGAGTAGAAATGGGTTAGAAAGGACACACTTCACACCTGTCAATTAAGCTCAACCGTTTGTTGTGTGAAAATAGACCCAATGCCCAGGAACAGGAAGACCTGGCCGGGTTGGGCCCAGCCTCAGCTGTCCCTCCAGAGAGGGCTCAGGGAACAAATGCTCCTTCTGTTCTCAGTGAATGAGAGTATCTCCTGGAATGTCCTGGGAGCAGGTGTGGGCCCCTCCATCGGGTGGACAGAGGGGCCTGTTCCCAGAGAGCTGACATTTGACTATCTGTACTGCAGTTGGTCAGCTATTTTTACAAGATTCCAATTACACAGCAAAAAGACAAACGCCACACAAGGAGGAAATAGGTGATGCTGATGTCACTGGAATGTATCAGTAGCAAGGAAATGTCTTGAGAGCAAACTGGCCACAATAGGAAAGAAATATTATCAGGAACAAAGGTGCCTCTAGTAATATATTACTTTCGATTTGAAATGGGCTGCCAGCTGGAGCAGAGCCCATCAAGAGTGAAAGCTGGATGCTGCTTCGAGGGAAGGGTGGGAATATTTGTAAGGTTAGGCTGAGATCCAAGTCTTCTCCTACCATTTCGTTCACTTGACAATTATTTGAGGGCTCATGGTGTTGAAAGCACAATGCTCACCAGAAGATGCCCCCCCCCCCCGCCCCCCGCCTCACAGAGCTTACAGTTTCGAGGAGAATGAGGACCAGTGAACAAGAAATGACCACAAGAAATGTGTGCTGACTGGAGAGAATGGGAGAGGGACTAATTCATGGAGCAGTCAGGAAAGGCCTTCAAAGGCAATGACATAGAAGCTGAGTCCTAACCAACGTGCAAGGTTAACAAGCAGAGGGAAGAAAGCAGGTTCCGGGTAAAAGAGACAGAAAGTGCCAAGGCCAGAAGTAAAAGAAGTTGGAGAGGGTCGGGAAGCCAGGTGGCAAAGCGCCTGATGGGCCTGTTGAGGAATCTGGGCCTCATTCTAAGGTCAATGGAAAGTTATTGAAGGGTTTGAAGTAAGGTACAATATAATCAGAATTTCAATTCAGACATATTACTCTGGCTGCTGTAGAAAGAAAAGAATGGAGGTAAGCAGGAGAGTATTGCAGTAAACAGTGGAGGGAATGAAGGAATCAAGAGGTATTTAGGAGGCAAATCAAAGGGCTCAATGGTCAAGTGTATGAGAGGCTGGTTAGGAGAAGGAATCAAGATGATCATCTGGACCTTTGCTTTGAAGGGTGGTACCATCTCCTACTACAGGGAAGATGGAAGGAGAGTAGAGTGGTCATGAGGTTATGCATCCGGAGCATGTGGATGATTGACATCTGTGGCACTCAGACGCTACAGTGCCCCGTGATCCAACCTCCTGGTGTTCATGCCCCTGTATAATCCCTTCCCCTTGAGTGTGGGCAGGACCTGTGGCTTCTTTCTAACCAACAGAATATGGCAAAGAGGATGGGGTGCCACTCCTGTGTTACAGAAGACACTCTCTTAACCAGCTGGCAACAGAGCCTCTCCTATAGGCTTGAGGGAGCAAGCAGCCCTGTCACTCCATGCAGTGGGAAGCCCAGGTGGTGAGGAACAGTGAGCAGCCCCTAGAACCTCAGAATGGCTCCAGCCAACAGCCAGAAACCAGGCGGGCCCTGCATCATACAGCCACATGGATGTTAATTACACCGACAACCTCAGTGAGTCTGGAAATGGATTCGTCCCCCAGTTAAGCCTCCAGGTGAGAGCACAGCCCTCAGTAGTTTGATTGAAGCCATGGAAGACCCTGAGCGGGGGACCCAGCTAAGCCACGCCTGGACTTCTGGCCCAAGAAAACGGTGAGATCCTGAATGTGAGTTGGTGTAAGACACTAAGTGTGTAATAGTTTGTGATGAAGCAATAGGGAAAAAAATGCAGCATCTAATTGCAAATAACAAACAAGCAGCTGGATATTTGGGTCTGCACCACAAGACAGAGGTCAAACCTAGAGATACCTTCTTGGCCAGTATTAACATGCAGTCAGCAGCCGAAGCCATGGCAGAGTGTGCAGTGACCAGACAGAGACCTGGGGGTCCACCTTCATTTAGTTGATGCGTAGATGAGAGTCTCAAAGGATTCTGAGAAAGAGTGCCCAGCAGGCAGGAGGAAAACTGAGAACATAGCCGTATGAAGTATAGAGCTCGTACGTTCATTAAGAACTTTCTGAGTGCCAGGCACTGTTCTAAGTAGATGCTATGTGTTAACTCAGTGAATCCTTACAGCCCCTCTATGAGGCAGTACCATGTTAGGATCCTTATAGTGCAGATGAAGGGACTGAGGCACAGAGAGAGTAAGTAACTTGCCCATGGGAGTGGTTGGCAAACTGCGGCTCGCAAGCCACATGCAGCTCTTTGGCCCCTTGAGTGTGGCTCTTCCACAAAATACCACGTGTGGGCGCACACGTACAGTGCGATTGAAATTCCGTGGCCCATGCGCAGAAGACGGTTTTCGGCCTGGGCAAGTCTATTTAGAAGAAGTGGCGTTAGAAGAAGTTTAAGTTTAAAAAATTTGGCTCTCAAAAGAAATTTCAATCGTTGTACTGTTGATATTTGGCTCTGTTGACTAATGAGTTTGCCGACCACTGCCCATGGCTATACAGGTGGTCAATGGCAGAAAAGGAGTCTAACTCAGGCAGCTGCCTCCGAAGTCCCTATTCTCGCCCATTTGTGCCAAATAGACTATTTCTGTTCTGAGGAACAGAAATCCAATGCAACTGACTTAACCATATGCAAGAATTTAGTAGTTCACCATAACTAAAAGGATGAGGAGTAGAACTTAAAACAACTTCAGGCACACCTGGGGTGAATCTCTCAATCTCTCTCCCCCGCTCCTTTCCTCCCTCTCCTTCTCCCTCCCTCTTACTTCCTCCCCTTTCTTTCCCCCCTCTCCCCTTGCCTCCCCTCCCCTCTCTCCTTCTCCCCTCCCCTCCCTACCCCTTCCTCCCCTCCCCTCCCTACCCCTTCCTTCCTCTCTCCATCTCTCAGTGCAGCTTTCCTTGTGTTGACTTTATTCTCACACACTCTCTATTGACAAGATGGCACAGATAGTTCCCAGCAGGTCCAACCTGACATTATCATTATACGAGGCTTCTTCTCTCAGCACTTGCCAACACTAAACCAATTATTGGGTCCAGAGAGATGAGTTCCCTCTCCCTCACCCCAAATTTGGAATCAATTGAGACATGGGTGCAAGAGTCAGACAAATAGAGTCCACATGTCATATTTAAGTGTGTGTGTGTGTGTGTGTGTGTGTGTTGTGTGTGTGTGTGGGGGGGTGCTACAGTAAAGATATGGCTTATGCATTTGGCAAAAATGGGCTTTCTAGTATTGCACCTAAGAGAAGTTGCCCCCAGTCATAGGCAACACTGGACAACTGGCAGTGGCCCAGCAGGGACACAGCCTGGGAACACAGCCTGCCCAGCTAAGCTTGCCACGTGGCATCACATTGCACCTTCCCATCATGATGCCCCGTCTCTGCAGGCAGAAGGATGGAAGGGAGCTGAGTCACACAGGCCTTCTCCCGAACTCACCCATCAAGTGATTCCTCTCGCTACACACCCTCCCACCCCTCCACCATCCCCTAGAGAATAATGAAGAAGAAAATAATAATAATCATCCCAGGTACACTTCTATTACAATGGCTAAAATTTTAAAACCTGACAATACCAAGTGCTGATGAGGGAAGTCTCACCCATTGCTGACAGGAGTGCAAAATAGCGCAGTCCCATTGGAAGACAGTTTCTAATGAAGCCAAATGTACCAGAAACCCCGTTCCTAAGTGTTTAGCCAAGAAAAATGAAAACATATGTTCACACAAAGGTCTGTACGTGCATGTTTACAGAAGTTTCATTCATAGTTGCCCAAAACTGGAAACCATCCAAATGTCCCATCAACTGGTGAATGACTGAATAAACACTAGTGTCCACACAATGGATGCTACCCAGCAATAAAAAGAACCACACACACAAAAACAAACAACAAAAAAACCCACCACCGATACACAACGTGGATGAATCTAAAGCACCGTGCTAAGTTAAAGGAGCTAGTTTCAAAGGGCCGTAGACTAAGTGATCCCACTTACCAGTATACAAGATTCAGGAAATGGCAAAAATATTGGAAGAAAAATAAGACCAGAGGTTGCCAAGTGCTGGGGATGGAGGGAGGGGTTAAATAAAAGGGGGATAAGGGAACTTTTTGTGGTGATGGAAATATTCAATATCCCGTTAATGACAGTGATTACCCAACTGTATGTGTTTGTTAAAATTCCTAGAACTGTGCATGTCAAAAGAGTGAAGAGTACTGTTTGTAAGTTAAATGTCAATAAACCTAAAATAAAACAAGCAACAAGCGGGGGGTATTATGCTAGTTCTCAAACTTTGAAGTGCGTCAGAATCTCCAGGAGAGCTTGTAAAGCAGACTGCTGAGCCCCACCTCAGTTTCTCATGCAGTGAGCCTGGAGTGGGGCCTGAGAGCATGCGTTGCTAACATGTCTCCAAGGGAGCTGGTAAGAGGAGGAGAGGCGTGTTCCTTTCTAGCCGGGTATTTGAGCCCGCCCAGGGCAGGCGGTGGATCTCTGAGGGACACCAGCTGCTTCACAGCCAGCCCACAAGTAAGGCTGGGAGTTTCCCCCAGGACAAGAGGGGCTCTTTTTCCAAAGGACGGGGATCAGAAGGTAAGTAGCCCAAAACAACATCTACTTGGAAGGCACACCAGTGAAGTCAAAGCACGTGTTTCTCCAAGAAAGAACTGGGAGTGCTGTCAGATGCTCGAATAGGTCATGAAGATATGGACTAAAGTGCACTCACTGGATTTAGCAGCATGGAAGCCACTGTGACCTTGGGATGACCGCACAGAGAGACCGTGTCAAGTGCCGACAGTGGAGCCAGACTGCAGAGGGGTAGGGAGGCCAGGTGGGAAGATAAATGTGGGAACATACACAACCCATTCAGTAAGTGTGGAGCACATATGTACTTAAGCGGAGAGGTGTGATGGAGGAGATTCCTTTTTCTTTTTTTTTAATATGGGAGATACTTACGTGAGGAAAGGAATCAGTAAATAACAGGAGGTTGGTGCTATGTGAGAAAAAGTATGGTCATCGAGGGAGGTCCTTAAGAAGGCAGGCCAGGATGAGACCCTGAGCACAGATGGACCCCATAGCTGCAGAGAAGCACAAGGTAATCATAGGGAAGGAAGGTGAGGTGCAGATGGAGGTCGGTTTGTAGGTTTACCAGAGGGGAATGGGTGTGTTCCCATTTGATGGCTACGATTTGTGTGGGGAGAAGGTAACAAGTCAATCAAGGGAGGCCCTAATGCACTGGGTTGAGAATTCAGTCTTCCAAGGCAGAGTTCAAACTTGCTCAATACTATTGCATGAGTTGCTCCTCCGCTTAACCAATGTCTATAGAGTGGGAATGGTAATAGGACCTTTCTCCATGTAAAGTGCTTAGAATTGTGCCCGAAACACAGCAGATGCTCAGGAAGTGTCTGCTTACTGCGAGTGAAGAGTTTGAGGAGTGAAGACAATATCTGAGGTAGAGACTATTTTCCACAGAACTGCTAATAGGTCACAGCTATTAAAGTTTAACTCTCTACCCAAAGAAGTAAAACCCTCGTTAATTCGATCACCTGCAGTTCAGGCAATCTGTGGAACGTCATTAGTTGACCCTCTTCAACCTCGAACAGAAGGTCAACCTTGTTTGTAAAGCTCTGAGGGCCCGGGTGTGCAAAAACCCCATATTCTCCCAACACTTGAGCCGCCACCAGCTGCAGGAATGTGAGCGTTTTGTAGGCAAGGCCATTATTCAGGTCACCTCTAAAGTTCCATCAAGACCCAACATGTTGGTGTTTCAGAGGCTCAGAAGTGAGTCACTAGCCTACAGTTGGCACCTTCAAGTGGATCCATTGTGTGAGACACCTGGATAGCAAGAGTAGGGGTCACTGGACTTAGTTAACTTGGGAAGACCAAAGGTGACTCTTCTCCCCACTCAGACCACCAGCCGCTAGCCAAGGCCATGGGTAAGGACACTGCTTCCATTTCACATAACAAGTGAAAAAGGGAGAGTTGTGTGTGTTTTTTTCAAAGCATTCCTTCTTCCATTCTGTGTGCCAGAGCTGAGCTTGCATTTCCAAAGAAGCTTTCTCTCCTGGAATTCCTTGGGCATGAGTAGGTAGGAGAGCTGTCCCAGGTGTGGGCTTCAATTTAATCACAGGAAACGCAGAACTGCTCCCGTTCCTTTGTTCCTTTTCCAAGAGGTGACGCTTTCTGAGCTTCCATTTTTTTTTTTTCCTTTATGGCCTTTTACTTAGGAACTCACTAAAAGGCAGTTACCATACTTCATCAGTTCTAGAATGCACATTTTAACATCCTGGACATGGGGGTACATTTTACAGTCCATGGCATCTTAGCTTCGTGTAATAGCTAAACTGCCCATCTGACAACAAGTGTCCATGTTTTGATAAACTATGGAGATTGCCCTACGGTGAATGCTTCGGTGCTGGGGCTTTGCCCAAGTGTTTCCCATAGGCCTAACCACGGCCCGGCACATTTGGTAGGATGCCCCATATTACATTGGAACCCAAGGATGAGACAGATGTAGGGACCTGCTCAAGGCCACACGGTTAGCAAGTAGCAGAGTGGGATGGTGCAAAGACACACTGCTTCCTGGATCAGAACCACCAACCAACCACATCCATGATCATTACAGAGGACAGGAACAGGGTTTGCAGGAGGATCTCAGCTGCAACTGTATCATCATGTGTAGACATATAAAGATGGCCCTGCGCAGGGCAATTCAGAACCAGCTATGGGAAGAAACCACCAGAGAACGGTGACTGGCCCTGGGCCTCGGGGTCCCCGTAAATCCAGTCACAGTAACAACCATGGCCACCGCTTCTTGAGGGCTTGTCTATCTCTGGATCTGGGCCACGCCTTTTACCACATTGTCATATTTATTTCTCCAACACCCCCCAAAAAAAGTAGGTATCATTTTCCTCATTAGAAACTGTTGCTTAGGATGTTGAAGTAACTCACCCAAGAGTACAGATCTGGTAAGGATCAGAACTGGAATTCAACTCTGCCTGGCTGGCTCCAGGGAGCTTTGAACCCCAGTGCCACTCAGCCCCATCTGTCAAAGGGAGTCCGCGACCACACCACCTCCGAAGTCCTGTCCCCAAGAGGCAGTGGTCCCGCTTTCACAAATAAGTACCCCATGGCACCACGCTCGGGGACCATGCTCAGCGATGAGGTGTTTCAAGGTGACTTGGGTTTAGTGCGTCCTCAAAAAGTGAAGCATAAAATGACCACAAGACCCAGCAATTCCATTGCTAAGTATCTACTCAGAGAACTGAAAGCAGGGGCCCAAGCAGATATCTGTATACGGATGCTCACCGCGGCATTAGTCACAATAGCCAAAAAGATGGCAACAAACCAATGTCCATCAGCGGAGGAGTGGACAACAGAGGAATGTCCATCTACAGTGGTATATACTTCAGATGGAATATTATTCGTCTTGAAAAGGAGTGGACTTCTGATATACGCTGCAACGTGAATTAATCTTGAAGCCATTATGCAAAGAGAAGTAAGCCAGACACAAAAGGACTAATACAGTATGATCCCCCTGATGTGAAGTACCTAGAATCGGCCCACTCATGCAGACAGAAAGCAGAAGAGAGGTTACCCGGAGCTGGAGGAGGGGCAGATGGGTACAGACCTGTCTGGGATGGGATGATGAAAACCTTCTGGAGATGGATGGTGGTGATGGTTACACAACAAGGTGAATGTACTTAATGCCACTGAACTGTGCACTTCCCAGTGGTTGTTCCATGTCATGTATATTGTGTCACAATTTTTTTTAATCGCCAAAAAAGCATTTGGGACATCATGCCACACCAAAGCAAGAACAGGAAACCTCCTGACACCTGCGTGAAGGTAGAGCGAGGAATCGTGTGCTGAATTCTGTCCAGGAGACGGGGCGAGGGGAGAGTTGCACGAGCTGGGGAGAGGGAAGGTGGGACCCGCAGAGGATGCGAGTTCTGCTAGACAATCGCGGGCACAGACCCAGAGCATCTCAGAGCAGATGGCAAGTTCGGTCATGACAGCCAGGACGGAGCACAGGGATTCCGTGTGGTTGAGAAATCAACTATCTCAGGACTCCGGGGAATTACTTTAAAAACAAGACACACAAGCCCTCTCACACACCAAACAATACTGTATCCTTCCTCAACCCCGTAAATAAACATCCGTGCATCCTCATGTTCATGGCAAAGGAAGCCGTTGATTTATGAAGTCACCACTTGGCCTTCAGGGAACATTCAAGTCATCTAAAATGTTTATTCACACCAGGCCCCACATATCTGGATGGGAGAGGGCTGTGCTGTGCCGATGGGCAGGAAGGGCTCCCCAGGCGTCTCTGCGGAGCTCTGTCCCCTGTAGGGCCAGCTCCCTGCCTTTCTGGATGCCTTGCCTGCCTCCTGCTGAAACAAGCAGCGCCCCACGGGATGCTTTCAGAGGGTTTTTACACAGAAAGGAATCGAGTCCTCTGTTCAGAGGAATCAGGAAGGACTCTCGCATTCAACCCGCCTCAGCTCTCGTTTGTGTGGGTGTTGTGGGTGGCGATGAGAAGGAAGATGAGACACTGCACGTCTCATCTGGGTAGCGTGGGGGCTGCGGAAGAGTCTGCGCTGGTTTCAAGATTTATCAGAAAAACAAACAAAGGAAAGTATTCTCTGAAAAGGTAGCAAAAGTCCCAACTCAGGATCACAGGACCATCTCATTTGATCCCGCCTGTCTACCCCCTCCACCCCTCCTCCACCCCGCCCCTGCATAAACCTAAGAGCCACCCCAACTAGCTCCCTGCAAACCTGATCTGCCCGGTGCAGCCAGCAGCGCCGAGCTGGGGGCTGGGCCGGCTGAGGTGCCGGCAGCTCCTCCATCGCTCTGTCTCAGCTTCCTTTCTCCGAAGTGAAGAGATTGAAATAGGTGGTTTCTAGGGGTAACATGTGTGCAGTGTCTCCATCCATTTTGCGTTTATAATCTTTAATGATAAAGGGGGTGTAGCAACAGTAAAATTCATGAAATGGAGACATTCAATCACTTCTAATCCTATCCGAACATAAGTCACTTACTTTCATATTTAAATGTTTTCAACCTTGCAGCATAGCTGGTTTTACAAAGCATAACGGCTTCTGAAAAGCACTCAACTGTTTTGTTTTGATTTTTTTTTGTTTGTTTGTTTTGTTTTGTTTTTCAGAAAAAAACATTCTTATTAATATATTTGATTTTTTTCATGGTTAAGCCCTTCTCCTTTCTAGACACCTAGCCCTGTTCTGTCGTGACAGTTCTTGATGAGTGTTTGGGGGATGAATGGTGTCCCCCCCCAAATTCATGTGCCTAAGTCCTAACTCCGGATACCTCAGAAAGTGACTATTTGAGGTAGGTCTTTAAAGGAGCTAATTCAGTTAAAAAACGTCATTCTGTTGGGATCTTTATAAGAAGAGATCAGGACACGGGGACACTCAGAGGGGAGATGGTGGCAGACACAGGGAGGAGGATCTGCCAGCCATGGAGAGGGCACCTCAGAAGGGGCCGACCCGCAACACCTTGATCTCACCCGTGGCCTCCAGAACTGTGAGAAAACACTGTTGTGGCGGTTTGTATGGCGGCCCTCACAGTGATACAGCCAGATGTGACTGTCTCCCTTGGTACACTATACTGATCACACTGAACGGTCACTGATCGCTAGGCCCTCCATGTAGTAATACCCAGGAAAACACCTACACACACATGTGCGCGTGCACACACACACACACACACACACACACACACACACACAGTTCCAATGGCTAAAGGTCTATTACATTCTAACCTGAGTGTGTTTTGCAACCATTTTTTTTTTATCCTGTAACAGAACAGGGTCTTGCAAAGTAACCACATCCTCTCCCTCAGCCGCTTCTCCCTTCCTGCCAGCCCGCTACCCTCAGAGACACTATGAGAGAGAGCCCAGGACAAGGGGGTACGTGGAATACCTCCCTCCAACCGGGCCTGCCTCTCCAGCCCCTTCCGGGGAGGTTCGGTGAAGTCTACCAGTATACACGTTTCCAAAAAGGAGACGAGACACACCTCCTCGCACCCCCTGTGAGCCCGCAGCGTCTTCTGAGCGGTTGGAGGTGAGGAGCCTTCTCCAGGGATCAGACATCTGGTGGCTCATTCCCCCCGCTCTGTCCTGATAAACACTGGGACGGACGGGCCAGCAGCAGCGAGAGCAGCCCCCCTCACCGGCCTGGAGGGGAGGATGCCTCCCGGCCTCACTGTGTTGTTTGCTTTGGGATCTAAAGCAGCAGCCTCCCCTGTGCAGACCTGGGTGCGGGGCATGGCAGCTGCACAGACTCTGCCCGCTGCGACCAGCACAGCATTAAACAGCGACAAAGAGGACAGAGAGCCGGGCTGCTTTCCTTCGGGGCAGCAGGCCACGAGGCCCCTCGGGTTTCAGTGGGTGGGACCAGGAACCAACAAGAGTGAGCCAGGGAAACAGTCCACCCTTTCCCGGTTTTCTGAAGCGAGAGCGGAGGCTGAAAGAGAGGGGCCCCTCCCCTCTGCACCAAACTGCATAAATGAGATGCTAACGACAGCTGCAGCCCAGCACCCAGGAGGGCCTCAAAGGGGTGGGAAGGAGGAATGAGCACCGCCTGTAATGCGCGCAGGAGAGGACGGGGCCCGAACACCCCCCAGGCTTTCTGGTCTCGCAGACACCCAGCACAGCACCTGGGACAATTGCTGAAAGGCGCAGCACCCTACATGAACACCGACGCCCACTGCTGCGGTTACCACTGAGTTTCAGCTTCTGCCTCCGCCAGACAGTTCCTCCTCTTTCTCGTGGGGAACTCTCCCATGACCAGACTTTCCCTCCTGTCACTGAAGATCAGCCTCTGCATGATCACTCCCTTTGCATTGTCACCAAGGCCGCAAAAATGTAAGGGAGGGACACCCGCTCGCCCTGCCCGGCGGTGCTTCCTCCAACCTCCCCAGTGACATCACCTTTTTCAGGGCCAGGGCCCAGCTCCAGAAGCAGGTCCCGGAGAAGGAGAGCCAAAGCCCTCAGAGGGGCTCTGACCCTGCGCTTAGTCAGAGGAGGCGATCACACCTGCAACTGCAGAAGGCGGCGCTGACCAGCCAGAGGCCAGAGGTTCATCTCTGTGGGCACGCCTGGCACACACACCACCCCACTGACCCCCCACAAGTGTGTGAATTAGTCATCCCCCGCCTGTCCTGCGAGGAAGCTCCCTCCTTCTGGCCTTCACTCGATGCCAGCTTCTCAGGGAGGCCTTCCCGGGCACCTGGTGGCCTCCCTCCCGGGCAGGAGTGGACAAACGGCTACATCAGCCGGCAACTTGGGGCACGGAGACCAAACAGAATTAGGTGCGACAGGGCCCACCGGGGAACAAGCACGTGCTGTTTACATCTTCTTGGAGAAAGGCTAGAAAAAGCAAGGGCAAGTGGAAGGACCCCTGAGAAAAGGGAAAAGGGACAGCTGATTCCAGGCTGTTGGAAGAAGAAAAACATAGGAAGAGGAGGCGAAATAAAAATAGGAACAGAGCTGGGGTGGCGGAGCCCACCCCTTCCCCCGGGCTTTCTTTAGCAGCAGATGGAGAAAGGAACAATTCATTCAGCTTCCTGGAGAGCCAGGAAAAGACAGGGAGCAACCAACATATACGAGAGAGGACGCTTTAACAGCCTGGGAAAGCTCTGAGGGGTGGGGCAGGGATGGGGCTTGGAGAGGCCGGGTGAGAGAGGTGGGGTGTGGGGCTTCTGGAGTTGTCCAAAGAAGGGCTGAGGCGCCTGGGAGAGGCAGCGCACCGGAGACTGGCCAAAAGGAACAGGAGGAGGAACCCCATGCCTCTCTGAACAAAAAAGCCCGGACAGCCAGACTGTGCGGGACCCGCTGCTGCAGGCGTCCCAGGCGGCCGGGGACCTGAGGGTTCAAGACCCACTGTGGGCACTTGGCTTCGCGCAGGAGAGAATTCAAAACCGAGCCCGCATAGTGCGTACAGTGTGAGCTCGTTAGTGAAGCAGGGAGACCGATAGCGGGCTCCACGGGCAGCGCAGCCCCCTCTCGCAGAATTTGCTTCCTTTATCGGGGCTCATTTGATGGGGGGATAAGGTACTCAAAGGGGGAGAAAGATTCAGGACCTTCCCGGGAAAGGGGTGGTTTCTCAGCGGAGCTCGGGCAGCCGTTTTGTGTCCTTATGCGGGCTGCCCGGTTCCCATGGTGGCATGCAGGTGTCTCATGTGGCATGCTGATGCCTGACAACGAATGAGCCTATACTGAGGCGAGGGGTTACCATTAGGTGAAATTTGTTGCCATGTTGGATCAAGCTGGTCTCTGCCCGTTTTAAGCCACAAATCTATCAACCCGGTAGGAACGTGACAGTTCCTTTAACGTTCGTCAATCGCAGCTGTTTTGCCACACACCCTATCTCACCGCCGCTGGAGGGAGGTTAACCGGAAGCTGTGAGCTGCAATCTCCCCTTTCCAATACCGGGACTTACGGGATGGGCAGGCGGCCCTAGCACCTTCCCTTGGCGCATGAGCCAAGGGTTCTTAGAGAAGGATGCAATGCAATGGATTCAAAATACCATTGTGGCCTTGCGCCGGTGTGGGTTCCACCCCACCCCCTGGGGTTCAGAGCTGGGTCCTAGGAAAGGCGCCTTGTTAGGAAGACACTTGAGGTTACTTATGGTCATGGGATTACACGACAGGCAGTCTGAGGATAATGACCCAAAGCTGAGAGGTGGGGACCGGGTGGCGCCCCAGTCCAGGCCAACTTGCTGGGAAATCCAGCAGCGTGCTGGGGACCAGACAGGCTTTGCTGGAGAGGACCTCCTGCGAGGGGGCGGAGGGTGGGGGGCGGCCGGGAGGGGGCTCAGAACCAGGGTGGACACGCGTGGCTTTCACAGGGAAGAAGTGGCCAGAAGGTAGGCGGAACTTCCTAGAAGCATGTTAAGGCTTTTCCAGTACCGCTCAGAGCGTTTGGTCCTCAAGGAACGACTGAAGGAAAGATCATCCACATGGGTGAAATGACATGAGGTCTGGGATTGGCTTAAAATTCTCCAGCAAACCCTAAGGTTAGGGGAGGGGATAGAAAAAGCATGGTGGGGGAGAGGTTCTACAGTTTGGAGCTGGTGAGGGTTAGGAGGGAATCTGATACCAGTCCCAGTGCCCCTTCCAGACCAGTACAGCAGCGCCTGAGGTTCTAACAGGTTGCGAATTCTCAGGCTGGAGCAGGAGACCCCAGATCTACTAACAAACAAACAAACAACCCTGAGGGCGGGGCCCAGCAACCTGTGTTTTCACAAGCCCCTCCCCAGGCTTCTGCTCGGGAGACGGGGGCTTTCTCAACTGTGAGACCCACTGCAGTACACCATTTTCTCCCTTTCGTGTTGGTGCGGTTATTTCCATAATAAAGGCTTTTTTAGACCATCCCCATGGGCATATTTGTTGTTGAGTTGTTTATTTCTTACCTCGCTTGTCTTCAATTGCTAGTTAACTATTGTTTTGATCTTTTCCTGAAGCCGGAACAAAAAGCCAGGAAGCAGATGCGACCAGGGCTGTCTCCCTCGCTCCCTCCCAGTTTGCAAATGTAAACTTCCTGTAAGAGACGCTGCGGCAGGAACACCACTCACACCTGCAGAACCTGGTCTACCGGGCGGTGGCCCAAGAGCGGCCAGGGCCTGGGCCAGGTGTGGGCCATTCTGGAGAGGCCTTCCTGGTGCTCCAGGCGCATGCCCGGCCTCCAAGAGTCCAGGCCCTGGCCTCACTGCCACGCGTGGATCCGGGGGGATGGGGGGTCGCCCAAACTCACAAGGCACGGGTGCCTCGTCTTGTCCCTTCTCCCTGCAGAAGGTCTTCCGAGAGAAGCCGGGGAGGGAGGTGGGGAGAGGCGCAGGCTGGGGCTCAGGACGCCTCTCCAACACCACAGTCTCCTACCCCCTGTTCCCAGTCCTGGGAGGCACTGGGGCCGCGGGAGGGGAAGGGTTAAGAGCAGGGGCCACCTTCCCCCTCCCCTCTTCTCGCCCGCCCGCCCCCACCCTCACCCCCACCCCCGCGTGCTGTAAAACAATCCCTTTGTCTCTCCTCTTTAAGACGTTAGCCTCAGGGGCCATTATGGGAAGGAAGGTAGCCGGGCTCTTTTATCTGCGAGAATCCATTAAGCTTGGCCTCGGTCAGCGGGCTGCTGGGCCCTGGGCTGCGGCAGGAGGGGACCCTGGGGGCACGTCTCCCCAACGAGGACCCAGGAGCACCTGTACCCCATCTCACTACCGCCCCTCGGGAGCTGGGCTGCGGGGGCAGTGGACACTAAGAAGCCCCCACCAAGCGGGTGTTAAAAGAGCAGAGCTCTGCCGCTCTAGGGGGTGTCCTCCAAAGCACCCCGTTGCTCACCTTCCTGCCCTTGCGGCCGGCCTTCCTGCACAGCCCAGGGAGCAGGAGCCAACTTTCGAAGGCAAGAGGGGACGCGAGCTCCCCTCCAGGGTGCGGGCCCGGGACGGCAAACGCCAGCTCCACGCGCCTGGCACTGCGGCATTTCCCCACGGAGGGACGAGGGGGACCCTTTACCTTTCTTAGGAAGCTGTGATGCAAAATGCCGGCTGCAAAGCCCTGGAAAAGGCACGAGCGGTTTCACGAGGCTCAGCAGGAAATAATCTCACTCTGATTAATGACCAAGCATCCGTTGCCCCAAATGCCCACTGTGCCTGTGTGCAACCCTGGCTACCCGGTGCCCCAGTCGGAACGACAAGGGAGGAAACACCGCCAGGTCTCAGGCCCAAGCGGCCAGAGAGTGGCTTGGAATTCTGGTCTGGGGGTCACAGGCAGGGGGGGGGAAGGCTGCGGGGAGCTGGGCAGGGCCTGGGAAGGTCCAGCGTGATTCACGGAGCTGAGGGGGAAGGATAGCCCCCTTTTCAAACTGCAACAATTCAGAGTACGAGGAGCGAAGGAGGCAGGAGAAGCAACAAAACAACACTCTCTAATTTCTCTGTTGTTTCCAGGCCGGAGACAGAATATGGAGTCGGCGAGTCTCCTGCTTGAAATCTCTGTGGAATGACCTTGTTTGGATCTTCTCCTGCTCTTTCCCCATGAATATAAATATTTTCTCCACTTGCCATATGTTCCCCACGCACTTCCACAGACCCCACCGCCACTGCCCCCGCTGGGCTCCTTGCAAAAGGCAAGTCTGCCCTCCTCTCCACCAGGAGGGAGGGCAGGAGTGGGGAGGGAGGATTTAGGAGGGGGCGGGGGAAGGGAGCCCCGTTGTTTAAGGAACAATGTCACTTTCCTCTTCGTGGAGATTCTTTGTCAATTGCTGGGGAAATAATTGACCTCGAGCTACTTCAGTCACAGCCAATAGAAAAATGGAATGGTGATGTGTCCAGCTGTTCAGGGAGGCAGGCACGCAGGCTGGAAAACAAAGGTGCTGGGGAGCAGCGCTGGCCTGAAAAAGATGTAAAGCTTCGTGTTGGAATTCCCGGAAAATAGAAGAATTTCACGTAAAAATGCAACAACAAAAAACTAGTCTTGACTTGCCACCTCTTCCAAGTTTGCGGTCCTCAATGTATGCCTTGGGCTAGCTTAAAAGGAGAACCCCAACACAGGAGCCCTTGAACACAGCTGCAGTTTTTAGGGTTCTCTGACCCTTCACTCACACAATGGTACTACTCTCCAACACCCTGCACTCAATCAGCAGCCAGAATGACTCAGTTCTGTCTGGGTCAGGGGACCAGGGAATGATTTGAGAGTTCGATGGGTATTGTTTGGGTGTTTTGTTTGTAAGCAGTGGGAGAAAGTAGCAGGAGGGAAAGGGGGCTAACTGGAAGGAGTGGGAAGGGTTATAGTTACTGGACAGAAAGCCAAGAAGAAATTGATAAATTACCTTTGCTCAGTTCCCTGGGAGAGATGCTGGGGAAGATGGTTTGTTAAAACAAATCTCATATTTCAGACCACAAGATGCCCCATTTAGGAGGCTGATCCTGTGCCAGGCTGGACCAATCAGGAAAAAATCAATAAGGACATTTGATGCCATCAATGTGGTAACAAGCAAGAGCAATCTCAAACAGCAGCTCACCTGGGCCTCAAACATGAGCTCTGAGCCCCAACTGTGCAGTTGGTCTTGCAAAGAGGAGAAAAGAGGACCTTGGAGGAAAAAGCTCCAGATGCTACAAAAACAGCCCAACAGCTTTGCTGGTACAAATTCTCTCCTCTAATGAGGGACTAAACCTGTATGGGGGGGGGGGGGGGAGGGCGGGGCGGGGGAGGATTGACCAACAGTCACCGCACAGAAGAACCAAGGCCCTGTCTTCTCCAGACTTAGCATTGAACCAGAGGGTGAGGCAGACTATTAACATGGCACGAACCCATCCCCCGGGCAAAAGAAGCCACAGAGCCCACCCACGGATTCCCCAACAGCTTCCATCTTCTTCATGGAGTTGCAAGACGTGGTGGGTATGTATGCCCATCATCTTGAGAAGAAAGCACATCAATGCCCAGAAAACACATCGTGGCAGAGCTAAGACTGGTAAAGCTCAATGCACTTTCAGCAGCAAGTATTTAGTGTCACTGTAGAAATTTCCTCAATAGCACGATGCTTTTTTCTCAAATAGCATTTTTGAAACGTGTGCGTCTGCTCTAGGAATACCTCGGGTAAACGGGTTAATGGGCGTATTTCTAAATCTCTTCATCCTCTCTCCTGGGTCTTCTCCAAGGGTCATTCAAGTCATAGCCCAATCGGTAGCTTCACTTTATCCGTCTCTCAGAATTACTAACTCCAACCAGCGGGGTGGTGTGACAAAGCGTGCTGCGGGAATTCTCTAGGTTCCATCCTTGTTTGAGGCTCCTGACCCCTAATTCATTTTAAGCTAGAAAGGTTTTGTTTTGTTTTTCTCATTCCAACCTTGGAAAGAGCTGGATCTGGACTAGATTTGTTCTAGCAGCATCTAGAACTTATATTCTAGAATCCAACAATTATTCAATCATGAAATTTTCCAATTGTGCCTATTAAGCATTCCCCACCAAGTTCACCTAATGGTTCAAAGGGGAAGCCTGCGAGGTGGCTGTCTAGTGTTGGTAATGGATTTGCATTGAATGCTCCACGCTCTCTCCCAGTCTCCCTGGTGACTCCTGCCACTCATTCCACCAAGCTTGAGGTGAAATCTGTGGCTGTGATAGTTAGTAAGGCTAATTGGCTCATGTGAGGAGAAAAAAAAGTACGGCTTGGCCTCATTAGCCTTGCATTAGATCTAACATATCAAAGTACAATTGATGGACATAGCTCTTGCCTGGAACATGTTTGTAACTTGGTAGAATTAAATTTGGTTCTAACTGAACACTGCCTCATCTGTGAAATGTTCTGGACAAAACAGGAAATTAGAGTAAGATGCCAATCAATATTCCAGATTTATGAAAATTAAATGCTTTTAAAGTGTAGATATATATATATATATATATATATATATATATATATATATATATATAATTATCCTACAAATAATTTTTTGAAACATTTTAAAACACTGCTTTTTATTATGTGTAAATTATGATTCTGTTTCCTTAAAAAATTGCCTAAGGAAAGAGCTGAAAAGGAATAGTTTGAGTTTTTATTTAGATGGCAGGGTTATGGGTAAATGATCTTTCCTCAATTCCATTTTCCAAAATGTTATTGAATGATGACAGTTACTTTTAATGGAATAAAATACTTGATCATTCTATAAAGATTTATTAATACACATAAAAATCACTTTTTAAAAAATGACTTAAGTACAATTCCTATTTTCTGGAAATACAGTGACTTGAACAGGCAAGCATAAAGGAGAAGTAAAAGGAAGGAAGGAGCAGTTGCTGCGTGCTTCCTGCCATCTGTCAAGCATTTCTCAGCGTCATCTCATTTAATTCTCTCTCCCGGAGAAGTGGACACAATCACTATCATTACAGAGCGGAGAAATGAAGCTGTGAGTATATATGTAAACTTCCCAACATCGTACTGGGAAAGGAGACACACAGAATCAGTTTTGTCACCCCAACTCTTTCTTCCTGCTACAGGGAACACATAGAAACAGCAGAACCATTTGATAGGCTAGATAAGTAAAATAATGTGTCAACATTGTATCCCACCAAAAGTTCTGTACTCAACAATACAGGGGAGTGGCCTGACCACTCCCCTCACACAAAATCAACCCCCTCATATACACACATACAATATATACACACCCACGCGCGCGCACACACACACACACACACACACACACACACACATTTGCTGTCAGCGCTAGGATAAGGATGATCACCTGACCCAAAGCTGCCATGCCGTTAACTTCTTAGTGTCAATCTTGAGATCTTGAGAAGATCCTCTCTTCTCAAGGATTTGAATAAAGAAAGGTATAAATGTGAAGCCCATATAAACTTTTTAATCCAGATGTAAGGTCTGTTGGGTGGCAAAAGCAGGAGTCAGATCTAGAAAGAACAAATACATGGAGGATGGAGGCCTCATGACGAGCATAGAAGACGGGTCTACCCAGAGGGGATGAAGCAGAAATGAAGGAATGAGGGGCCACGTTGCCCTGCGTGGTTCAGAGGAGCCCTTCCCATCCTCACAGCTTCCCTGTGAGCAACAGAGCCCATGGAGCTCTCTGTAGCCTATCAATTCCACATTGTATTTGAGCTGGCTCGTGTGAATGTCTTTCCTCACTACCCAAAGGTCCCAGACCGCAGCAGAAATAAATACACCAGTCATCGGGATGAGTTTTCTCAAGTCTCTCCTGGCTTTGCCAATGATGACCAAGAGACACTTGAAAAAAATCACATCCACCTGGGCGTGTCTCGGGACCCGCGAACCTAATATGCACACAAGCAAACGCATCCCTTTTCCCAAGTGTTCCCAAACTCGGCAAATGCTAGAAATACCCTCCCCCTTGTCCAGGTCAGAAACCTAGGAGTTTTATCCCCCACCTTCCCCTCTGCTTCTCCTCCCATATCCAGACTCTTATAAGGCTTCTCAACTATTGCTCAAATCCATCCATTTCTCTGCCCCTCCACTGCCCGGCTCTGTCACCTCACATCTGGTATGTGCAGCAACCTCCTACCTGGTTTCCCTGCCTCAGTCTTGCTTCTCGACTACCCTTCTAATACTCAAGTCTGACCCTTACACACACACACACACACACACACACACACACACACACACACACACCAGCATCTAAAACCCTCCCATGGCTTTCCTTTGCCTTTTAGGGTAAAATCAAAGCTCACGTGTACCATCTACAATGCCGTGCTCACTGTACCCTCGCCAGTCCTGACTCTCAGCATCCTGCCCACACTCTGCCCAGGCTGAGCCTCTTTCAGTTCCTCAAAAGGCCGTGCTTCTCCGCCTGAAGGACTTTTGTGTACCCTGTTCCCCTCTGCGTGGAACTCCTCCTCCACCTGGCTGACTCCTGCTCTCCTCTCGTCTCTGAGCCCCCTGTGTCCTCTGCAAAGCCTCATTCATCTGCATGGTATCCCCAGTATGTGGTCCTGTGACCTTCTGGACCTTCTGCCCGCCCACAGCATGTGCTGATCCTCCTGGTCATTACTTGATTGCATTATTGTCTCCCCTGCTTGACTGTGAACTCCGCGTAGGCATATCCCCACTGCTGAGCCCACAGTGCACACACTCATCCCTGCAACTATGCCCACAGTGCATGCTTAGGAAGTATTGCAGGGAGGAGTGCATGTATTCTCATGCTCATAACACACGGTACTTTTGTGAACCAGCTCTTCCACGTGTTTTGTTATAGCTTACCCTTCTTACGGATCTGCTACAAGTCCTGAAAGGGAAGGTGGGCAATGAGGCTAGAGGACAACATGAATGGTAATATTAACCGTTACTATTATTAGTGCATCTGAAATGTCTCCTCCCTTTTTGCACTAGGCTTATCCTCTCATTTCTCTGATTACACTTTGACTACCTTGACTCTTATAGGGACTCCTGACCCGGGACCCTCTTGGATCTTCATGCAAATCAACCCTCACAGGCCTTTCTAGAAATGCCTCCTCCTGACATCAAACTCAGGGTGGACATAAGCCAAAAGTCTCCACTACACAAGTGCAGGAGCATGTGACTCAGGTGAGGAAATCAAGTTCACACACAATGAGGCTGAGATAAGAGACCAGACAGCCTGTCGTCTCTCTCCCACAGGCTGCCTATGAGCCAACTGTGGAACAGATCAGAGAGAACTTGGAGCTTGAGGGGCAGGGGAAGGTTAGGTAGCAACTAGAACATCACAGGCTCTAGACTCAGGAACCAAACGCATGTGATGGTCTTGGGAAGCAAATCGTTATATGACAAGGACACACTGAATGAAGATGGAGGCAGTGGTGAGAGGAAGGGTGCGCAGGAGAAGATGGGACCCCAGGAGCTCCAAGAATAGAATCAGACATTTGGAAGTGGGGAGAGGATTTCTGATCTAGAGGGAAGGTGATGAATTGGGCTTTAGACCGGGTTTGTGATGATATGAAAAGTCCCAGCGGAGCTTAGAGTCGCAGGAAGTCAGCTACAGAGAGGTGAGGGCTGGGGGTGACAATTTGGAATACCCAGGTAGAGCTGAGAGTTACAGAATGGGTGAGGGAGATTCTACCAGGTGAGCCACGTACAGGGCCAATGGGAACTCCCCAGTTAGATCAAAGAAAGCAGAGAAAACTGGGAGAAGAACTTCAAGGAGATAGAGAAGAAGGCTGAGATCAGAGGTCATCTGGACGTAGTGCGAGGTTACAAAAGCCAGGGCAGGAGGGAGCTTAGGAGGGGTTGGTTCACAATATTCAATGCAGGTCTCTTGATTTGAGCCCTTCCCTTGGGCTTGGCATGTTTCGAGGAACTCTTCATCATGGGTCTCATTTAATTCTGCTATTACATTAAGAGGAGCTATTATCATCCTCATTTGACAAATGAGCTGACACTCTGAGAAATCATAGAACCAATAAGGAGTGTATGGCCAGTAAAAGGCACAGTTGGAATCAAACCCACTGTCTTGGAAGCCAGAGCTGGATCTTAGGAAATGAGGGGAAAAGACTATGTTTGCTATGACTCTGGGTAGCTTGACAAAACAGAGCAGAAATCTCTATTCTGGAAGAGAATGGAAGTTGAACGGGATAGGAAGCTGGAGGGAGACTCTTCTGATTGAGTGCGGCCAGGTTAGGGAGAGAGTGTGAGAGGGGCCCAGGCCTGGCTGCAGCCCCCGCTTCTGCTCACTCAGCTGCTGCCTCTGCTGGGCCTGAGCCAGGGAGGCTGCTGCAGGGCCTTCTCCCTGCCGAGGGCGATGCAGCCCAGGGTGGCCATTCTGGATGCTTTTCCATGGCTGAGGGGCCAGGGAGCGCGGCCAGAGCAGAGATGGAGAACCCGCATCCACTTCTCAGAGGCCTGTGGTGAAACTCCCCAGAGGTCCTGAGAGGAATTGGGGGGGGGGGGGAGCGCCCAGCCAAGTGAGAGACCCCAGAAAAAAATTTAAAAACCAGAAAAAGTCAATTGTGGAGCACATGAATTTGCTTACAAGTAAAAACAATTCTCTTTCCCAAACTCAGGGGCCTGGGGATGAAAGTCAGAGGTGCCATCACACCCTTGCTGCCTCATTTAATATTCCCTTATTTCTTCTTCTTCTTACTCACATTCTACCCCCAAACTGGAAAACCCCTACCCATCAAAAACCTAAATTTAGGAAAGAGTAAAGCAGGAAGAGGAGGGGGCTCTTTTTCCTAGGAAACTCAGAGCAAACAACCAACTCTGTCACCTCACACCCTGGAGGCTGTGACAGACAAGAGAGTGAGGGAGGGCCGCCCCAGGCCTCCTGGAAGAAATGAGGCTCATCTGTGGCCTGGATGTGGGAGCCCTGAGGTGGGTACAGTTAGAGGGAAGGGAAGAGGAGAAATGAAGGCCACCCCAGGTCTGAGGGGATCGCTTCTGCTGGGCACAAGTCCCCGGGGAGGGGGCGGGGGGGGGGGGACTATTGGTTCTGCTTTGTGTCATTGATCTCTCACCTCAGAACCATGTAACCCAAGCCTGTGCCCACCAGTTGGCCAACTCCACAGACTCACCCCTCTCTACTTCCCCTCCCCCGCCTCGGACATTTTATTCCCCCGACAATAGCTGCGTCTTCTGCTTTCAATCAGCATTGCTGGCTTTCAAGTCAAGTCAAGGAAGATTTGTAGATAAACGGACCGCGTCTGGCCTCTCGGCTGTTTTGCTGGTTTGCATGTGGGAGTCAGCCGGGGCAGATGCTGGTTGCACGCAGACTGGCAGTTAGGGCAGCGCCCCCTGGAGTTGTGCAAATCACCTACCCTGGAGGGCGCGGAAGCATCTGAAAATGAAGGAACCCTGAGCCTCCTCTCCAGCCTGCCTGCCCTCAGCCCTGCGTACAGCGTCTTCCTGTCTCTGACTCAAGCAGCTCCGGCCAGCCTCAGACTGCCTCTCCCAGGAAGCTTCCAATCTCAGCTCCACTGTCAGCTCCTTAGAGAGGCCCTCTCTCGGTCCTGTTTTATTCCTTTCAAAGCACAGATCCCTCTTCCAAAGTTATTTTAAAAATCACTTAGCTCCCTCCCCGACTAGAAGATGAACTCCAGGAGCACGTGGCCTTGGCACCTCGGGAAGCAACTGGCCCGTACGGAGGCCGCTCAGCAAAAGTGCAACCAATTAAATTCACCTGAATTGAAGCATCCACTCACAACAAGTGACCTGATGTGGAAAACTCTTTATAAGCAATCAAGATTTAGTTACAAATTATTATTGTTGCCCATCTCTCTGATGATTGTCCACCTTCTCCCTAATTATTTGCCTCTTCCCTTTCGTCTCACTGGATGCTACCTCTGGGATGTCTGGGATGTCTGTAAACGCCCAATGGTTAAAGGGAACCTAGGACTTTAAAAAGACGCTCATCTCTGAAGAGTGTATAAAAGACGCCGTAAAGAAAACTCTCCAAAGGAGATAAAGGGCATCAGGAGAAGGGCGTCTCCTTTTTATGAACAGTTCCTAGGTGGTGCCTGGCCAGCTGCTCCACCCAGTGAAACAGGCCAGCGGGGAAACCTGCCCTGGCAAGTTAACCCTTCCCTGCCTCGCCTCGGTGAGAAGCTGGGAAAGATCAGAAGAACTCAAGCACGACTTGCCGGCTGGGGAAAAAAAAAAAAAAAATACACAGCCAAAATTGGGAGTGGGGGTGGGAGTGGGCTTCTAATGTTGCTCCCCACCCCCCAGCTTTCTTCACCCAAAGAGCCTTCTGTTCCGAGGAATTAAAGGACTGTGATAGCAGACCACAGATTCCGGCCAGAAAAGCTGCACTATGCCGCCAGGGCCTGGATGGTGGGGCACCAGACGCTGGACACTTTTTGCTCATGAACTTCTGGAGACAAATAAAAGGCTATTTGTTCCTGGACACACACTCACAGCCAGGAAGCCTTTAAGAAAAGGGGGAATTTTGTTTTGCATTTCCTCTTTGGGGAGAGAGAGAGAGAGAGAGAGAGAGGGAGAGAGAGAGAGTCTAAGACAGAGACAGACTTGCCCTACTTACTTTTCAGATAAAAGAACCTAAACTAATTTGTTTACTATTGCTGGGTTCCTGTGCCATTGTGGTAAAAAGAAATGCTATTTTTAAAAAGTAAAAACCCACACGAGCCTCCATAGGCCGGGTTCTTCTTCCCCTTCCGGCCTCCCCACTTGCATTTTGCAGATGGCCACGCACAGACAGGCCCAGTCAGAGCTCCCAGGGCCCTGGGCGGGTGGGCGGGCGGGCGGCGCTCTCTCTCCCGCACACCCTTCCCAAAAGGCCATCCCCGAACCGGGCGAGCAGCCTCTGGTCAGAGCTCGGTGCAACCCTACGTGCCTCCGAAGGCACACCCCAGATTTGCTCCTTTTAAGAAAGGCAGACTCCTGGCACAGCGCACACACGCCCTAGGTTTCCACCCCCCGCCCCGCGCGCCCTTCATCTTCCTTGTGTGCACGGGACGTTTCTGAACGATGTCCCTTTAAAGAGGATGTGCCATAACTGGGTCGCTAGCTGTGTGAGTAATCACAGTTGCCTGTAACCACAGCGACTGTGGCTTCCACCTGACGTGGTCATTTGTAACCCACAAAATGACCCGGCCACCTGCAGGGGCTGCGGGCTCTGGGGTTCGCAGATCACCCGGGCCTGGCCTGCTCCCTCCTCGGCCCCGGGCGGCATGGGCCCCTGGAATGGATGTGACCACTTGAGGCCTCTTTCTTCGTAGTCAAGTCTACCCAAGTCTACCCGCTCCCGCCTCAGCGAGCATTTGCAACAGATGCACCCTGAGCAACACTGAGCCCAAAAGAGAACAAGAAGGCTCTTAGAATACATTTCTTTTCAAGAAAAGAAAAAAGGAACAGAACAAGAGAAAAAACTTCCCCTAGCCTAGTTTGGGGTCCTTTATGGTGCCCATCACTTACTCACTTATTGCATGAAAACTTGAGAAAGTCCATAAATCTTCCCCCAATCACTACAGTAATTACAGGAACTTTCAGGGCGAGAGCATCCTTTGCCAAAGGGTCCCTCAAGGTGTCCTTTCTCCTTACAAGGAGGAGCAATTAACCCTTCCCTTCCTTCGACCTAATGCATCACTTTCTGAGCTCACAGAAATCACGGAGGGCCAAGAGGCTCATTTCTAAGTGAGGAAAGTGCTGGGCGGTGGCAGGGGAAGCTCTGTCCTCACTCTCAGCCCAACCCTCCCACCCCAATTCTCTGGGAATAGAGTTCTTTTTCTCTACAGTTTGGGGAAACTTAGTGGAAGGTATCCAGCGGACAAAACACTCTCTCTTTCAGCCCCTCCCTTACCTGTGTCCCCCACAGCCCCCTCAGGAATCTCCTGTAGAAACCCACTTATTTTTCCAATTAATTCAGGAGGAAACTGCCACTGTCTCGGGGAGGGGAAGAAGAGCCTTCTCTCAAAGGATGGAAGCAACAAATGGGAAGGGAACAGACAAGGCTTGTGAAATCCCAAACCCAACTGCTAAGAACAACATCATAAATTATGGATCCCTCCAGCCGCCTCCGGCCTGTCACTGCGTGGTCTGTCTCCATGGACTTGCCCTGCACCCCTGCACGGCGGCAACACTGCAGACCCGATCCCCAGGGTCTCCGAGCCCCCCCCCCCCGGCCCCCGCATCCCCAGCGCCCCAGGTGTGCCTGGGCCCAGGGCCCCCAGGACAGCTCGGAGCTGGGCGCTGCTCCGAGAAAGTCGAAAGGGACGTGCCAGCTGTGGGGACCCCCGCACCCCTCGCCGGTCAGCGCAGGGTTATCATTGTTCCCGGGGACCCCCGCAGGAGCTACCCAGCAATGGCCTGGGCGCTCAGGTCCCAGCTGGGCCCGGCCAGGGGACACCAGGGGCATGCGGGGAAAGTTTGCGTTGCGCCCACCATCCCCGCGCACAGGGCGCGGGGCTTCGTGGGCGGTGTGGTGGGGGGACCCGCCCCCCCATCCCCCCGCCGCGGGCGACATCTGCGCGAGAGCCTGGAGGCGGGCGGAGTGGTCACACTCAGGATGCCCATCTGGACCGGCTTTCTGCCCGCCTGCACCAGATGCGAGGAGGGAGAAGTCAAGGTTAAATGATGCGCGGGGGCTGCCGCGGGCGGGCGCGCACACCCGAGGCCCCTCCTCGGGCGCCCAAGCTCGCCCGCCCGCAGGCCGCCGGCCCCACCTTGCTCTTTGTCTGCCTCCGGAGCAGATGTGCTGTGACCCACCCCCACCCCCACCCCCCCCCTATTCTTCGCGCTGTCAAGATTAGAGGAGCCCCCACCCTGTTTAGAAACTGCAACTCCTGTCCCCAGCCCTCATCAACCCCACCTATTGTTTTGTTTTTGTTTTGTGTTTTTGGCAGCGAGTCAACCCCTCTTCATAAGGTGGGCCACCCCCTCGGTTCACATTTAAATTTGTTTGTGTGCCAAATTGGCCTGCTGTTCCACCCTCGGAGCGACGGTAACCAGCACCGCAGAAACAATGAATTATAAGAGATTCAAGTTACTGAAGACCGACTCATCACGCAGATGTGTGTGCTGAAGGCTGTTCTGTGGGCCAGTGTGTAAAGGGTCTGTGTGTGTGTGTGTGTGTGTGTGTGTGTGTGTGTGTGTGTGAAGCCAACAGCCTCACATTTGTTCTTTGGTCATTTGTCTTCAATATGCCTCTTTTTTTTTTTAATGATGATGAAAGGTCAATTATGGGACTCAAAAACAAGCAACCTTATCAGGCCAGCCGGTACTCCCAGAAATGAATGGGTGAGTCACGGTTTCTCCTGGGACAGGGCAAAGGGAACTCCACACCAAGCTGGACTGTGTGTGAGTCAGGCCCTGGAGAAAATCGTGGGTAGAGGAAGTGTGGGGGGCGGTTTCCTGGATTTCTGTCGCAGGAAGAAACCACCAGTGGGAGGGAGGGCAGTGAGGGGAAGGGACTAGAGAAGAGGGAGGGCGGAGGGGGCTGGGAAGGGAGGGAGGAGGGCCTCCTCGGGGCCCAGGGGGAAGGGCCCGGCCGGCTGACAGGCTGGAAGGCTGGGTGGTCTTTGTTTTGTTGGTGTGGGCAGGGGCTGGGCCCAGCGACTGTGCCCAAGCGTGCACCAGGCGGTCAGCTGCCCTGGCGAGGTAACAGCTGGCACCTGTGCGTGAAAATGCAGCGTGCATTAGCAGCATCATTATTTAGCATTAGAGCATTACAAAGATAATTACTGCCAGTTAGACAGGCAGAGGACAGAGGGAATTGAAACCCCAGACCCCGTGGCTTATCAGACTCCCAGGTTACCCGTGCAATTTCCAGCAGCCTTGGAGGGCCACCTCTCCGCGCTGTGAGGCTGTGACTTGAGATTGGACAGCTGGGGGGTGGGGGGTGGGGTCTCTTCCAGGTCTCATCCTGGCTCCGGGGTCAGATTAGGGTCACAGATAAAATAGCAAAAGTCCTCACACTAAAGTTTTCTGATAAGCAAAGCAGTTTTTACCAAATGCCAAAACTATCTTTTTTATCTCGGATTACAAGGGTCAAATAAAGGAGAGCAGGTACTCTGGTCTTCAAATAACAATAATAACGTCACCAGTTAACAATCATTGAGCTCTTTGTATGTCGGACACTATGAATAGACTTGAATGAATTCCCTTCCTTTATCCTCACAGCCCTAAAAGGAGAGCACGATTATTACAACCATTTGATAGATGAGTAAACTGAGGCTTAGGGGGGCCCAGGAGAGGGCACAAAGTTCCTCAGCAGTTCTCAGTTCTACCCTAGAGCCTGAAGGTTGAGGAGCTGTCCGGACCCGACTGGAGAGCAGGGAGAATGGGTACAGATGCTCTGGTTTTCTATGGCCAATAAAGACCCTTTCCCAAAGCTTGAGATTTAGTATATAATTGCTAATTTTGCAAACACACGTTCTCTCTATACATATTCTTGGTTGGGTCAGAAGTAAATCTCACAGAAGAAAATGTGATGATTTCTGGAAAATACTTTATAGTGTCTTCTTAAATTTCTAACCACTGTGCTGTACACCTGAAACTAATTTAATATTGAATGTCAACTATAATTCGGGGGGAAAGTGTCTTCTTTAACAGATTGGTATACTAATTCAATTAGTCGTTGTTAAATTAGTAAATACAGAAGCACTTTCAGGGGTAGGAACTATTTTGAAACCAAAACCAAAATGACATTCCCACAGGATCATGAAGAAATGTTAAAATCAAACTGGAGCCTATTGAAAATGAACTTACCATGTGAACAATTTAAATATACATCAGGGTCCTATGTCCAAGAGCCTCCGAGATGAATGCATCAGCTTGCATGCCCCAAGGGAAACCCCTTCAATTATAGAAGGTAAACAAATCCAAACAGAAATGGCGGCAGCTGGAAAGAGCTGGAGGCTAGGGTTGCCCCCGGCAATGGAAGAAGCAAAGCTTTCCAGCCACACAGGTTACCATGACATATCCTGGGACTGCAGATGTCATGTGTCCTTCTACTTCTGATTTCTAAAATGTTTCAAAGTATGTGAGCATTTAAACTATGTATGGGCCGATGGGCATTCCATCTGGTCGTTTCTGCTCTTACCTAAGGAAACCAGCAGACGTGGTTTCATTGCACAAGAGTAGAAGCCAAACGGAGCCACAAACCCAGTGACATATTCTTCCAGTACCTCTAAGCCTTTGAGGAGTTGACTCATACGCAGCCCCCACCCAAGGGAAAGGTAAAATGCACATAGAAAAGGAGAGGCTGTGCTCATCCTCACGCTGACCGAGTCCCTTCAAAACCAATGAATCACTGTTTCTGCGGAGAGTGAGCAGACAGCCTTTTTGCCACGAGGAAAGCGTCATGGGTCTTATCTTTGTGTTGCTTTCACGGCTTAGCTAAACCTGCACGTCCTACCCAGGAAACGGGTTCCAGGAACACGGGGCTCCGGTGGAGGCCTGTAGACCGCACACGGAGGAGCTGCCCCTCAGAGAACTGAAGCCTTCCGTTTCCTTCCGGCAGGAATCAGGGATGCTCTGCAGGAAAAGACACGGATTAGGGTCACATGGGACAAAACACAGCCTCGCCGGGGAGGGGAGGGGTTTTTCCTGAAATATGCGCGGTTCCCTGGGTTCACACGGCACTGGGTGTGGTTTCGAACTCCCGCCCACAGGGGGCGGCCACTGTCATTTCCTGCCCCTCCGAAGGTGGTTTTCCAGCCGGAGAGGCGTCTGACTCACCGGTGCCACTGTTTGCTGTGCTGTGAGTCTTCGCAGGAGTGAAAGAAAGCCGCCGTACGCTTGGGGGTGGGGGTGAGAAGGTGAGCCACAGAGAAGCAACCTAGACTTGGTCCTGTTAGCAACCATCCCCGCCTTTTGGGAGAGTGTTAGCAAGCAAAGCCTACCCACACGGACTGGCACCGAGACGCACTTGCTGTTTGTTCCTTAGAGCGTAAATGAGACATCATCCGCCTTCGATCAGAAGGGCTCTTGAATGTAAATATTCAGACCAAAGTGAGATTTTTTACGAGAACTTTGTAACATCCAAACTAGATGGTGACAACCTAGATGAGAGAGATTTTACGTACTTTCAGTGTTTTTTTTTTGTTTTTTTTTGTTTTTTTTTTTAATACATTTTTATTGATTTCGGAGAGAAAGGGAGAGAGAGAGAGAGAGAGAGAGAGAGAGAGAGAGAGAGAGAGAGAGAGATAAACATCAATGATGAGAGAGCATCATTGATTGGCTGCCTCCTGCATGCCCCCTCACTGGGGATCGAGCCTGCAACCTAGGCATGTGCCCTTGACCGGAATCGAACCCGGGACCTTTCAGTCCACAGGCCGATGCTCTATCCACTGAGCCAAACCGGCTAGGGCTTCAGTGTTTTTTTAGTACACAATTATATTTTCATTGGTTCGCTCTATTGTGTGTGTGTGTGTGTGTGTGTGTGTGTGTGTGTGGTTGTGGGGGGTCGAATTTTCAACTCTTGAGACGTCTCTGTAACATTTCTTTGTTGTTTTACTTACATGCAGTTGACCTTCAGCAGAGGTGGGCAAAGCAAACATTCATTTTGCTCTGGTATCATAGATACATCAATCATTTCTTCTCTTTTGTGCGGTTGTTTTAAACATTGTCTCAACACGGAGGCAACATCAGGGCCTACTCAGCCCTTCAGGAAGGTCCCCTGTGACATGGGGAAAACCGAGATGAGATCAGCTGTGCGTAGAAATGACAGACGCTAAGGGATAGTCAGTGAATGCACGGCTTCCAGAAATTTAAGAACGCCAGTCCCACAGCGATGAGCTTACATTCTCAGGAAGGTAATATCAAGCCCCCAAACAGGAGCTTGGCCACACACAGTGAGTGAATGACATGCAGCAGTCTCAAGGCTGAGATGATCAGATGGGGACTAAAGAGGGAGCTAGAGCCTGGCTGGTGTGGCTCAATGGTTGAGCGTTGATCCATGAACCAGGAGGTCATGTGCCCAGGTTTTGGGCTTGATCTCCAGTAGGGGGTGTGCAGGAGGCAGTTGATTAATGAGTCTCTCATCATTGATGTTTCTATCTCTCTCTCCCTCTCCCTTCCTCTCTGAAATCTAATATATATATGTATACACACACACACACACACACACACACACACACACACACACATACACTGAGTGGCCAGATTATTATGATCTCTGAACGTGTAATAATCTGGACACTCAGTGTGTGCTCAGTGTGTGTGTGTGTGTGTGTGTGTGTGTGTGTATTAGAGGCCCGGTGCATGAATGAATTCGTGCATGGGTGGGGTCCGGCCAGCCTGGCCAGGGGGAGGGGACATGGGCGGTTGGCCTGCCTGCCTGCTGGTCGAACTCCTGGTCGAGGGGAGTTAGGTCCTAACCAGTTTGGCTCAGTGAATAGAGCGTTGGTCTGCAGACTGAAGGGTCTCAGGTTCGATTCCGGTCAAGGGCATGTACCTTGGTTGCGGGCATATCCCCAGTAGGGGGTGTGCAGGAGGCAGCTGATGGATGTTTCTCTCTCATTGATGTTTCTAACTCTCTATCCCTCTCCCTTCCTCTCTGTAAAAAAATCAACAAAATATATTTTAAAAATAAAAAATAAATAAAAGGGAGTTAGATCCAAAAATTGTCACTCTCTTCGCAACAATGTTGGGGGGAAGAGGAAGAGGATGACTTGACCAATGAGCGATATTATTACGTGCTGTGGGATATACCTCCCTACGATGGGCATGGAGCAGGAGGCTTTTATAGACAGACATCAGCAGCCACCAGGGTTGGACATATTCTTGACCATTTGGTTGGTATATTTTGCTTTAAATATGAATTAACTGGATTTATGGTTGACATGTCAGTTTCTTGTGGGTTTCAATTAAGCCAGAGGTAATTCTAAGCCAACACTCCCAGGTACCCTAACTCCTCATTCGTTGCCCTGAGAAGCCCACGCCCACACTGGGGACTCCCCATGGTAGGACCCCCTGGGAGACCACCCTGACCAGCCAAATAGCCCCTGGCTGACATCACCAGCTTGACACTAACTCAAACAAACAAACAACTGCAGCGAAGCCCAGGACTTTGTGAGCCCACGGGAGGGAAAGTGCTCATTTCTTCACAACACCCTGTGCCAGAGTTGCAACACCAATATCTGATATTTTTGTACATGGTTCATATCTATTAGTCAAAAAACAGTTATCTTTCAATATAGTCTTGAAAATAGACACCCCAAAGTCAGGGTTTCTAGGGATTTTTCCTTCCTGAAATACATGTTTGAAGACGAGTCATCCTCATTGGACATAACTATTTCTAGCGGGGCAAGAAGCCTGGGATATTTTCCAAGGAAATCCCATGCTTACTGGTATGAGGTCCCGTACCCTCAGCTTCAAAAGTCAGGCCTCTTAGGAAGTGGGAGGATGACTGAATGAATTCAGTGCCGCTCAGACAGTGCGGGGATGAGGACTAACTGGTCCCATGGTTTTGGGGGAAGGGATTGTTTTAGGACTTGTTCGTGGCCGGAGGAGAGCCGCACGAGGCGGTACGTCGGTTATGTCGGGCAGCCTGGAGACAATGACGCCAGGTTTTCGGAGAACATCCTGGCTCGGTCTAGGTTGGTGATGGCCGCAAAGCCCTCCTCCTCAGCATGGAGGCACTCGGGTGGTCCTTCGACGGACCTGAGGGCAGTAGAGGGGTTATGTAAAAATCTGGAAGACCTGAGCTCCCCAAGTGCTAAGTAACACAACCCTGCCAGCCTATTAGAGGGGAAAATGGAAAAGGCTGCAGCCGACTATTAGGAAGACGGGTGAACAGGAGGTGTCTGCAGGCGCCGGGGCTGTAGCAAACAGATTGCGGATAGGAAAGGGCTCGGAGCACCAGCGGCCACCTGGCAGCCCGGGGCACAGGGACGATCCAGGCCGGAGAGGAGGGGTTTGGAGGGTCCACAGGGATTTTTCTTTTTAAAGGGAGCCAACCTGAAAGTAAGATTTTCTTTTTTTACACCCAGGAAAACTGGATTTTTACCTTCTCTGTCTCACACGCTGACAAACAAAAGTCGTTATTTTTTAGTTTGAGTTCACTACCGGGGTCAGAAAGAGCAGAACAAAGTGACTCATGGCATCCAACCGACCAAAGAGTTTTGCTTTTAGGAAAAATGAAGCCACCACACTTCTGTGAAGAGGGCCGGGCACAGGAGTTAAGGGGGCGCTGGCTCTCAGGCTCCTGTGAGCACAGGGTTGGCCCCCGAGAGGCAGGGCCTCCTTAACTTTTGTGCCTGCCTCACCCTAGTTGGACTTAAGAGTCATCTCAGTAGGACGGAAGGAAGGCAGCCTGGTAGACACACTGAAGGCTCTTTTATGAAAATGACCTCGAAGAAGTAGCGGGCTTCCCACGTCCTATTATATCTCAGAACTCAAGTGACAGAGGGATATATGCGAGTCCCCCTGACGACCTTCAGGTAGTCAGGCACCCGCTCCATCGCCTCATCCTCATCAGAAGCAGGCGCTTAGGAAGCTTTGGGGAGCCCCTCTGGGCACGGCCGCCTGTGGCTGAGGAAGGGGGCGTCTTGCTGTTGAAACCCCTCTGCCTTGCTCGGCACTCCCCGTACACGCGGAACAGCTGAGCAATGTCCTCCTTAACCTCTGCTTTTCTAAAAACGTCTCGCGGTCACCTTTTAGCCTTTCGCAGCCCTTTTCACCTTTCCTTATCAAACCCATTTTCCTTTACTCATTGAGAGTGTCGGTTTCTAGAATTTCCATCCAGTCACACCCCCCACAGAGGGGTATGAGTAAACCTCGAGTCTTCAAAAAAAGGAAAAGGAAAATCATTGTCTCAAAGCCAGAGGTGACGCCTTCTGCATGGGCCCCCTGATCGACAACACCACACGTGTTGGGGTTCACTGTCCCAGGAGAGGGGTCGCCCGGAGGAACCCAGCTGCAGGCTGGTGGGTGGCTCTGAGGAGGCCTGACATGCCCACACTCACTAGACGCTACCGAGCACTATCAGATCCGGACCGACTTTCAGGGACCTGAGCGTGAGTCGTGAGAAGAGGAACACCGCAGTAAGCAGAAATGGGAAGAGGCGCCGAGAAGGAAGTCAATGGAAGGCGTGAAGGCGTGGAGGTTGGGAGGCAGTGAAACCCTCGGGTCGGCAGCGTCTGGGAGGTAGAGGGAAGGAGGAGAGAGGCTGGATGGCAGTGACAGAGGAACGGAAGCAGGAAGTGGGGCCTGAGCGGGGCCGGGCAGCTGACACGGTTGCGGTTGCCTGTGACCATCGTGGTCCCTTCTCCAGGCAGCGGCACGGTTTTCCTGGGAGCACGTCACCTCCTGCTGTCAGTCGCTTTGTGGAGGGAGCGGTTCTACCGGAGCTCCAGATCCGGGACCGCCCATCCGAGCGTCACGTCACCTGCCGCAGGGACTGGGGCCCACACCTGGTCAGTGCGCGCCAGCGGAGCGGGCGTCCCGACTGGGACCGTGACTCTGCAAAGAGGAGCTGTTTCCGCTGCACTTGGGAAGCGGAGGGTGCCAGGAACCACCCCGTGGGAACGTCAGCCCCAAGGTGAAGTCCACCGCGGACCAGCCGAGCCTCTACCTCCGGCCTCTCTGATGCAGCGGGGCCGTCACCACCGGCACCTGCCAAGGGAGCGCCGCCAGGCACTTGCTGCCGAGGACAATGGCATAATTGGGTCCAGCGTGGAAGGACCAGCCCTCGTTATTTCTGGCATACACTACACGAACCTAACACAATGCTCGGGAAGGCAGGAGCGTGGGATACAATTGCTTCCTAGCCGGTGAGAGTTATTATCAGGACCCGACGCACTCATTATCACCCAGCGGAGTTTCCTCCCAGAGTCGCAGGGCTAAGTCACAGGTTTTGAAAAGTGCCCTTGAAAATTCCTTCGGAAGCTGCCGCATGGGAGAGAGCGGCCCCCGAGCCCAATACGTCTAGATCTTTCTCACTTGCGGACAAATCGCTGCTCCGTCAGCAAAGCACCACCTGGGCTGTGAGGTTACCGGTGGGAGCTTGGGGAGAACCCTCTCTACCTGCCAGAGACGGGGAGCTCAGACCACGAAGGCACGTGGTGCCTGAGACTCGCTGAGAGAATGACAGAAGTCTGATGCCCACGTCGGCCTTCCAGGGCCGCCGCTCAGTGCGTGCACACCCAGACGTTGCCTCCTGCACTGCTGTATTATTGTGCGGCCTCTTTAGCTTGTTTTTATTTTATTTTTTTTTGGCCTGAGTGCTTATGGCCAAACTCACTTAGGCAAATGCACACATGACTGTTTGGCTGTAATACTGCCAATATGGGCTATGTTCACCATCAAATTGCATACAATGCAAATCAGCACCCCAATATCACCTGCCGGGTAAAGCCATCTAGAAAATACACTTGGATTGTCTTCTCCCCCCCTCCCTCCCTCCCTCCCCCCCCCACACACACATGTTGGGACAGCTTAAAGGAGGCATTTTCAGAAAGTCAACTCTAGGGCAATTCTAGTCTCGGATTCTTCACAATGTAACAGTTTAGCCACGCGGAGGTTTGGCTTGAGGATAGCACTAGCACATGTCCCATTTCCTCCGGGACCCCACTGACCTGACAGAGCGAGCGGTTTCGAGGAGCCCCGCCCAAGGGGAAGCAGGGTGGTGAACATGCCCACCATGGAGACTCACTGGAAATGAGGGTGTCCTCAGAGGGCCCGCCTTCACCTCAAAGGAGGAGGCTTGACTCAGCACCCTCTTTACACTCTGAACCCAGACAGGATGGAGACTCCGTATGACTTGAGAGGGCCCAGGAGGACCTAGAAAAATTGAGACCACAGCCCTGGCCGGATGGCTCAGTTGGTTGGAGTGTTGTCCTGGGCACTGGAAGGTCATGTGCTGGAAGGTCATGGGCTCGGTCAGGACACATATGTAGGTTTCGGGTTCCATCTCCAGTCAGGGCATGTATGGGAGCCAACCAATGTGATGTTTCTCTATCACATTGATATTTCTCTCTCCCTTCCTCTCTCTCTACAATCAATTTAAAAAAAAAAAGTTGAGACCACAGAGGAGGGGTGGGGGGTGGGGTTGAGGTAGAAAGGAAGGAGTGTGAATAAGGAGTGAAAGTTACTGAAGGCAAATATTCCAGGCAACTTTCTGGAGCGACACTGGGGGGATTAGAGGGCGGGACGGCGAGTAGAGCCAAGAACCGTTCTTAAAAGATCAGAAATATCCTGCCAGAAGGCATGGGACCCTATTAACCATTGGTTCTGAGTCTCCGTACGCCTCCTTCCTCCAAAAGGTAACAGACAAATAAGATGGTTGAGTTCAGCGTCTGAGTCAGATTCACCTGGATGCCCATCTTGACTTTGTCACCTGGTAGTTGTATGCCCTGCGACAAGTTATCTCCCTTCTCTCTGCCTCAGTTTCCTCATCAATGAAGATGATATAATACTACCGTGGAGGATCATGAGACATGATGGATGAAAAGTGCCCAGCACACAGAAAATGTGCAGTAAACATTAGTTGCTGCTCTGATACTGTCTTTCCCATCCCTAACTCTCTATGCAGTGCCTGCGACAGCTGGTGATTGACAAAGCACCATTCTCCTCTGGGCATCCCAAGGCCACATGGAATGCTCAGGATGTCCCGTTGAGCTTGCAGGTGCTTACAGCCAGCAGAAATTAATTCACATTCTAGGTTTGTCAATTGCCATCGGCGTCAGAGTCCTGATCAGGAAAGACCTTGAGCAAATTAAGGAAAACATTCAATGTCAAAAAGTGGATTTGAATCTTCACCAAAGTGGGCTCTTATTCAAATGAAAGAGTATAAAATGTGAAACTTCTTAGAAAGATCTCTCGGAATAATCAGGTGAAAGGTTTGGTCCTTTTTACATTCCAGAGAGAAATGACAAGAAATGGGCCTTGCCAAGGACCCCAAATCCACCACCCAAAAGAAAACATCTAGAATGTCTTCATAGTAGCTCAGTCACACACAAACTCGTTGAAAAGTGGTTACACATATCTTACACATTTCCTATTTCCATTGAGGGTGGGTTTCCCCAGTGTCACCCCACAGGGGTGGAGGGGTGACTTAAACTCTGTTGGTTGTTTTAGAAGAACACAGGGACACCCTTTGGTGATGAGAATATCACATCTATTTTCTGCTGAATTACCCAATGAACTGTCGTTTGCCATCCCCCGCCTTTGCATAAGGAGATTTAGATTCATGAAGTCACCTACTCGTCTTTGAAAAATAAACTGCTTAGGAAAGTAGCTCTGGTAATATTCATTAGAGTTTTAAACAACTCTCTTTTTTTCCATTTCATCATAGTCATAATTAATTTCGTGGCTCAGGTACACAAAGAGATTTAAAGCGATGTTTATGAAATGAATTAGCCTCTCCCTCATCTTATTTAGAGTTCTCCATTGTGAATAGACTCAGATTGTAATGGGGAGGCAATTTATGAGAACGCTCTCTGGTGTCCTTGATTCTGTATCCTCTAGAGGGTTTATTATTTAGTTCTTTTCCTCCCTTGGGGCCAGAAGTCAGACCATGTGGCTGAAAGACAGCAGCTTTGGGATATTTTGATGGGGCTAGGGAGGACTGAGGCGGGTAGAAAGGACTGGGGTGCATCCCTGGCTTATCAGTATGAGGCAGTCATAGCATGAATGGGGTGCAAATATAATCTTTATAGTTCCCCGTGTGTGAGGCCACATGCAATCCCGCTCAGCCCTGGAATGGGGCGGGGAGACCTGGTTCTAGTCCTGCCTCTGCTCTGGAAAAATCACATACTCCCCGTGGCCTCCAAATGTCTCAGAGGTAAAATCAGGAGGTTGGAACAGAGAACTCTAAGGTGCCTTCCAGCTATGAAGTCCCACAATTTTCTGATGTATCAATTGTACAACTATTCACTTGGCTACTCTTTATTTCCACTTGTCTTTGGGGTTTAAGTAGACATACACAGACATCTTGGAAATGATGTCTCTTTACCTGTATTGGGCCATGTCATGATCAACAGGAAAAAAAGACTTGAGCTCAGAACTAGAACTCTCTGTGTGATGATACGACAGCTGTGAGTCACGTGTGACTATCTCATTTAACGTTATTCTTCCATTACATGCACACCATTTTAAGAGCTCCACGGCCACATGGGCTAGTGGCCACAGTACAGGACAGGACAGATATAGAGTGTTGCCATCACCACAGAAACTTCTATTGGACAATATTGTAATTAGAAGGAAAATCGCTTCTAAATAAGAGACTAGCTCTTCCTCCTGATCCCAGATTGATAAATTGTGATCTCCAAAGCCATCCCATAAGCAAATAGTCTTCCTTGGGGCAGAATCTAAAGCACCCCAAAGCCTTGCTTACAAATCTCTTCCCCACCAGCTTGTCATGGGGTCTCCCCACCCGCTCTTGCCCACTTCTCTCTTCTCCTCCCACCTGCCAACTTCCCCCTCTCTGCTGATCACTGGTGTCTGGTAACCCTGATGTGATAACACAGGGAAACAGCAGATGGGGAGGAGAAAATGCAGCACTTTCCCTCCATTCAAATGTGCCCTTGGTTATAGGGCATAATATTGTTTGGGGGTTAGTTTCAACTAGTCATTTTGAGGTAATTTTAGGTGTACAGATGAACTGCTGAAATAGTACAGAGTTCTTGTATACCCCTCATACAGCTTCCCCTAAGTTAATACCTTACATACCCGTGATGCAATTATTAAAACTAAGAAATTAATGTTAGTGCAATTCCAGTAGCTACATTGCAGACTTTGTTTGGATTTCACCAGTTTTTTCATTCTGTCCTTTTTCTGTAATTCCATTGGCTAGATTGCATTTAGCTGCCGTGCCTCCTTATCTCTTCCAATCAAAGACTCTTCCTCAGTCTTCCCTTGTCTTTCATGACCTTGACACTTCCAAAGAGTGCTGGCCAGTCATTTTGCAGTCTGTTCCTCAGCTTGGCTTTGCCAGATGTTTTCTCATGATTCGCCTGAGCTCCGGCATCATTGGGAAGACACTCCCGAGGTAACGTAGCCTTCCCAATGCATCATATCAGGAGGTAAAGACGTCCCTTCGGGCACAGTGACCCTTGTGAATGCACATTCAACAGTGCTGGTTCTTGTGTCTTAGGACTGCGGCCAGTGGTGCCAGGGGTGGGAACGGTAACCCAGCATCCTGGGAGACAGTAGCCGTGGGGTCTTCCTTCATTGGATAGATTCTGTGATGCAATTTGGGGGTATTATTCCTTCTTCTCTCACCCTCCTAGAATTTCTCTGAGATTCCTCTTATCTCTTTTAATGAGTTTCTTTTCTGTTTAAATCAATCACAGTAGGTTTCTGCTGCTTACTACGAAGAATGCTCACAGATGGAGAAATTGGAACCAGAGGTGGTTATAGGAAACAGACCTCGAGGTAATGAGGGAAACCTGGGATTGGTTAGCAGGCCTCGTCGGGGCAGATGGCAGAAAGAAAGTGCAGGGAAAGATGAGGTTCTGTGAGGTCCTATGGCATGGTGGCAAACTGGTTCTCTGACTAAAGTGCTCATGCGTGGTGAGCTTCAGGGGGACGTGTGACTGTTGCCAGACCATGGAGGAAGGCTGTGGGGAATGAAAGCTCAAAGGGTGGGTGGGTATCTCTACACGGGATGGACAATTAAAGAATTTTTAAAAAAGAAGTCAGACCAAAAAAAGGGGGATTATATACCATATAATTCCATTTATGGAAAATTCTAGAAAATGGAAACTAATCTATAGTGATAGGAAGCAGACCGGTGGTTCCCTGGTGATGAATGAGGGGGTGGAGGAGAGAGAGGGAGGGGTTACAAAGAAACTGGAGGAAACCTTTGAGGGTGATATGTTCATTATCCTGATGGTGGTGATGGTTTCACAGGTATCCAACCTCATCTAAACATGTTCAGCGTAATTTTAGCCAACGATGCCTCAATAAAGCTGTTAAAAGGAAGATGAACTCATGAAAATTAAAAAAAGTAGAATGACACATAACAAAAGACTATTTACATAATTAACTATGTTATGTGTATATGCACACAAAGCAATACACGTTTTGAAAAATATAAGCAAAAATAAACACATCTATACACAATAAACACACGAGAAAGCTGTCTTGTGGGTGAGTGGGAGCTGAGGGGCTGGAACTGGGGTGAGAGAATAAAGAAACGAAAGAGGGGAGAGCCCCGTCCACACCAGTGATGGGGAGTGAGGAGCACAATGAACCCTCTCCAGAGAACATTTTTTTCTCTTTATTGATTATTTTAAAAAGTGTCCTAGGACAAGGTACGTTAGTCTTGATTTCTGAGATTTTTATGAAACTGGTGCAATAATTTTGTCTCCAGAGGGAGGCAGGTTACATTTTAGCACTTTTGGAGGTTGATTTGTGGCTTGTGTGTGTCACATCTCTGAAAATCCTGCTAGAAAACCTGCCAGCAGCAAAAGGCTGCCATTCAATACGGGCATAATTACCTCGATGCTGATCAGACTCCATCACAACGGCTACACAGGCCCATTGCACAGATGTTCAAGTGCCTTCAAGCTGTGCTTTCAGATGCACACTAATAATTCCTGGCTGCGGTTTCCCTTTAAATAACGCCAACAGTAACCAGAAGACGTGCTGGCAGAGGGGTTTTCATCTATGTAAAACATCGCTTATTTTTAGTTTATTGCAGAAAAGTGTGCGTGGGGGCGGTGGTTAGAAAATAATTAAAAGTGTGTGCTGCCTTATAACATGCTATCTCCACTAACTGAACTTCTAACCTGACATCAATACATTGCATACTGTAACCTGTTTCTCCTGATTATTAACCTTGAGCGTGGCAACCTATAAATCATCCCCGAAACAGCTGGCGTTCAGCGTTGCCCCAAAGGTACATGATTACGATCGTTTTATATATATCTTGGTATGCAGACATGAAAAATTCATTGAAGAGGTTGGTATTGTAAGACTCATTGTAATGAATTTTCTCAAAAACATAGATCATGCTTAAAATAGGTGTCTGCTTATTATAATGCAGCCATTTATATCTTCTTGAATTACCTTGCCCATAGCTCAGCCATTTTCTTAAAGTCAAACACGATGATACCTAAACAGATTTACTGCAGTCACTTTGCACGGCTTAAAAGGAGAAGTTTGCTGCCTTTTTTTTTCTTTTCCCCTTTTTGTGTCCATGTCTATAGAATCCAAGGGTACAGATTTATTTTCCTAAAAAAAAAAAAAGGTGGGGGGGATCATTTGGAAGGTCATTCCTTAAAGGCATCCCCATTTACTTGGGTGTGTCAACTATGAACACACAAGCAAAGAAACCCCCAAAAGTGTTACACCTCTCACAACTCACGGAGGTGCCCCATTCCTCCCTGCAGAAAGGTTCATATCAATATTGCTCAGGACAATAAAAGTTAGAGCCAGGCCCTGGCCGGTGTGGCTCAGTGGATGGAGCGTCGGCCTGCGGACTGGGGGGTCCCAGGTTCGATTCTGGTCAGGGGCATGTACCTTGGTTGTGGGCACGTCCCCGGTGGGGGGTGTGCGGGAGGCAGCTGATGGATGTTTCTCTCTCACTGATGTTTCTAGCTCTCTATCCCTCTCCCTTCCTCTCTGTAAAAGAATCAATAAAATATATTAAAAAAAAAAAAGTTAGAGCCGGAAGGGTCCCCAACTATCACTGTGGTCTTCACCGCTCCAGGAAAGCAGCCCCAGGGAGGCGGTGACCTCCTCGAGGTCACACATGTGGGAAGGAGGGGGTTCCAGATGTGGAGCCATGACTCAGGTTTGTAATAATAACAAAACAATCGCCGGGAGAGTGCTTTCTAGGTGCGGGTACCGTGCAAATGCTTGCACGTGTTAGCCCCTTGAGTCTTCACTGCAGGCTGAGCGGTGAGCCCTGCCATCGCCATCCTCATCCTCATCCTCACCTTCACTCCCACTTGGTATCTAAGGACACAGGCCCGGGGAGGTGGAGCAGCTTGCTGTGGGGCACACGCCTTGTCATTGGTGGAGCAGACTCACCCCGGCCAGTCCACCGCCCCCACGTGAGAGCACCGCCTTTCACCGCGTGGTGGGCTCTTCCTCTTTCCTTTTCTGATGTGGTTGGCCAGACCTGTAAACTGTTACTACAGGTATTCATTTCAACAATTAAAAGAGAACAACAACAATTAAAAAAATCACCGGGCCTGGGTTTGCTGGGGTTGCTGTAATGAAGTGCCACAGACTGGGTGGTTTAAAAACCAAACACTTCTTCTCTCACGGGTCTAGAGGTTGAAGTCCAAGATCAAGGTGTTGACAGGGTTGGTCCTTCTGAGGCCTTCCTGCTTGTCCGGGAGAAGCCATCGTCTTCTCCCCGTGTCTTCACATGGTCCTCTCTCTGCCTGTCCGTGACCTCCTCTCTTCTTATCAGGGCAGCAGTCAGACTGAGTTAGGGCCCACCCCCAGACCTTATTGTGCCTTAATTACCTCTTTGAAGGCCCTACCTCCAGTCTCCTTCTGAGGCGCTGGGGGATACAGGGTCTGCCTTTTTTCTAGTGGAAAACCCACACACGAAAACATCTGATTACAAACCAATAGGCCAAACTCTTGTAGGTGTACAAATCCTCATTCTTCACCGGGTGTGAGCTGCTAAAACCAGCAAAGCCTGTCTCTGTGTCCCTTTAAACTAAGCTTTGGAGAAGAAGAGCTGGTTCCTGGCAGAGAACTTGCTTGCCTTTCATTCCCCCTTGGAGGCTGGGACCTGGTCCACTGCCCACCTGTGTCCGGCACTGCCCGGGTCTGCCGCATCCTGACTGCTGACCCGAGGTGCTGCTGCAGGGGCCCCAGCCCCCAAGCCTGAGCAGCGTGGATGCAAAGTATGCGGGGGGGGGGGGGGGGGGGGACCTTTTACATAAGAAAGCGGGATTCCGACTCCTGAAGGCAAGCCCTTTCACCTCGGCTGCTTCCTCATAAGGACAGCCAGCTGAGGCAGCTTTCCAGGATCTGTTTTATTATATTTAATTTGATTTTTATACCATGAGGGTGGTCCTGAGCTCGCTGGGGCGAAGGGGGTGATGACTAAGGTGCCGTCTGCCATCTGGCAGGGGTGGGCACACCTGTGTGTCCGGGAACCTGGGTTAGCTCGGCAGGGAAGCCATTCAGGTGCCGGGGCCAGCTTCCAGACAGGGAGAAAAGGACTCACGTCTGCCTTCTGGCTTTGCCTGCGGTCCGAGGAGAGAGGCCGCGAGATGCACTAGGTTGCCCTGAGTTCCCATCGGCCTGGATGCTGATGAATGAGAAAATAATTCACCCCAGTGGAAGCAAATACACGCACACGAGAGTGGGGCAGATACAATGGGGACAACCTTCCCTGTGGTACCATCGTCAGCGGGGGCAGCCTGCACAGTAGCTGCCACTGTAAACCCATTTATTCGGTGCCCGTGCTGCCCAGCCATCCCACAGGCGTTACCCCACTCAGTCTGCAGAGCGGGCCTGTGTGGAAGGCGCTCTCACCAGGCCCACTTTGTGCAGGAGGAGGAGGAGGCAGTCACGACTGCCGGCGGGGACATGATGGAGACAGGAGTCCTCTGTGCCTTTCGGGGGAGACTCTCAGTTTAACTGCAAACTGGGTTTTCCTCCTCAGGGACTGGTCTTTCATCAGTTTTCCATTTCCAAGTGGCTTAAATGCAATCGCAAATGTAAAGCACAGCAGAGGGAAGGGAGTCAGTAACATGGTAGGAAGTATGTCAGGTGTCACACGGGTCCTAGACTTCAGGTGGTCACTTCACCAAGAATGTAAGTATCGAGTCACTATATTGTACACCTAAAACTAAGATAATATTGTAAGGTGACTGTAATTGAAAATTAATTTATTAAAATTGTTTTTAACAATTGACCTGGCCGGTGTGACTCAGTGGTTAGAGTCAGCCCACAGACCGGTTTGGTTGCTGGTCAAGGTTATGTACCTGGGTTGCAGGGTCCATCCCCAGCCCTAGTTGGGGTGCGTCTGGGAGGCAACCAATCAGTGTTTCTTTCTCCCCTTCCCTCCCTCCTGTCCACTCTTTCTAAAAATCAATGGAAAAAATATCACACTACAACAACAACAACAAAAATTTGGGGGGAAAAAAAAAAGAAGCAATCCCAAATCAACTCAAATCTAATGTTCTGGCTCTCTCTCACTACTCTCTCAAAGAGGGAGTCATAGAAACTTTGAGGACCCAATGAAACTTAGGGACCCTCTTTCCAGAAACACACACATACTCACACACACACACACACACACACAGAGTTGTGACTCCAACTTCAGAGGACGGGGGCTACCTTCACCTTTCTTCCTCTAAGCCCATCCACAGACCCAGGTTAAGAATCCTTTCTTAAAAGCAGGATGTTCCAAAAAGAAGGCCATTGCCCCTTCCTGAATCTTAAAATCAAATGACAGGGGAATGATACATTTTTACTGAAACTGAGTACAACAACAAAAAAGATTAGAGTGCATGACAGGGAGGAAGAATATGTTGCATTTTGTGAAGCTCTGAAAAATTCTTATCTGAACGTGCATGTGTACGAGGTCCCAGTGCACCTGTCTCTCTGGTGCTGGAGAGCCAGCGCCCCAGACAGCCTCCCGCCCCCCTCCGCCTCCAGGCCCGGCTGCGCTCTCCTCAACTGAGAACCCCTTGTTTCCAGGACCGCACCAGCCTTACTTCCGTGACTGTTCCTTGCAGACCAGATCACCCAGCCACTTCCCGGGGGCTTGTCACTGCCCTCGGCTGGGCCACGCCCTGGGAGCCCCTTGGATGGTTTACACGGAGTGTCACACCAAGGATGTGGCAGATTCGCGCTTTCTAATCCTCACACGACACTACCAGGAAGGCGTTCTCATGATTAGCATGATGATTACTCCAGGTTGACAAGCGAGGAAGGGGAGGCTGAGAGAGGAAGGTGCTCTGGTGTGCAGGGCTGCCCAGTGTGCGGTGCAGCTGCCCGCCGGGTGAGAGAATGTGGTAGAAAGAAAGATCTCTGGGTCTCGAGTGCAGACGTGCCTGCAAGACCCCACCAAGCCCCTTGCTAGCCTGGATTGCGGGACCTTAATATCTTTAATGTCTACACTTGCGGTTTCAAAGCTGCATCACTTGAGATAATGCATGCAAAATGTCTTGAAATCTGTAAATTGCAGGCAGAAATGTTATTTATACAAACTATGTCAGCAACATGCTAAGGCCCCTTGAGATTAAAAGCCCTGACTCCAGCCTGGCTGGCATGGCTCAGTGGTTGGGCATTGACCTATGAACCTGGAGGTCATTGTTCGATTCCAGGTCAGGGCACATGCCCGGGTTGCGGGCTCGATCCTCAGTGTAGGGGGTGCAGGAGGCAGCCGATCAATGATTCTCTCTCATCATGGATGTTTCTCTCTCTCTCTCCCTCTCCCTTCCTCTCTGAAATCAATAAAAATATATTAAAAACAACGACAGCCCTGACTCCATTCTCGGTCCCCCACCCCTAGCCCCCCATACCCTCCAGCCACAACAAAATATGTGCCAACTGACCGCTGCTTAAGGACAAGTTCCCTTTCTCTAGTGAACGTAACAGAACGTGTCCTTAATAGACACTCCATGGCATTTGTCCTTGAGGCTTCGTGTAGAAAAGGCCCAAAGCACGACGTGTCTGCCTCGAGCCCCTCGAGCAAGGTGCCCAGCTGCCGAAGGACACTGGCAGCCGGGCTGCTCTCCGCGGCCATCGCTGCCGTCATCTTCAGGTCCCTGTTGGTGGCACCTTCCAGAGAAGTGGCATCATGACCGGCTCCTGCAGGGGAGGCTGCCGTGTCAGTCATGTAACTGAAGCTTCTTGTCCTTTTTTTCGGGCGATGATTCAGACGCCTCGCCTTCAGGTGAAAGGAGGTGAGCTTAAGCCGTTCGTGCTCTGGATGAGGGCGTCAGGGGCAGGGAGCTAAAATTGCCTGCAGCGGAGGACAACCAATCACGTTCCCTGCCCTCTCCCAGATCTGTGGGCTCAGAACCTTCTAAATTATTCAATGCATTTAGCTGCACGGACAACCAACTGGCCGGGATCACTTGTCCCGGTCACGGCTATTCAAGCTCTAAGTCTGCCTACCGCCTCGAGTCACGGTGGTTTCGGTGTCTCCTTGGGGGCGGGGAGCGGCATCGTGCTCTGCGTGGTCCCCGAGAAGAAAGGGGCCGCACCAACAGCGCCTCAGCTCTTCGGGCACCTGCCCATGGCAGCCTGGCACTGGTCCTCAATCTGCTTCGCTGCCAGGCCAACCACAAATAAAACAGCCCACTGCTGAGAGCCGGCTCTCTGACAGGCAGATGGCCGAGCACAGGCGTGCCTGCAGCGGGTCAGCTGAAGACGGCTTTTCCGCCTTGTAGCCACTGGAGCTCCAAGAACAAGGAGAAACAACAAGCGAGTCTCGGAGTTTGCCTTTCTTCTTGCAAAAATTTTCCACCTTGGCCTCTCGGTTCCTTCCCACCTTTCACAGGTCAACCTTGTTTTGCTCATTCAGCCTGCTCCCAGACCACATTAAAAAATAAATGATAAAAAACATAAACACCAACAGTTTTTGTTTCCTTGACATCATAAACAGGTCTCAGATTTTTGCAGTAATTATCCCCAACAATTGATACTTAGACCGGTCTGGGGTTGAAATGTAAAATTTCTGCTCTAATTGCCTTCTCCCTCCCCCTCCCCGCCTGGATGCTCAAGGCCAATGGAATTCTTTTCTCACATTTCTCGTGGGGGCCGAGGGGCAGGGCCAAGCACCTGGCTTCTGTCTTAGGACGCGCAGGTTCTACACAAAATGGGCCTCCAAAGAAAAGGGGCTTTAGGATTGGCTTGTAACTTTCCCCTGTAGAGAGTAAGGGGGAAAGGAAGGGTTTTTAATGGTTTTATGTGACCCTTCGGGCTATTCGGAGTCTGCCAGCTGCTCCTCAGGAGCTAGCCATGGCTCTGGCCGCAGGAACCAGGAGCCGAGAGGCAGGCCAGCCTCGTCTGGGGAGAACAATGCCTCCGCAGTCACACACAAGGGCGCCTCTCATTTTCCAGGAACCCGTACAATCAGGTGGACAGGATCCTGGAGGTGCCGCGCAGGGCCCCTGAGCCCAGTGAGAGAACAGAAGCCCTGCAGCTACAGATATGCCAATCTGCTGGGGCTGCCTCTCAGGCCCCTCAGAAACTCAGGGCTCATTCACCAGCCAGACCCTCCAGAACAGGCTTCGATGCCACACACAGGGACTTACTAGATGATCAGCTGCAGACGGTGATGTCATAAAATCAGCATGGATGGAAAGCGTGCTCCTAAATGGTTTTTTTTTAATTTTTTAAACTTGAACATCTTTCAGTCATCCTTCACTAGTACTTGTTTCTTGTAGCATGAGATTCTGGAACCTTCTGGTTTGTTCTTCCTCAGATCATCACATCAGTTGTTATTAAAAGAGTTTGTAGCTTATTCTATTTTAGGTTTTGGGGTTTTTTGCTTAAGACTGTATGTAGATCTGAATTAATGGGAATGGTAGGTTTATACTTTAGACACACAGTCACAACTACACACAGGCCCCACCGGACAAGTCTACGTTTTTCTTCTCTCCTCCCCGTCTCACCACGGGGCCTTGGGCAAGTGACCCCGCCTCACCACGGGGTGGTGGCAAGAACACGGAGGTGTGGCGTGGATTCACTCCCCAGGGCCTATTAACAAACAAGAATGCTGACCTCTAAGACGTGAAGAGCTTCCCGACTCCTAAGGAAACATGGTGAAACATGTTGGGCAGGAAGGACCTCCCGTCCTAAAGGCGATGTGCACGCCCCAAACTATCACATCTACAGCCTCCTTCAGCGTCGGTCGCCCCGCCTACCTCCCAGTCCAGGTCTCTTGAGCTGCGACCCGGCAATGCAGCTGGTTTTGGGTCGCACGGGATGCGAAGCCACTGCGCACCTGGCCCCAGGCACACCAAAGGATCGGGTTTCTCTCGCTTATAATTTTGAAATCGAGCTGTCAGATCAAACTGCAGTGGCGGGCAAAGGACAACGGAGGAAGCCACCTCGAGTCGAGTAGTCAGTGATTCCTGAACAATTATTTTGACTCGACGTAGTGTTTGTTTCTCTTTATTATATAGCAGAAATTGATTATGCTGTCTTTTAGCTAGAGCTTAAAATTCACCAGGACGAATTTATCCCGGAGTCCAGTCAAGACCTCGTAAGGAAGGTTCGCAGGAAGGAACCTACAGAGGGAGGGAGGCGCCGCGACACCAACATGTCTGTAAGCATCTAGAGACCAAGTCTGCCATCTCTGTCTCTTCAACGATGAAAATTTCGTCACAGCTTAGGACCTATACAAGTTATAGGAGTACATTGTTCTGAAGATAAAGATGCTAGATGAAAGGATATTTGAAAGTTTAATCGTTGTTACCCTATTCTTCAATTTACTTAAATTGCATGGTAAACATTCATGGATTAAGGAGATGCAAACTAAAATTCAACTCTACATGGGTAGATCCAAAATCAGGCCCACAGACCAACAGAGCCAGGAGGCGGCGGAGCCACAGTGCCGCACATGCCCACAAGGAGGTTTCTGTGTTGGTTTAGAGATTCAATTAAGAATGGGAGCAGCAATAGGAAAGTTGAGCAGAAACCTTTCACATAAAAATGACTTAATAGTTCAAAATACTTGGAAAATCACCATCCTAGCTCCTACCAGAACAACTCCAAATTGGGTGACTCTCCCAATACAGTCAGTGATGATAGACTTTTCAACCGGAGCCTTACATTCGAATAAGTAATCCAGAAGTTAATTTATTCATCTATTTTGCCAAATGTAGTTTACTGTAAAATGTCTACAAAACTGTGGTAAATCTTATCCGTGCTAAGAAAATACATAAAATTGCTCATTAGGGAGCCAAGTTGAACGAGTTAGATATATTCTAACTTTTAAGTGCTTGTTAGTGGAAGTCATTTGCATTGTTTTGCTTCCTAATTTAAATTTATCGATGGCTCTGGAGATGCGGCGATGCGCACTGCACACACACATCCCTTCAGCAATGCACATTATACGGTCTTACCTCCGCTACCTGTTAGAAATAAGTTTCTTAAAACTCTTCCCAAACATAATTAGCAAGTAATTTTCATTGAACTGAAAAGATAATTTTGAAACAGGGCATGTAAGGAAAATTTTCTCTTCCCAGTATCTTGTAACACGAATCATGGATTATTTTTTTTAAAGCATAGGGAAATTCTTCATCTCTTGGTTTTACTCTAGGTACATTTCAGTAGGAGTAATCCTGAGGAGTTCATGCAAATTACTCAGGTAATTTAAACGGAGGCAGGATTAGGTCACTTCCGTGCATTATTCCTTCCAAAGACCAAACCCTCCACCAAGGCCATCCTGGTCCCTGTCCCTTGCCTCTTCTAGGCAGACAGGTTCCCTGTCCCCCCCCCTTGGTCTTCCAAGCTCGCTCTCAATTCATGATCACCATGGCGTTGGCTGTTCCCTTTGCCTGGAACGTTCTCCAATCAGCTCTTGTCTGGCACCTGCTTCTCATCACTCAGGTGTAAGCAAAGCTTCTACTCTTTCAAGAGCTCTTCCCTGACCAGCTGATCACCCTATTTAATATGTTCCTTGATCTACAAAAACTTTATTGGTAATAGATAACATCTCTTCTTTCTAGAATGTAAGCTCCATGACAGCAGGGGACTCGTCTGTCTTTGCTTTCATTTCCGTGTTCTTGCTGCTATATTGGCATCTAGCACCCAATGTTGTGAAGAATGTTAGTTATACTAGTGCACCGGCCAAAGGCCTGGGCTTTGAAGTTGGGTTCAAATATCAGGTTTGCAATTGACTAGCTCTGCAGCTTGAGTATGTTCACCTTTTATAAAAACATGATTTCTTTATAAAAAGTAGAAATACTCATAGGGCAAGATAAATCCAGATTTAAATGAGTTAACTGAGACTCAAGTTTCCTTAGCGCTCACACTATCCCAGGCTCTACTTCATAGAGACTTGCTTTTCATTCTTAACCCCAAACTTAAGATTCCTTACAGAGGGGGTTGTGGGAAAAACGTAAAAATACAGAAGCCCCAGACACTTTAGCTCATCGTCATATGATGATTTTCTTGCAGAGACCTGAGAGTGCAGTAACGCAGGAGAGCAAGGAGGCTCTAAAGCAGGGCTGCCGGGTCCAAATGCAGCTCCTGTATTTCCAGGGGCCAGTTCCTTCAACGCCCAAGGCTGTCTCCTCTGGAAAACCCAGTTCCTTCAACGCCCAAGGCTGTCTCCTCTGGAAAACCCGCATCTCCCTCAGAGACGTGAGGACGAAGCAGTAGTGCATGGAAAGCACTCAGCACCTCAGCGCTCAATTCCCACGAAGCACACAATGAACGCCTCTTGGTAACAGGCTGCATTTACAGTATTTCCCACTTAGGTCGATTCAAGACCTAATATTAATAATTAATTCCAGCAGGAAAAAAAAAGGAAAAAGCATTTTCCAATGTCGAAAACTGAGCGTGTTAACAGGCGAATTCCAGAAAACCCAGAGCTAGTGGTCGACTGCCTACCCAGGGTTCCTCTGGCCACAGCTCCTGGTGCCTGTGCTTTGAGGACCATCATTGCTCTTAGCATTTTCTCCCAACAGCGCCAGTCACATCCTAGGCTCTACTTACAGAAGGTCATGGGAAAACTCCCCAACTCTAAAGAATTGTATAAAAAGACCCTTCTATGATTCATTGCATTAAACCGAAGTCATTCTAGGTCTTATTTTAAGGCTTAAAAAATATCTTTCCGTTACTTAAACATTTAAATTCTCTGTGCTTCATGCAGATCCAGCTTTACTTCCCATGTTCGAAGAACCCCATTTCCGAGGCTGTTATCGTCAAGGCACTTCGCCCCGGTGCACACCACCCATTTGTTAACTTCCCAGCAGTAGCAGGAGTGAGGGCAAAAGCAACCACGGGACCTCTGAGGTGGGGGTTTCCGGTTGTTCCTTCTCTACCTCTTCATGGGTATGTCTCATTTTGGGATATAAATTAAGCAAATCCCATTGTCTAAGGAGATTTAGACCAGCGGTTGCCAACCGGTGGCCCTCGGACCACAGCTGGTCCGTGAGGTCTGGAAGGTTGGCGACCACTGGTGTAAGGAAACCTTTGGAGCAGTGGTCGCCAACTGGTGGTCCGCAAAGTCCGGAAGGTTGGCGACCGCTGGTTTAGATGGTCTGTCTTGCAACGTCGGGCGGGGGTGGACTCTGTGTGCAGGTGGGGGAAGGGGAGGGGGGGAGGCGACATTCACAGGGCTGCAGACTCGGCTCTTCTCCCTTCTCACTGCGTGGAAATAGGGCTTTGTGTTCGGTCGGGTGACATAAAAAGGTAGAAACAGTAGCTCTCAAATCAGACTTTACCTCAAATATCAAAGGTCATGGAGGGGTGCACGGATCCGCCGCTCTCGAGTCTGTGCGTGCGTGTGCACTTGGCATGCTTGCTGAAGTGGGTCCCTTTTCATCCCGCCTGGGCGCTCCACAGCTCCTGGCAGCCGCCACTGGTCCGCGGGGCACCACAGCGCCTTTGTGTCCCTTGCTGACACTCCGGCATTGTGTTTTTCTGCCCATTAACCAAGGATAAATGACCTAGATATTGTGCCTATTAAAGCCTCATTTTTCTCGTGCCCTTTTGTTCGGCGGTGTACCACATTATCAGACGCCGCACACATTTTTAAGTATCCTCAGTCTCGGATGCCCTTTGGAGGGAGTAATAGGAGGGTTTTGTGTGTGGTTCTGCGGAGATATCTGGAGTGGAATTATGAGCAGGTAATTTAAGGCTTCCCTTCCCGTCTAGTCTGAAGACAACCGGGTTAGCGCCTCGCTAACAGCTGATCTAGCAGAAGAGGATATATCAAGAAACTGTACAAAGGCCAGAATGCTGTATTTGCATCTATTGCGAAGGCAAAAAATAGAGCGAACACCAGTTCCCCTACACACTACATCCTATAATTACATTTCTGCATATCATGGGTCACTTTTATTAAAAGCATCATTACTACAGTTGGCAGCAATTTACAGTTTATCTTACATGATATCAGTTTTCAAAGGAAAAAAAATAAAAGGACATCACAACAAAGAAAAACAATACATTTACAAAGTCATGTCTGTAAACTTCAAGGCTAGTTTAGAGCTGAGGTAATGCTGTTTTAGCTTTGTGGCTAAAGTAACAAAGTCCTTTTAATTTAAAGAAAAAAGGTACCTGATTCTCTAGTCTCTCACTCTTTTATTTATTCATCTATTTATTTTGTTTATACCAGTGCATTACAAGACCACGAGACAATGGAACTGTAGTTCTATCTGGCGAGAACCCTCCCAGTAGGTTAATTTCCAAAGGGACCCTTCACATTCAACAGCTGCCTTATTATTGCTGCGCCTCGGGACGGAGACGTTCACACTAACGTGGAGATTGTCAGAGTGTACGGATGTGTGTGTGTGTGTGTATGCGCGAGTGTGGGCACCCCAGACAGTCAGAAAGGGAAACAAATGAGCAAGTATGATATGTACGGCAAATTTCATCTTGACCTTCACAGCAACGAAATTAAAATTAAAAAAATTAAATATATAACTTCATACTTCCTTCGAGCGGCGCGTCCTTCCGTGAGTGCCGCCCTGTTACGAATTGCTCTTTATTATAATACCAACGGTACCACACGAAGAGGGAACAAAGCAGAGCATTATGTAAGCTTTCCTTAAAAAGACATGATCACCTCTCGAATTTCATCTCTCCTAGGGGTAATAAATAATGCACTGCACAATACTTAATGACCAAGATACCTTTTGACACACCTGTATAACATGACTTGGACTTTTTTTCTTCTTTTTTTCTTTTTGCTACACTATGTTACAGAACAGCTTATAAAACTAGGTATGAACATTAACTGTGAGTGTAAACAGTAGGACTACCACTTGTCAAAAGTTTTAAACACTTGAACGGGAACTGGGACTGGTTACTCGTCATTCTCGTTGTTTTCTAGTTCCTCCCCGCCATCCAGCGAGTCCAGCTCTTCACCCTGTGCTATTTCGTCTTCGAGGACGGAGGACTCGGCCGTCTTGTCCAGGTTCTCCTCGGCGTCGCTGCCCTCGAGGTGCTCCTCTTCCTGAAAGGCCGCCCCCTCGGCCTTGTCGGGGCCCTTCTCCGCGCCCGCGCCCACGGCGTTCTGCAGTCCTGCCAGCGCGGGGAACCCGGGCAGCGTCAATCCTCCCAGCCCCGGAGGTAGAAACATGGAAGGGTAGAAGAGGCCTGGGGCCATGGTGGACAGGAGGAAAGGGTTGAAGGCGAGCGGGTTGGAGGGCAATCCGGCCGAGGCAGTAGCAGCACCAACGGGACCATTCGCAGAGTCAGTAGCCGAAACAGCGTCTGTGCTTTTCTCCGGGTCTTTGCTCTCCTCCTCGTTCTCGTTGCCCTTCTCTTCCCCCTTGGAAGTGCCGTCGTCCGGGTCTCCCTGACTGGACGCAGTAGTGGTGTTCCCAGCAGCAGCGGACAGGGGGCTGTTGAGCAGCCCGCCCAGGCCGAACACGTTGGGCAGGCCCGCCACGCCCGGCAGCATCAGGGGCAGCACGGCCGCAGGGTTCTTGGCGTCGCCTCCAGCCGCGGCAGCTGTGGCCAGTCCGGGAGGGAAGCCCATGAGCCCCGCCAGCTGGAGAGACTGGAGGTTCTGGAGGTTCTGCAGGCTCGTGAGGTCCATCCCCGCAAACAGGCTGTTCACCAGCAGAGGGTTGATGCCCGACGTGGAGGCCACGGCGGCGGCGGCCGCTGCTCTGGCGATTTCGCTCTTGGGCCTTCTTCCTCGTCGGCTCGCTCCTTCTCCCCTCACCACAGGTCCAGTGAGAAGCCGGTCAAACATCGACTCGGGAACAAAACCCTGGAGGAAATGGAGAGGCAAACAGTGGCTGCAGAAGCTGCTGAAGAACACTTACTTTCAATGGGGGCCTCTGTGATGACCTGAAACCTAACATTCTGAACGGAACTACACAAGCGATCATTTCCACTCTCAAAGCTCAAATGATAAAAATGAGGAAAGCAAAATTTCTATATTTTAGCATCACACTGGCTCGCTGAATTGTGCTGAGCTGCATAAAAAGTGTCAAAGGCTACTCTGGAGTGAGGTAAATGGCAATCTATCGCACCCAGAAAGGAGGGCTGCTCAGAAACGCAAAGGAACCAACTTCTGACTGAATCTCAATGCAAGTGAAACAGAAGCTGACACACTTTATGCTCCTGTTCATGACATCCTCAGGAAAACAGAACTCTGGGGATGGAGGGCAGATCAGTGGCTGTCAGAGGCCAGTGGTGTGAGAGAGTAACACCAGGGATTCTGGAACCATCTGCATCGTGCTTATGGTGGCAGTTCACAGGCCATCCATGTTTAGGACTAATATTACTAGATACCCAAAGAAAAATGCGCTGCTTTGCTGTATACTTCAAAACAAGCAAGCAAAAAAGTATCAAGACATCATTAACACAGTAATTTTAAAAAGAAACTAATAGTGAAGAAAACTCAGACAGAATTGTTGTATTTTTTATTTGTTTATTTTAGGGATTTTCAACAGTGTACCGCAAGTATTTTTAAAACACGCAATACCTGACTATTAGTCAGGGGCACTGACCTCTTTTCCCATAGACTGTCAAATAAAAAACTGAGATAGCCAACACAACAATAGCCATCCAGTGTCTAGAACTATCTATAATAATCTATAATAATAAAAGCGTAATATGCTAATTAGATCAGATAGCCAGACGACCTTCCGGACAACCTTCAGGATGACCTTCCGGACGAAGCCGAGGCTGCGAGGGCCGAGCCTCCTGCACGAATTTCATGCATCGGGCCTCTAGTACATATATTAAGTCATATAATAGAGTTGTATCTTATTGGTCATGTCACATAATAAGGTTGCCTATGATTGGTTAATTCTTGGTACCAGAAATCCTTACACAGAAATGCAGGGACCTGATTTTCTAAAAAGTTACCTTAGAGCAAAAAGGGTAAGTAATTGCTATTTTTTGTAAATAAATAAAAATTACACCTATTTCTTCTTACAGATCTGCTAAAAAATACATTTTTTGGTGTGCTGCAGAATTTTAGTAATTATTACTCTGTGTATGCCATGAGATGAAAAGGGTTAAAAATCGCTGGTTTATTTTAATATCAGAAATCACAATTAATCTTCATCGACTCAACCACCATGAACTCCGTTCCACAGGTGGACTGCTGCTGGGTTTACCTGGGGCATCCCTCCCGGAGGCAGCTCACCTCCCAGACTGTGAACGTGCATTCCCAAACCATCCTCTTGAACCAGAGCTGTCTAGTTAACACACTTTGGATTAATGATGGAGACACAAGACACGATGGGTTTATGATATGCGAAAATGATGAATTATGTCAATTCTTTTAAGCTATTCTTTTATGTCTTTCTGTTAAGGACCAACAGAAAATAAGAAAATTTCAGGACAGCGGTTGTGTTGAGATGCCTACCCCGGCCGACACGCCGAGCTTGTACTTACAGACTGCTTAACAATGTCAGTCCAGTCGGGAGCAACTGCAAACTCAGGGTTTTCTTCCAGCCACCTGGGCAGATCCTTCATGGGAGGCGCCATCGCTCCGCCCATCTGGGGAGAGGCATGGGAAACATAAGTCCTTCCCTCTCCCCTCCTGTCTCTCTCTACACATATGCATACACATACCGTACACATAGACTCCGAAAGAAGTGTGATTTTTTTTTTTTTTAATGAAAAGATCTCAGGCTAAAACATTTCTTTCTGGGATAAGAAATCACAGAGAGAACGAGTCCCCTTCCCACGTTTACCTTCTTTCCATTTCGTTTATTGACGACGGGCACCCTTTCCTCTCCTGTCAAAGTGTTTATATCCAATTTGTTAGGGTTTCGACATCTATGTCGTTTCTGTTTCGGTTTCTGAAATGAGGAAAACAGCACATCTGCATTCTTCTGAAAAAACAAAAACAAAAACAAATATCTTCAGTAAAATTGCATTTAATACTTATTTTTTCCTGTATAAATAACAAACAATCAAGTCACCTTCAATTATTATGTAAGCGTCAAGAATTATTTGAATTACTAGAAACCATACTTTTCTTTGAAAGGAAAAAGTCCTCCTATTTTCCACTATGTACATTAAGGAACTAAACAAACACATAAGCTGAGAACCAGCTTTGCCTTTTATCTATCAATAATGCCGCTTAGAGTCTCTTCTTCAAATGTTTGACCGCGTCATGGTCATCTTAAAGGAAACTTTCTCTGATTTCTAGGCAGTGATGGGAATGGATGCAGAGGTGCTATCACATCTGTGACAGGGCTGTACATGAGGAGAACCAAGCGAGGGACACAAGGACCTTGCAGGAGGGCTGTTCTGAGTGGCAGGAACTCAACTCATGCTGAATTCAGCAAAATGAAATGCAAAATCCTACACTGAAGTGCTTAAAAATCAATCTCGTAAGCGTGGAAGTAACAGATTTGCGCTGCTGGCTAGTAAACAGTTTATGTGACAAATCTTCCTTCCCAACCATTTAGACAGGCGGAGCGGCGAGGTATCAGCTTGTTACATGGACGTTTAAAGATGTAAACGCTACGTAAGCACTATCTTTGGCATTAGAGGATGAAGATGATCAGATCTGAGTTCATCTTGGGCATAACTACTAGTTAGTTGCTTAAAAAGGAAGCTAATGAAGTCGCAGGCTGCATTAGCTGGTCACATCTCTGCAAGTAGTATCTTCACAGCATTCTGAGCGGATCAGACCTGGGCTGGAGACCAATGCAAGTGCATTCCTGAGTGTCAGCCCAATAACAAGACCACCTGGAAACCACGCCAGGCAGGCAGAGAATAACTGGAGAACTCATGTCTGGTTGGTGAGAGATGGCGAAAGTAAGAAAATGCGTAATAGGTGTCTTCAAATAACTCCAAGGCTGCCCTTCCCGTGGGATAGACCTGAAAGCTAGCGTCTCTAATGTAGAATTATATAATGACAAAAACTGGGAAAGGATTGAGATGAGAAGATATTCAAGCTAAAGGCAGAGGGACCAGGGATTTCTATGTTGAACAAGACAACAAAATGGACTGTGCTGGCGAGATCCCTCCCACTCCAAGCGCTGTAACACTTACTGGTACGTAACTTGGCATATCAACAGTGTAAGCAGGGTGCAGCTTCAGCCATTCAACCAAGTCCTTATTTTTAGGAGCGTCATCCCCACCAGCCTTGTCCCATCTTCGAGATTTATAACAGGGATCCGTGTGTCGGGGTCCAGCTGTCCAGGAGAAGGAATGTTTCGTGTTGGTGGGGTCTCTATATCTTCTTCAAAAGCTTTGGTCACCTCAGCATCCTCCTGCAGAAAGGTGACAACGGTCTGAATTCTCACAGGAAGAGAGAGATTCTGGCAACGTACTATCCCAAGAAAAGGCTACCCTAGCACAATGGATATTTGCTCAAAAAGGGGGAAAAGTTACTTGCAACAATGTCAGTCTTGGAACACATTAGAAGATGAAACTTTAACATCATGCTTCACACTGTAGAATTAGTAATTAGGCAGAAAATTCACATGCTCCATGTTTGAGATCTTAAGGAAACACTAAGAATGCAACGTGGGCAGGGTAGTCTGAACCTCCTCTGCACAGAAGGCAGCCTCTCAATCTCTTAAAAACCCATAGATCAACACCATTAAAACATTTTTAATTAAAGAAATGTTCCCAAAGCCAGTTTATACATAGCTTTTTGGCACCCTGAGAACAGTACAACTTTGCTGGTGGTACAAAATTTTGTGTTAGGTTTGTGTGACAACACTGAAAAGATCAACTTTAACCCAAGTCTAGGCTCCACCGTTGTCCAGCCACTGGTCCTCAAACTGGTTTTGCAACCTCCCGACATCTTTTAAGTCAACCCATTTCTCCACTCCTACTGCTCCGACTTCCCACCCACATTACTGCAATCTTCCTAAATGGGCTCCCTGATCTAGTTCTGCCCCACCCTTCTTTAATCCAGCCTCCGCACTGCTACAGTGGAGTCAGGTTTCTAAAATGACTTATTTTGATAATTGAATCCCACCACCTCCAGGATAAAGTCCAGGTTCTCGCATGGCAATCGAGGCCCTGCACGATGTGCATTCCACCGTATCTCCAAGCTCATCTCTGCTGAACCTCCCCTCCTCACCAATTCCCCAGCCAACAGCTTCCAGTTCATCAACCATGAGAGGCTCTCTCTGACCTCAGGCCCTTTGCACATGCTCTCCGCACCCCTCTTTTAAAATGACCAACTTCTACACAATCTTCTAAACTTAACCAAAGTATGACCACCTTTAGGGATCCTTCCTCATCCGTTTCTCCTAATATCGTCCTCCCTCCATTCCCATTCTTCCTTTGGGCTCACAAAGTACTCCAACCATAGCTCATAACTATGATGCACTATTATCTGGACACTGAGTTGTCTAGGGCAAGCTCCTGCCAGGCCTTTACTCCTGCACCCCCGTGTGTGGCCCAGCGGCAGGGCCAGCTCCCACAATGCTGCTGAATGCATGGTGGCTGCACCTAACTTTTCATGGCAGCACTTTTCACGGTCTCCGGTTTGAGTGCTGACATAATGCATAACCCTGCACACCGCCAAAACAACAGTAAAAGTGTAAAAAAAAAATTACAGCATTTTCTCTAAGATCTGTTGGGAATTCTGAGCTAAAGCTAACTTTAGAAAAATAAAAATATCAATAAATTCTTAGGTACAACTTAAGATATATGAAGTGAATAAAATCAGCCTTAAGTTTATAGGTATATAATTACAATAGGGAAGTAGCACTGGTTGCAATGACTATTAATTCCTGTATGTGCCATGATTCAAATATTAAACACAAGAGTAAATGAAGAGAAGTATGAGCTGCAGAAACCCCTCAATTTGCTGATGTTGACAAAGAAGGGATTTTCAGTAAACACAACCTGTGCTAAGAGGGTGGTTTTAAGCAGGAATGTCAATCACTAGAGACACAACTTTGGGGAGCATACACCTAGAAACGGCATCTTATCTTCTGGAACAATCAGCCACAGATGATCCACTACAAGACGTATTTTCACAAGCTTCTAAAAGAATCGTATGCTCAACAAAAATGACCATTATTGCAACTGGCACACTGATAATAAATTTTGAAAATTAACTTTATCCACCTGGATGTTTCTGTTTTACTCAGACCTCACCAGGGGGCAAATTCCAGTAAAAGCTATTTTGTAATTTCTCGACTTTAATTCAACCATGCCTTTTCCTACCACCCTTCTAAGTTACTAAGCTTTCTCTAGGTTGAAGAAATAGAAAATGGGCAAACAATTACAGGGATGGAATAGTATGAGGAAAAACATTAAAATAAACTGCTTCCCTCACTTTCAAATTGCAGTCTTTCCAAAACTGTCCCACTGCCCCGGGGGGGGGGGGGGGGGGGGGAAGGGTCCCAGGTCCCTCGCACCCAGGCCCTCATGCACAGACAAGGAGCGCCACTATTTGACTCGGGTTTCACATCAACAGGCGGGAGATACCTAGTACTAATCAGCATTTAAAAAGAAGCTGCATGGAATCAGACTCCTGGGGTAATTAAAACCCTCGTCATTTTCAGGCAGCACATTTTTAGGTGGCATGGTTGACACCGATTAGGGAAGAGAATTTTGATTACACTGCCCTTGTTTCCTTTGAATTGAAAAAAAAAAAAAAGGAAAAATCCATTGTTACATATATTTCCTTCGAACCTAAACAAGCACAGATCCTTAGGCAGTTGAGATTTTTAGGAGACTTGCGATCCCTAACTTTATATATGAATACAAACCTCGAGTCAGAAACTAAACATGTATACTAATCTAATAAGTGTCAGGCCCCCAAAATATCAGTATTTTTGAGAGCAGAAGCTTTTCCACCTCAAGAATTCAGAGAGGACAATATCAGGCTCC